>NC_139349.1:101467691-101862691 GCF_055883805.1 Amblyomma maculatum | reverse complement strand
GCATGCATGAGCGATGTGGTCATTAGAAAGGTGCGGCGTGTAGTGTGAATATTATGGTTAGGTCTAGAATTAATCTGGACCTAAAGAACGACTGGGAGGGACTTAAGGAAGGAGCCTATATCAACAAGCTAAAGATAAGAAAAATGTGAAGTAATTCAGGATCTCACTGTGCAATAGATATTCGGCTTTAACCGAGAAGACGGTTGCAAAATTTGACGTGCTGTTTTTTTTTTATTATTAATATTTTTTTTTTTGCGCGTCTTATTGCTTACTGCGGGATTGCTCTCGCGACTTGGAAACAGGTCACTTTATTTTCTTCTCTGCGGTGGTATACAGCGTGGCACGGCCATCATATTCGTTCTGCGTTATTTGCTCCATGTAGTATTTTCTTTTTCTTTTTTTCTTATAACGAGTGCCATGGACTTATAAAGTCCTTGAACAACGTTCTTTCGTGGATTAATACGCTCATTATCAGCGAAACTACCGGAATCGACCTACTTGCATAGGATTGAGTGACTGCATATAAGATTGAGGGGCTGGAATCCAGTCTGCATGAACAGTTCGTGTTCGCCCCGTCAGTCGTGGACACTTGCACTTGGGATACACAATGCTGTAGTCTAATCAGCGGTAATTAACTGTGCGAACGAAAGTGAGGAACACACGTCACTTCTTGGAAAGCTACAAACTGCTCTGAGGTGTGCTTTAGTTTACCCCTCTTAATTTTATATGCAAGGCTCGAGGAGGGAGGGGGACAGAGAGGTGGACATATTCCGATTTAATTGCCACTGCACTGCTTTTCAGTAGTCGACTTGGCTGATGTGTACACCCCACGCTAGAATACCTGCGGAGAGAATTTGCGAGGCGGCCAGAAAATTTATTCTTTGCAAGTCGTTAACACTTTGCAGATATTTCTTTTATATAGATATTTTGCCTTTGATGTCTGTCAAGTTCCTGCACAACCTCTAAACCACCTGAAGAATAAGAAGAAGACGACAAAGAAAAACAAGAGGATACGTTCACTTTGACCATATTGAAGAACCAATGAATGTATATTTCAGAGATATCATTACAAAATGTGCAGGGCGGTAAGATAGTTAGACAGGTTACGGATGAATTATCTACAGAGACGAACGATCCTGGAAAACATAAAAGCATGAAAGATTCCAACCGAAAAAAACAAACAAAACAGGACAGAACTGACAGAACTATCAAAGTTGATCCATATAAGTGTAATGTAACCGATATAATGAAATATATTGAGAAAATCGAACGTGTTTTAATTCATTGCGGGTAGCCGAAAAGCGGTCAAGAAGAATCTCAGCGTTGGCAATAATAAAATGTTTGCTCCAAGAGACAAGGCGAGCACTAGTGGTACATTATCAGTCTATGGCTAAGATAAGGAATGCATCGGAGGAGACCTATACATTTATCAATACATTCATCGAAGTAACCAGGGCGATATAATGAGCACGACACTATAGTGCAGATCCATCACACATTGCGCCGGCAACGAAGAACGAAGAGAGTATACAATAAGCAATGAAAAGGGGATAAACAGTTGGGAAGGGTCAGGTAACCGCTGACCTGTTAAAGTATCATGGGGATATCGAATTAGAAAAACTTTCCCTTCAAACACAATGAAGAACGAACTCGAGCGCACGGAAAGTTTCGAAGAACGCTAATATTATCTGGTTCCATCAGAATAGGGCGTCAATGGCTTGAAAAATTAGCGATCAGGCTCATTGTTCGATACTTATAGAAAATATTTACTAAGTAAATTGCTATTGGAATCCAGAATCCGGACAACCTTATAATTCAATAAAGAAAGGGCCCAAGCAGTCTTTCATAAAGGCTACTCGATACTTCATCGTAACCAACTATCAACGAAATAATAGAGAAATGCGCATAATATAACGAACGTAATATATAGCCTTCATTGGTTACGAAAAGCATTTGACTAAGTCGAAAGTTCAGCACTCATGGAAACAATGTGGAAACAAGGTGTAAATGAGCCATATATGGAAGTAATTTAGGGAATATATAGTCGCTGCACAGTAATTGTCTATCGTCCCACTAACCATTGCCATCAATCCCAATAAGAAAGCGTGTAATGCAAGGAGACGCGCGGTATACCCATAGCTATTCGCCGCTTGACTGCATGACATATTCAGATATGAGGATTTGAAACAATTACCGGTAAGGGTTATTAGAGAGCACTTCAGTAACCAGCAATTCACTGATAACATTGCCATGCTAACTGCTTTAAGGAACGAGCTGCAAATAGTGATCAATGGCCTATAGACAAGCAAGTTGGCCTGAATGTAAAGGAAACCGAAGTCATGTTTAACAAGCTCGGAAGGGAACGGCGATTAGGTAGGCAGTGAGGGGCCGGAAGTGGTAAAGGAACATGCCTGCAGAGGACAGATGACAATCGCAGATCCAGACCACGAGAGCGAAATGAGCAGACGATTTGGGTGGAGCACATTTAAAGTACTCTAGGATTATGAGTGGTATAGTTTACCATGTGTCCCTCAAGAGAAAACAAATGATGACACCTGTATCTGACCATGTATACCTACATACAGGGCAGGCGGGTGGCGGCTAAAAGAAAGGGTTCAGATTCAATTGAGAAATGCTCAGAGATCTACAGAAATATGGCAAGGGAACTAATAGGTATAAAGTTAAGAGACAGGAAGTGAGCAGGGTCATCAGGCAACAAGCGCGGCATTCAAATTGAAATGGGCAGGAGAAGGGAATGCAGTTTTAAGGTAGGATAACTAGTAGTGGCTAAGAATAACTGACTGAACCCCAAATGAAGGCAAACATATAACATGGGGCACAAGAAAGTTATTTAGGCGGAGGTGATTAGGGAATTTTGTGGGGAGAAAATGGCGGCACTTGGCACAACATTAGGGTGTACAGAAGAGGCCTTTCCCCTGCATTAGGTGTATTCCAGCTGATTATAACGGTTTTTAGAGCTATCGAATGATGATTTCTACACGAGGTAGCAATAAATCCCGGCAGAAAAATCACCTTCGAGGCTGAGTGAAAATAATCAGCTGCCTTCGATGCTCTTTGGTATTATAAACGCCTTCAAGGGGTTCTTTTCTACTAGATCTTTCTTGATCATCATAAGTATAGAGATTGTTTAGAAATTTCTGCTAAACTTGCGCAAATTATGTTCTATGCATGTGCCAAGTAAACGGTTAGGTGATTAAAAATAGCGAGAAAAAATAATATTCTACATTGTGTTGGTTACTGACACATCCCTCTCCGTTGAGAGCTATGCTGGTATAGTCCTCAAAAATCCGGTTAACAACAGTTGTGCTCATGTACCGAATTATTCATTATATTAAAAAAATTTCAATTGATTGGATGATATGGCAGATAAACTTCTTTTTTCTAGGCAGAAGTATAGACCATAAATGAAGGCAGCTGATGGAGGAGGAGGTGCTGTTACGTCAATAAAGGAAAAAGTTTTTGTAATGTCGCAATAACTATAGGTCATTCAGTAATTGGTGACGAAGATTGCCGTATGCGTCAAAGCGCATAAAGTATGGTTTTCTATGAGCTTCCGAACATTGGTAAGGATCACTGAACGATTACTCTGCGCGAGCATCCGTTTCATTTTGTCGAGTAATAAAACGTGCTTGAGGGAACGACGAGTTGGTTTCAGACGGAAAAGGAAGTGGACCCAAGTGGAAGTTCAATGAAAAATTCCTGTCCTCGTTCAGAGGTGATGCATAACAGCTTGCCCTATCAGTTTCGCCTGCCTTAATTTGGCAGTTTTCTTGTCCATAAATGTTGCCATTTATTCCTGTGTTCTTAAATGAAATAGGAGTTCTGAAGACATGTGACTGTTAAGTATTCATGCTTTAAATTCACTGCATAGAACATATATTATTTCGCTGACAGCAGGTCTTAATATTCGGAGATAATCTCTTGCAGGCATGACGTAATGCACGCCACGGTGTGATCTATGTGTTCCATCAATTGGCCTCGCGTAATTAGTACATTGTGGCAAGCTCTCCAAGAGATGGGAGTTCCAATTCCCCTCATTTGTATCCTCAGGAACCTGTATGAAGGGTAAGAGGCCACAGTCAGAACTGGGCATGGTCTTACCGATTGGTTTCCGATTGAGAAAGGAGCGAGACAAGGCTGCATACTGTCGTCCTGCCTATTTAACCTATATGCTGAGTGCATCATGAGGAAGGCCGGTCTGGACGAGTCTTCACCTGGAGTGAAAATTGCTGGAAAACGTATCAACAGACTTAGATATGCGGATGATACCACTTTAATGGTAGAAAGTGAAGTGGAACTCAGGAGGCTTCTGATGCGCGTACAAGAAGAGAGTGAGAAGTTTGGGCTTAA
Source organism: Amblyomma maculatum (assembly GCF_055883805.1). Lineage (NCBI taxonomy): Eukaryota > Metazoa > Arthropoda > Arachnida > Ixodida > Ixodidae > Amblyomma > Amblyomma maculatum. Next base: position 101,858,320 of record NC_139349.1, on the reverse strand, counting down.
TAAAAAGACAATGATCATGGCGTCTTGTCCTATCAAGTCTTGGGGCATCAAGGGACAAGAAGTGGAAGCAGTGACAGATTTTCTCTTCTTGGGCTCCAAGACTCACCCCGGAAGGAGACTGCAGCCATGAAATTAGGAGACGCCTGCTTCTGGGGAAGAGAGCCATGGCTAGCCTTGCCCGCCTAGTAAAGAGCAGAGACATTACACTGCCAACCAAGTTCCGTATAACTCGTGCTATGTCTTTCCAGTTGTGATGTATGGATGCGAGAGTTGGACTGTGAATAAGGCTGACCGCCGAAGAATTGACGCGTTTGGATTGTGGTGCTGGCGGAGACTCTTGAGAGTTCCTTGGACTGCCATGAGGATCAAATCAGTCGATATTGTCGACCGTAAACCCTGACTGCTCATTGGAGGGTCAAATTCTAAAGTTAAAGCTCAGCTACTTTGGTCATCTGATGAGAAGAGAGGAGTCGCTGGAGAAAGATTTGATGTTGAGAAAGGTTGAGGGTCACCGGAGAAGAGGTAGGCAGCGAACGTGGTGGTTAGATGACATCCTCGAGGCGCTGCAGATGAAGTTATGTGATGTTAGAAAGATAGTGAGAGACCGGAAAGCATGGCGTGATATGGTCCATAGGGTCACGAAGAGTCGGACACGACTTAACGACTGAACTGAACTGAACTGAAATTAGTATATAGCACCCACATCACACGTATCCTCAGCTGACATGTAATTTTATTATAACTCGCAAGAGAAGCTATGAAGAAATTGTCAACAGCGTCTCGAATCAGCGTTTATCCCCCTATTGCCAAGTATAGTGCGACCCAGTCTGAGAGACAAAAAAATGAACACAAATAATGCTTCGTCTTGCTGTCCAACAAGAAGACAAACGCCACACCAAGTGTATTCTTCATCATGCCTTGTACGTTCAACAGAGATGGACTGAGAATTCGAAACGCCTTCGAAACATCATAGCTCCATGGTATGCATGGAAAGAAGGCAGGGCAAAGTGAAAGTGAAGGGGAGACTGCAGGGAAAGTTCAGTGGAAATCACCATAGGGCAGCGACAGTTTGCCTGGCTGCGTGAATGAGTTTTCAGTGTACGCACATACATGTGCACACAGAAAGCGAATGCATTTATCTCCAGAAGCTCTGAGTGGACACATTGCCTCAGGTTTGGAAGGAAGGAAGAATTGAAGAAAGGAAGAACGGAAGAGAAGGTTTTGAGGCAAGTGCCACAAGAACGAGGGAAACACGGGGAAAAGCGCGATGAGATGGAAGAAAGTATAAATGAAAGCGGGAACTATTGGGAGGCACAGGGCGTGCTGCGTCTCCCTAGGTGCCGCGGGATATATATACCGCACGCCAACAGCGCGCGCCAGCCGCTGGGGTCGTGACGTCGGTGAAGCGCGCGGCGGTGGCCGCGGCTCAGGAATTGCCCCGCCAAAGGAGCGCTCCCATTGGATTGTCCCTCGTAAATGTGAGCCGACTGGCAAGACGAGAAAATTGGCAGCACCCCGCGAGAGAACAAAGTCGGGGAAAGAGACGGCGGTGGATCTTTTTCTTGCTCCGCTGCTGGGTGAAGGAGTAAAGGCGCAGCAAACAGAACCAACACTGTTGTCGTTGGTGCTACTGCAAACTCGCCGCCGGCCAGGCTCAAATGACCAAGGAAGCCTGCCGAGCTCATGCCAGGAATGAAATGGTGGTACGAGAAACGGAGCCAGAGAAGGGGGCTGAGAGGACTGAAAGGAAGGAAGAAAAAAAAAAAAAAGAAGTAATCTGGAACAAGACAGCCTCCTTCACACAAAACACAGTACGGGAGAAGGAATGAGCCCGCAACTATAAAGAAAATAAGAAAAAAAAAAAGAATGCTAAGACCAGGCTCACTCGCAGTGGCGGCCCAATCTCAAAGCCTTGGTTTTGGGGCTTTTGTCGACGAGTGTGTGCGTACGTCAAGCAATCACAAAAGAAGCAAAGCCGAAGTGAGTGAGACAGGAAAGTAAAATGAAAGCGGAGGGAGGCCCGGACTTTGGGAACATTGGCTGAAATAACGACTCGACGTTGGCAGCGATGTGGGTGGCATCAAAAGCAGAGGCTATAGTTGTCACCTAATCTGAACAGCTGCGAGCCTGCAGTCGCTATAAGGGTCACAGAAAACGGAAATGGTGAGAGGGCACTGGCGTAGATAAAAAAAAAAAAAAAAAGGTCAACTCTTTGTGTCGACTGCTCGATCGAAGCAACTGATTTTTAAGAGCCACCTGCTTTGAAGTGTAACGTTTTAAGCACCTAACAGCTCAACTGATATCATCGAGGCCTGTAAGAAAGAGTCCGGAAAATTCGAAACTGCGCAGACGTAAAGAAATTAGGCATGCGACCAGCGATCTGTATCGAAATCGCTTCGCATATGATGTTTTAAAGTTACAAACCACCCTTTCATCGATAATGCATAGGTTAGAGGAGGATGCCTAGACGCTCTCTAATACGCCTGTGGACATATGACAGGAGACGCGCAGCCCAATCAAAGGGCTTCCCTTGCTGAAGAAAAGAAGTGAAGCTGGGGAGCCTAGTGATCCTTTACGGGCTGTGACGCTATCCGACGTCACATTCGTTTTCCCGGAATGCGCTCGATGACAGCGGAAAGAAAAGGGCCGGATTTTCTCCAACTCGGCATGATGACACCAGGGACACGTCGTAAAATATAAGGTGCACGTCGGCCAAATCTCAGACTCAAGGCGCCTCTTGTGACTTGGCTGGCGCCGCCGTCTTTCGCTATATACCAGGCACGCGCCTCAGCCTGGATGTAATAGCAGCAAAAAAAGAAATCCCCACTTCGAAAGCACGGGCCTAGAATGGTATCTCATGCAGGGCTCGGAACTCCTGTTTCTATGGCTTCATCCCTGTGGCAGCGATGAAAACACAACGCCCAAGGCAACACAGTGCGTGATATAGGCGTCTCTCTTGGACTTTGGCGCCAAGGCTTGGGGAGCGCGGCGTCCGGCTTTGAAAAGACGTGCCGACCACTGTGTTCGTGTATATGGCAATGGTACAGACTCGCAGACTCACGAACGTACCCGAGACGAAAGGGTTGCTCTGGCGCCTTTTGAGTGCAGGCAGCGACAGTGATAGAAAAAGCAGCTTTCTTAGAGGTGCTCCTCGTCTAACTGATCACTTTCATGTCAATCGCTCTTTCTTTTCTGCACCGCTGAGATAGCGACTAAATGCTTCCTGTAGCACAGCCGCAATACATACATCTTTCAACTCTCTGGAGCCTTTAGTAAGAGCCTTGATAACAGCCCTTCAGTTCGAGTTTTCCATCTTCTTTCCCGACTGATTCTCTCATGTGGAGAGGACTAATCAAGACGAGAGTACTAAAAGGGGTGGTTGGCTTTTATTGATCAAAAAAAAAAGATAATCAAAAGGGTGATCTTGAGAGAATGCATGCTGTCTTGTACTGGGAAGTTGCTTGATTAACGATGTACGCACAGAGGAGGTGACAGAGAAAGCCTACTCCGTTTTGTGACTTTATGTGATACTTTGACCATATCAACATACCAACATATCAACAACAACCAGTATCATAGGTTACCTCAGTCCATACTTAAAAACTGATTTTTTTTCCAACTCGTAATGCAGACTTAATCAATAATAATGTTTTCATCGTCAAGAAATGATAGTCATTCCTCAAATAGACCCGGTCGCAAAGATCCATGATTTTATGTGTCTCCAGAAAACAGCGCAATTTATCTTTTGCCGTTCTACGAAGTGCTAACGCAGAGGGCACTGTGCTCAATGGAGCTAATGAGTTTGACGATTCGTCATGGTCAACGTACGGCATTCATATATATTTTGCGAGCTAAATCTGCTGATATTATGCACAGCAAAACGCTTTGGCACTTTTAGCGATTCTCAAAATTTTATGTGAGAACCAATGGAACAAGAAACTTCGGCACAGAGCCAAAGACATTTCGCGAACTTCGTGACACTTCCCCGACGCTTCTCTAGTACTGCCCATGGGCATAACCTCTTTGAAATTTCTATGCATTTGTTGCGGCTATTCTTCTCGAAATACAGCGGAAGACGCAAATGGGTCAGCAACTTTGGATACGCTCCCACAGGTGGCTCTGACTGTTGCACAGGGCTCAGGGTCGGGCCAGACAGGGACGGTTACGACATTTAGCGAGTGCCATCTCCAGGCATCGCCTCTTTTATATGAGAATCGCTTCTATGCACCTATGCGACTCCAAGTACAGGGGAAGACGCAAATGGGCCTCCAACTTTGGATACACTCTCGCAGGTGGCGTTGGCATTTCCGCTGCGTGCAGCGTCGGTCCGGACAAGGACGGTCGTTTAGAGCCAGGTAGAAAAAAAACGTACGTGGCGGCATAGATAGTCTTCTTTGTCAGCCAATAGCGCTTTCCAGAACGGCTCACCCACCGCGGCACCCACGGTTGTCTGCGCGATCAATTGTGAACGCCTTGCGAATGACGCGCGGATGCCCATTCACACGCACTCTCGAACCCCTTGGCGACTTTCCATGGGCGTCCTTTTTGTGCTCCACTGTCACGACGGCAACACACAATGGGCCCACACACGCAGAAAGCTTGGTTTTCTTTTCCTATATAGCCATACCTGAATACGCCAGCACCATCCGGGATACTTCGTACCGCCTATACAGGCAATGTATGCGTATACGTACTATATACCTTAAACCGCGCGGACTTACACGCACATACACATAACGCCAGGGTTCCCTCTCTTCCAGCATTCGACCACGGCGTTATCCCTAAACTTTCCCGAGCGGTACTGCTGACTTTAAATCGAAAATTTACGAGACGCACAGCCCCCTTGGGAGCCTCAAGAGGAAACGTTGCCGAAGGAGGACGAAAGGGACCGGATCAAACGTTCGCCTTTGTTCTCTCGTTATTTTGTTTATTCCTCGAATAGTATTAGGCGGCCCAGAAGCAGCACACAAGAGGCTTGTCAGTCTTAAAAAAAGGGGGGATCACAGGGGTGTCCTGGTGGGCTCGGATAAAAAAAAAAAATCAGAAATGCCACTTTCAAGTTTCTCCTTTGGCCCAGACGGATAGCATACCGCGCAGCGTCCCTGCGAAGGATCAGGGATTTCTTTACAACCTCCGGTGGGTGCGGACGAATCAGCGGCGGTCCAAGGGCGCGAGCTCGATCCCCTTTGCCAACGAGCGAGCGCTGGAATAGAGGAGGGGGGGCAGGCAAGGGAGCCTGCTTGCAGATGTCTGCGGAAGCACGGCACAGGAGGCGTTCGTGGAGAGGGAGCGATGTCGCTCGCTGCAAGTTTACGGCTACAGGGATTCCGCCGTGCGTATGTATACGACCTCCTCAGCTGTTGCGGCGCGCCTTGGGTGCTGCCGGCGCGGAAGCGCACAAGCTCCACCCCGAGCGACGCTCACTGACGACGCGGAAGGGTGCGACTCAGGAGACGGCGGGGAGAAGAGAAAGAAAAGGGATAACCCGGACGTCCATAATCGGATTCGACGTCGCGTATTACACAGCCACGCATATATTGAGTTTCTCCCTCGAACGATGCATGGGCGGTGGGTGGACCTGTGTTGGACGATTCGCACACGGATATAGCGAAGGGACCTACATAAAAAATAAAAAAGGGGCAACGAACAGTGCCCTTATACGCACATGCAACACAATAAAATTTCGATTCGATTTTATTCGAAGCGATGAATATCAGCAAAAAATGTCGGAAAAGCGATCGTTATATCGTTACGACGGCGCATTTGGCTGCGTTCCTGCATGCGTTCACGCTGAATTGCGTCTGCCCTAGGTTTGCTCCCGATTTTAAAAATAACAAAGGCAAAAAGAAATTATCGCGAAGGGGAAGCAAGGCTGAAATTGAACTGCATCTGCTCCGAGCACGCATACAGAGTGCCTGCATTCCCTTCTGGAGGCCATGAAATATCGAAGTTGCGTGTGAAAAAAACGCGTAACCCTTCTTTCCGCATTTTATGCACGAGTTAAATTTTCAGCACAGATGCATGTAAAGGTCTTTACGACTACAAAAACGTGTTGCTCCTTTTATTGCTCTTAGCAGGACAATGACGCTTCCTCGGTGAAACATGAAAAGGCGTTGTTTGACGAGTATAGCCAGAACTGTTTAGCGTTTTATTTTGTTGTATGAGCGCCTGGCAACGAGAGTAAAATTATCCGCCAGGAAACGGCATATCTGCTTCAACAGACACGTAAGCAGTGTGGCAGGTGTATGTCCAAAAGAAAACCAAACTTGTTCATTTTTGGCACTTTTTCATATATTTCTACGCCTCGAATTAATGTACGACTCCAGAAAACGGCATCAATTCTTTTTAATTCACTGCTCATATGTTAGCCCTGAAAAATTCTAGCTGCAGTGTATTTGATATCTATAGACTACAAAACGATATAAGCTAGTGTCAAAATAAAAAAAAAAAATACCACCATTAGCAAAGGATTAACTTTGCCACCACGAGACTTGTCGGGCTAACCCATATAATACATTTTTTATATCACAAATGTCAGCCGTGCCACGAGGGTTACTCTTTCACAAATAAGTATGTTGACTCGCAATGACTTGTTGATCAGAATAGATGTAAGCACTAGGGATAGTGACAAAGCCGAAGCAGTTTTCGGCAGATCCAACCGGCCAATTCAGAGGGCGCTATCCGCTCTAAATTTGAGACAGAGCAACCAAATATTTGTCTATCAACAGAGAACAAGCATGCTCCAGCGGAAGTTCTCTATACGAAAAGAGCCTATGAAGTTTGGCACGACATTTGCATGCCCTATTTTTATTTTCAGCAGTTTTTCCTGCTGATACAAAGCCATGGTATATAATATGCCCTACAGTTCATTCCGCAGCTTTACTAACCGTTATAGCGGTAGCTACTACGCGAATAGAGTCATACATACATATCTTACAGTCCTTTAGGACACAGATGTAGCCTTTGATTTTTTTTTTGCTTGGTTAGGTGGCTAGGTAAATAATTTTATTAAACATCTCGCTCTGCAACGTCACTCTCTGTATCGCTGTTTCTACTGTTTTGTAATTTTAACCGCTATTCAAAGTACGGACTAGTTATACTGGGTCTCTTATAAATTCTGCATTAATACAACTGCTGATACCGAGAGACATCCCATCCATGTCTGGTTCGGAGGTAATTTCAGTTCTTCAGCAATTTGATTTTGCGATGATCTAATCGTCATATCTGGGGAGAAACTAGAAGAACATAACGCACCCTCATGACTTTCCTACAAGGTACAAGCAGCAAAAATTAGATTTTCTTTCCCGCGTCGTCGTCTTCACTGAAAGCGCGCCTTTACTTGACTGATTAATATTATAACCATAATGTTATGCTATTTAGGTACCCAAGGCTCCAGCAGCACGACAATGCGGACTCACTGCTGTGAAGGCGTCGCAGGCGCACACTAATTTGTACATGCATCGACTACCAAAAAGCTATTGCTTGGAGCTTCCGACTTTCCGATCTTCCAGTACATTGAGTTATATGAACTCAAGTTACTAACTACCGGCGCATCATTTACTTTAATTTTTTTCTTATGTAAATAACTTCAACATTCCGTGAGCATTTTGGCGCATGAATAATTTGGAAGTTTTGTTACGCAGGCATTCACAGGAGGGGGCATCAAGAGAGACCTAGGTTACTCAAGAAATGCTGAGACGATGGACCCATCAAGACATGCTGGCTGTAGCGTGGAGCTTTCCCTTGGTTTCCGCTGCCTGTTTTCTTGTCAAAGTAAGTGTATTAAGCGATTTCCTGAAGGTATGAAGACTGTAGCGCGTAAAGAATAGAAAATGATTCGGGAATGTCTGTCAACTTGAACCGAACTTTGAGTACGCCTCTTCAATATGGGACCCCAGCCCCGTATCATTAAATAACACCCTAGAGAGTGTGCAAAATCGCTCAGCTCGTTTTATCGTCAATAATTATCACCGCACTGCAAGCGTCACTAACATAAAACTAAGTCTAAACTTCCCGCTCCTCACCGTCCGTCGAAATATTTCCCGTATCTGCCTCTTTCATAAGGTTTATCACCACAACGACCAACTCAGATCAAACCCTCTTATAGACGCCCCTTATGTTTCTGCACGTGTCGATCATTGTTACAAAGTTGCTATACCTCGCCAAAACATGATGACATATGGACACTCATTTTCACCAAGAACATGCCATGATCGGAACAACTTACCTGCTGACCTGGTCGCTATCCCCGACAACCATGGATAGCTTTCGCATTTCGCTTTCTATAACTCACTGTGAAACTTTTCATTGCTCGTACATCCCGTTCAATTTTTGTGTATACTTCATTCTTAGATACATTGGTAAAGAAACAACTGATCTTACATGCAACTACCTGTTCCGGTCAATTTACCTGACATTTTGCAACTTACAAGTGTGTTCAAAATAAGTACAGTTTTGCTGTTTGTTGTTGTTCTTTACCCCATTTTCTTTCCTTCATCCAATTCTACCGTACCATTTGTACCTTTGCCCTTCCCCTCTACAATGCTTTTGCAAGCCCTGAGGGTAAAATAAATAAATAAATAACTATCCGCCGAATGCCAAGCATGAAAATTAGTCCCGCATACAATTTTTTTAAAGAACTTGCTTTGAATCGCAGACTGTCTTATTAAACACGGGACATGTTTGTTTTTTGCCTTTGCGAAATTAAAGTCTCTCATCACCATTATCTGTGAAAAATAAAATAAAAAATTGAGGTGGGCGAAGGGGACACTTCTTTAATGGAATGACGCGGCAGTGTGGCTCTCGTCCACATCTTGTCTGAATGCAAGGGTACTGAACGATTCGATGGCCCTCACCCTTCCATCTAAAATGGGAAGCTGCATTTGGCAGCTGCTGACAAATAGATCATCTCACGCGGTCTCTCGATGTCGCACTACCCCGCGGACAGTCAGTGCCCGCCCGTGTCAGATGCAAACTGCCACCTGCCAGAGCCATGCCTGTTATTTTTCGCTCTCCACCCAGGGAACTACAACCCCAAATTTTCTGGAAAAGAGGTTTTCAAAAATATCACTTCGAAGGGACAAAGCTATAATCTCCTAAAAGTGAACAGGCTATATGCGAGAAGATCAGTATGTTCCGTTTGTCGCATAGGTTTATATATGGCGCTGAGAAAACATTGAATATCAGATAATTGTCGCGTTGATTATTGATTTAATGAACTTCTGCTATTCTCTCCCCTAGTGATCTGCTCGAAATTCATCATCTGCAAGACAGTTATACATATAGGTATGGGTAAGAAACCGCGCTCTTAAATGCTGTTATTATATACAGTTCAAAATTTAAATATTCGTAAAACCCAGAATTTCGTACCGGCTACACAGACCATAATGAAGCTTTCGAGTGGCTTCTTTCATTCTTATTTCCACTGCGCAGGTGAAACTCAACGTGAGACCAACATCTGCAGTCTGCTTCTGACATCTATACATCTTCAGCAATAACGAGCCACTGTTTATATTATTCAACAAACTTAAGGCATTTCCCTACGCAAACATCGTAAGATGACATGTCTTTTTGCTACGCACATTACTTCACATCCTCAGATAAAAAAAAAAAAAGTGACAAAATGAATTATTGCCGCCCGCTTCTGCCGACAATCACAATGAAAAATAAAAATTCGGGAGAGAGACATATAGACAATCTACGTCTCAGAATGGCTGAAGTTTCACTATTGTAATGCGCAGTTTGTACATAATCTACACCTTACATTGCACTCATAACTATCAAAGTGCTGAGTAATGCCACGTTGCACAATTTATATCAGTTGGCACTATATACAACGTAACATTTCATCATTGGTTTGTGGGGTTTAGCGTCCCAAAGCGACTCAGGCTATGAGAGACGCCGTAGTGGAGGACTCTGGAAATTTCGACCAGCTGGGGTTCTTTAACATGCACTGAACACTTCATAATTTCTGGTTATACATGTCCCCCTACGCTGTGGCACAGTAGACCGGTGGGGTGACGCCATCTGTGTTTTGTATCGTAGACGATATAGAATTTTCTTTAAGGGCGCCGCCAGCAGCCCACCAATCAGTCCCAATTCCTGTCACCTGCCAACTGTCAGACGTATGCTAATGAGGACAACGATATATGATGCCCAAGTCGGCTGAAGCGGCACAGATTTCAAATGTTGGTAGCTCCGGCTAATTCGACCATGACATGTGATCGCTTGACGTAACATAAGCACCTTACCATTTCAACTGTCCAGTGCCCTGCCAGACACATGCTTATGAGGAGGACTATGATGTATGTTTCCAAGTTGGCGGAAGGGGCAGATTTCAAATGTGCGGCTCATGTTGGCAGCTCCTGCTCATTCGACCATCACTTGTGATCCCTTAGCATCATATAGTCTACCATTTCAACTGCCAAGTACCACCTGCCAGATGCATGTTCATGAGGAGGATCATGACGTATGTTCCCCAAGTGGGCTGAAGCGGCACATATTTTAAATGTGCTGCCCAAGTTGGCAGCTCCAGCTAGTTGGGCCATGACATGTGATCTCTTGACGTGACCTAAACAGCCTACCATTTACACTGCCAAGTAACACCTGCCATACGCATGCTCGTGAGGAGGATCGTGGCGTATGCCCCTTAAGTTGGCAGGTGCAAGTGGCATAGATTTGAAATTTGCTGCCCAAGTTGGCAGCTCCTGCTAATTCGGCCGTGGCATGTGATCTCTTGACATCATGCAAAGAGCCGACCATTTAAACTGCCTACTACCACCTGTCGGACGCATGCTCACGAGGAGGACCATTATGTCTGTTCCCCAAGTAGGCTGAAGTGGAAGATTTCAAATGTGCTGCCCAAGTTGGCAGTAGCTGCTAATTCGTCCATGACATATGGTCTCGTGACGTCACACAAACAGTTAACCATCTCAGGTGCCAACTACCATCTGCCAGACATATGCTCATGAGGACCGCGATGTATGCCAGCCAGGTTGGTTGAAGCGGCACAGATTTCAAATGAGGTGCCCGAGTTGGCAGCTCCTGCAAATTTGGCCATGGCATGTAATCTCGTGACGTCACACGAACAGCTGACCCTTTCAGTTGCCAACTACAACCTGCCAGACGCGTGTTCTTGAGGAAGACCGCGGCGTATGCTGTGCAAGGTGTGACACGAACTTGCCTGTATGGCCGAGCAGATATATGTCTGACTCTGTATCAGTCGCGGTGGGATCGATTTAAATGTGCTACCTTTGTGACAGTTTCTGTGAGTTCGGCGTCGATGATATGGGGTGTCTTGGCGTCACATAAAAAAACTGATCAATCAATTCCGCACTAGAACACCTGTCAACTGCCATGAGAATGCTGGGGAGCGGGCCCGGACGGACAGGCACACATACATGCCACCTCCGAGTCTGCAATCCATGTCGCTGATGAAACGTCACCTGCCAGATGCATGCTTGTGATTTTGTGTATCGTTTTTGTACGTGCCCCCGGGTTTTCTCGTAATGGAACCAGTAGTGCTTTCGGATTAATAACGAAGAGCCATCAAAATTGAGTTATTCATTCTTGCACGTTTCAGGAACTAGAATTCAACTGTCTGTAGCATTAAAGACTATTGAGAGCATGAAAAAGCCCCAGCCTTTCAGGTATGAGAGTTGGCTCTTCCCGCATACTCTGAATCATATGACTATACACAGCACGGTCTTGAGAACGTCCTCTCCACTGTGCGCTAGTTCCCGACGACAAGATTTGAGTATGACGTTGAAATGGGAGTGTTTGAAGCAAGCAGTCGGGAATAGTTAAATAAATGTACCAATCAACCGCTACGTTTGTTTCGTACGGATCTCGCACACGACAGCTGAGCATTATTTACACATAGAGTTAGAAAACCTATTGTGTTGCTATTGATATATAATCAGAAAGGAAACTTTAATGCTGCGAAGTTGACAAAATAGCCATCGCTATTTTACAACCACTGACGCAATACAGCAGGCGAACCTAGTCTGTACTGCTTTTACAAAAATATCTTATGAAGCAGCGCATCAACTAGCCTTAAGCTGCATAAAAAGCATCAGTCCCGGCAGTTCAAAGCAGACTTGGACTTGATTAACCGATTATGGTCGTGTCGTCAGACTGAATAGCTAGGTCGTTGTCACGTATACAGCATCAGCTCCACAATGGTAATAATGTGCTGGGTATTGTTTGCACTATATAACAATGATTAAATACGCTACAGAGAAGTAGAAGCATCAGCTCCACAATGGTAATAATGTGCTGGGTATTGTTTGCACTATATAACAATGATTAAATAGAACAAAGCGGAACAACACCGAGAAGTGAGATCTGATGAAGATGGCGGAGATATTGTGTTTGTGGTTACGTGCACCAAAGGCATATAGAATGTCACTATAGAATATCTTTGCTCAGTAAAAATGAGAATATCAAACAGTTAAACAACTAGACCAGTTATACAGATTTTGTTTCCTTGAAAACATATACTGTAGTTATCGCTGACAGAATGGCAGCAACGCCAGACTGGTGAAGATAATGCTTTAAAAGACCTTTGTAAGGCCCTCACATGACCCAAAACCGAAACGATTTCATTGAGGATAAATATACGTTGTCACGCAGACACACTATGTAGGAGCAAACCGACAAGGGAATCAATACAAATGTGCGAGATTATATTCACCACTACTGCATGGCTGCAATAGCTATCCGTGTGTGGAATCGGAAAGCACGAATGTAGTTTCCCTCACCAAAATAAAGGTGGTAACCATGCATACGATCAGGACATTGCAAAATTTGAATGCGCGAGCATTCTCCTTCAATATGCTTTCACATTCTGCCTTTAATAATCTTTATTAGAAAGGCAGATGCCCATCTTAAGAACATTTTAAAGAGAATATGAACAGTTAAGTCTTAAAAGCTATTTGGTTAAAATAATAATTCACAACAACAATTTGCTGATAAACAAAATAAACTGCAGTCCACTTTGTTATGTGCACAAGGTTTATGTGCATGTTCAGTATTCGTTTCATAGTAACGTTCCAAATTTTCGAACTGTGTTTCTATAACATATATAGAAAGCAAAATATATTTAGAAGTCCCCGATGTCGTGCGTCGATTTCCTTCATAATTCCCACGCTTTGATGAAACGAGTCTCGACCGTACAAGAAATTTTACTTTACTGAATTTCGAAATTACATCCAGAGGAATAACTAATTCATTAAAAGTAACTACTTGAGTGATTGTAGTTTGTTATTAAAAAAGACATTGTCTTCATAATCTAGTCCACTAAAGCCTTTCCAATAGGTACGTTTCGTATAGATTTTCGCAAGGCTCTGAGAAAATAAAACTACCAAGTTATTTGGCTCTTTAGAAATGTCAAAGAAAACTATATTCCATTTGAATAAAGTTACACACATGCGCTTATAATGCACAAATAATTTGCTGCTTACTTGACACGAAACCCTAGTTCTGACTATCTTGCTCTGTAATGAACGTCCTTATCTTCAACCGACCGCCAAAATGAAAAACAATCAAATGTCCGCCTAATGACAATCAACGTTGTCTCCAAATAGATGTAAAAAGAAAAGATCAAGTCTTCAAACATTTGTGTTCACTGGACAGATATAATATTTATTTGTCACATAGTAAACTGTTTTCCAAAACTCATCCACCGGCTTCGATTTGAGTGGAGTTATTGTCATATTTTTTCATTGCCACTGAGCGCGGTTGCGACGTCAAATGTTCAATTCGATAGTGCATCCTGTCGCTAGGTCAAATCAAGTGAGTGCCTTATATGCCTTTGGAGCTCTTTGTTTACACCTATAACCTCTCCTTCACTACATGCTGAATAACATAGAAAACTGTCTATTTCCGAACATCTGTTGTCGGCTTTATTTTTGTGTGTGACAGGTTTCATTTTCTCACCGGGCAGTTCTTTTCTCGTCTTTATCATCAAATCATACACAGATATTTCTTGATTTTCTTGGGGTTCTCTTTAGCTTAGCGTAATTTCACGAGAGCAGGCTTCGTGCAACACTTGCTTGATAGCATCATAGTTCCATAGTGCTCCTACCTGGGGAGAATTTTGATGCATTGAGAGACAACCCGCCCACGACGAAAGATAGCACGGAAATTTATTTTGTGACAGCGCAGCAATCATATTTTCCGTACAGTAATAATTTGCTTTTGATGAGTCTTTTTAGCTCCACAATGTCTGCGTCTCAAGGATGGTTTGGTTTGGTTTGTGGGGTTTGACGTCCTAAAGCAACTCAGACTATGAGAGACGCTATAGTGGAGGGTTCCAAAACTTTCGACCACACAGGGTTCTTTAACGTGCACTGACATCACACAGACACGAACGCCCCTTCGTTTTGCCTCCATCGAAACGCAGCCGCCTGCGGTCGAGATCAAACCCGATTACTCCGGTACAGTGGTCGGGCACCTTATCCACTGCACCCCTGCGCCGGGGCTCACGTCTCAAGGATGGTTACAAACGTGACTAGCAGAAAAGGGGAACAAAAGAAAATGAGTTACTGTGGCGGCTGTTTTAGGCTCCTGTTGTGATTTCACTGCAGCCTGTTTATCCCGTGGCATGTTTGAATAAATATCGAATTGTGAGGTTTAGAATAGTGGTTGGCAGTCACTATAGGACTGCTCGTACAATATAGCTTAGGTAATACAGTTTAGTTTAGTTCAGTCGTTCACTCGTGTTCGACTCTTTGTGACCCTATGGACCATATTACTCCATGCTTTCCGGTCTCTCACTATCTTTCTAACATCACATAACTTCACCTGCAGCGCCTCGAGGATGCCATCTAACCACCGCGTTCGCTGCTATAGCCCTTCTCCGGTGACCCTCAACCTTTCCCAACATAAAATCTTTCTCCAGCGACTCCTCTCTTCTCAACAGATGACCAAAGTAGCTAAGCTTTAACTTCAGAATTTGACCCTCCAATGAGCAGTCAGGGTTTATGGTCGACAATATCGACTGATTTGATCTTCTGGCAGTCCAAGGAACTCTCAAGAGTCTCTGCCAGTACCACAATTCAAACGCGTCAGTTCTCCAAGGGTCAGCCTTTTTCACAGTCCAACTCTCACATCCATACATCACAACTGGAAAGACCGTAGCACGAGTTATACGGATCTTGGTTGGCAGTCTAATGTCTCTGCTCTTTACTAGGCGGTCAAGGCTAGCCATGGCTCTCTTTCCCAGAAGCAGGCGTCTCCTAATTTCATGGCTGCAGTCTCCTTCCGGGGTAATCTAGGAGCCCAAGAAGAGAAAATCTGTCACAGCTTCCACGTCTTGTCCCTTGATGCTCCAGGACTTGATAGGGCAAGACGCCATGATCTTTGTCTCGTTAATGTTCAGTTTAAGCTCAAACTTCTCATTCTCTTCTTGTACGTGCATCAGAAGTATCTTGAGTTCCACTTCACTTTCTGCCAATAAAGTGGTATCATACGCATATCTAAGGTTGTTGATACGTTTCCCAGCAATATTTACTCCAGCTGAAGACTCGTCCAGACCGGCCTTCGTCATGATGCACTCAGCATATAGGTTAAATAGGCAGGGTGACAGTATGCAGCCTTGTCTCACTCCTTTCTCAATCGGAAACCAATCAGTAAGACCATGCCCAGTTCACACTGTGGCCTCTTGCCCTTCATACATGTTCCTGAGGAGAGAGATGAGGTGAATTGGAACTCCCATCTCTTGGAGAGCTTGCCACAATCTGCTGTGATCTACGCAGTCAAACGCTTTCGCATAATCAATAAAGCAGAAGTAGATGTGTTTCTGGAACTCTCTTGCTTTTTCCATGATCTAGCGAAGGTTGGCAATCTGGTCTCTAGTTTCTCTGCCCTTGCGAAACCCAGCTTGCGCGTCCGGGGGCTCCCGATCCATATACTGCATCAGCCTACCTTGGAGGATTTTCAACATCACCTTGCTAGCATGCGAAATAAGTGCGATCGTGCGGTAGTTGGAACAATCTTTGGCACTGCCTTTCTTTGGGATGGGGATGTAAACTGACCTCCTCCAATCCTGTGGCCACTGCAGGGTTGTCCAAATTTGCTGACATAGTGTATACAGAACGTTAACAGCGTCATGGTTGAGGGTTTGAAGCAACTCAGCTGGAATGCCATCAATTCCGCTAGCTTTGTTCTTAGCAAGGCTGACTAAGGCCTATTCAACTTCACTAGCTCTTCAGGATGCCCGGCTCGAGATCAGTGATCACAACCGTCTTATGTTGGGTTTGCACATCCGGGTCCTTCTTGCACAGTCCTGTGTATTCTTGCCACCTCTTCTTTATCTCTGAGGCTTCAGTGAGGTCCCTGCCTCGTTTGTCCTTCATCACGCCCAGCTTAGCACAGAAGCTTCCTTTGATATCTTTGATTGTCTTATACAGAGCTCTTGTGTTTAATACAGTACACGATACTAGAAAAATAATGCCAGGTTTGATTTTGTTTTCTTTACGTCTTAAAATGCATTTCTTGGTCTTTTGCAATGCTAAACCGCGTACAGGTGGTTGATAAACTCTGCAATTTAAACACAACTACTGCATAGTTTCACCCACATGGCCTCAATAAAGTTTGAAAATCATGCGACATTTCAGCCACAGGTCTCAACATTACCAGCGTTAACGCCAACTGCCTATAGGTCTAGTACTTGTCTGAAAACAGTGGAGTTCGAAAGAGTGTGATAAAATGTGGAAATGTTTCTCCTATTTTCAGCACTGTTGATGAATTTTAGGCTTGTTCTTGAAGAGACCTTAATGAAGATGGTTTTGTGGTAGAGCATCGTTGAATGAACTATAGCCGCAAGCATTTTTCAGTTATGAGGATGAAATTTGAATGAGTTAACTGCGATAAGATAGTTCAGAGTGCATAAATTCTAGAAAAGAAACATTCAGTTTTTAACAATTAGTCGCATATGAATATACGTTCTCATGCCTTTGGAATTATTTCGCCTAAAATCTCAATTAAGGTCCTTCCGTCTCCTCACAGAGACGATTTGTGTAAGCTCAACCAAATGTGCACTATGCTTTCAGAAGACAGTTCGTCACTTTAGAGAATGGTTTGAAGACACTATACGTGAAGAGTTTGATAATGAAGCAACGGCATGAAACGTTGGCATATAACACTTCATAACGCTCGAAAAGCGACAAGTAGTGGTAGAAGCAGGCAGCTGTGTATGTTTATCATCATCACCACCACCACCACCACCACCATCATCATCATCATCATCATCACTGCAAAGCGGGTTACACCCATTGCAGGTCAAATGCCTCTTCGATACTCCTCCAATTAATCCGATCCTGTGCTAGTTGCGTCCGTTTGATCCCGCAGACTTCGTAATCAGAACCACCCACCGAATTTTCTCTTTCCATCACCCCCTCGTTTCTGCCAGACACGATAGTTGAGTAGTATAGTACCAATAAAATAATGCTATCATTTTTTAAGGAATTATGCTAAATAGCTGTTATTCGTGATCGCAGAGTACTTGTTAAATGCAATCCATCCCTTCTCATTCTAGTTCCGTGGTCCATGGATGTCTTTAATGATCAGGATCTGCGGTCACTGCCATGTTCTAAGTAGATGTGTTCCGTTAATATATTTACAGCGCCTCGTTACCGGGGAACTGCAGTTCTTTTCTATGCTGTTCAACCTTACTTTTATCTGCAGTATATTAATTTTTAGGCATACCTATCTAATTTGCTCGTTAACATTATCAAACATTTTTTGCAGCTCGTCACCAGAGCTACTTCAAAAAATAATATCATCATCGAATCTCAGATTACTGAGATATTCTCCGTTCTGAATACTTCCTCTAAGCAAGCGGTGAAGATGGTATTTGAGAGATCTGGCATCCTATACATGATCCCTTATTATTATAATTTTATCGTTTTCTTTATGGAGGGCTGTGGATGTTGTGCAGCCGATAGCCATTCTCCAGTATTTTCCCATACAGCTCATCTACACCCTGATTTCGCAACAGTTTCATGACTGCCATGAGGTTTCAAATCAGTCAAATGCTTTCTCGTAATTAATGAGCACTATTATAGGAGTTGATTAAATTCCGAGCATTTTCGATTAACTTGGTTGATAGTATGAATATAATATATTGCAAGGTAATTTTTATGACAACCTGTCTGATCATTTAGTTGATAGAAATCTAATATTGGCCGGATTATATTAGTGATTACCTTAGTAAAATACTTTGTACGTATCGCTGATAGGTCCGCTGATAGGTCCGCTGATAGGTCCGCTGATAGGTCCGGAATTTTTAGTCTTTGACGTGCCTTTTCTGATGGATTAAGGCGGCCAAGTTTTCAAGCATGATATCCCCACCGTCCTTCAGCAAATCTGCTGTTACCTGGTCCTTCCGAAATCCCTTCCCAGTTTTAATATCTTCTAAAGCTTTCGGCTACTGTGTAGAACTCAGCTACTTTGACTATCTTATTTTTATTAAGGCGAAAGCCTGCAATGGCTCATACTGTCGTAGACAAAAAAGTGAGTCCCGCTTCTGCGGCGGCTGTCGCGTGGCGTTCCTTGGCGCGCGTCCAAGTGTGGGATTGCAGATGACAGGAACGCTAGACAAGATGAGACTTCTCAGGTTTTTGCGTTTCACTACTTCAGTCGCTAAAGCCCCTCGTAATTTTTTTGGTAATTAAATTGCCCGTCATGTCTCTTAGTCCCAGCTTTAGATTTTTTTCTATGCAATAGTTTCGTCTTGACCGCGTTTAGGCTACCGCCGTTGATTAGAGCGTGTGCGATTCTTTTCACATTTCTCGTGTCGGACACATTACGCTTGCTGATTAGAAGCTATGCATGCAGTTGACAAAAATGTGAACGTCTCCAAGCAACTTCTTGCGCACGGGAAGGCAGTCAATATTTCATATATGAAAAGCATTTTGTTCACAATTTCACTGAAATACTGTAATACATTAAAAGTAGGCCTTCCCAAATTCTGCACGGTTCGCACATGAAGCCACATGAGAAATAAATGCCTGAACATAAAAACTCGTACTGCGTGGGCAATCTTTAGGAAATTTAAATGTTGCTCCGAAATTCCAGTGTAAAAGTCGCTAACATGTGACAGAGGCTGATCTGTTCTATAAAAACCGTTCCTTCACGAGCTATAATTCTGGAGGAAGCGATCTTGTAAAACCTTTAATTATCGTGATGTTCCAGATTCGGAAAAGCAACATTTTGGAATTATCCTTCGTTAGTATGGGGCCCTACCACGTTGCAGTGTCGGGATACTCTGCAGTACTTGATAGGAAATCTCCACCGCAATTATTTAGGACAGAAGGACCAAATTCTAGGCCATCCATGGCTCGCGGACTTGGCGCCGTATTCACAAAGATCTTTTCTTTGAAGTTGTGTTAGACTCAGTGTACCAGTGCCGCAATATTTCAGGCTCAGACCAGTGTTGTTGCTTGTGTATATGGGGTGTCAGAAGACGGACGTATACAGAAAAAGGTGGTGAGATGCACAATGCAATCAGAATCCCTTCGGACAATACTAAACGGGCAAACACGTGTGCCACAACGTGTGCCACTACCGTATGTAAACTCTGTAATTTGTACAATATGTTAACTACTTTGAGTTATTTATCCAAACCCCCTGTCTGTGTATCAGGGCACAATTTTGTGCCCATTGTAAACATTAGGCATATATATTCGGAGAGTAATGCACTACCTGAACTATACACGAAACGCTACCGTCGTCTCTATGTATATTAAATATCTTCCCTGTTGCATTATAGAGATAGTCTTACTAGGGAACATGACCATGTTATGCTTAGAGCTGACTAGGGAGCATACTGAGCTTATACTTTCTTTGAGCTCCTTGGACATTATTCTGCTTGATAAAAGGCGTTGCAATGTACACTCAGCAGGCTGTTGGAAAAGCAGCGCATCAGAATAATTTGTAGATAACAATATCAACAATACAAATAGCGGAACCTAGCTTTCGCTATAGCCGTTCTTAATTTTATGGGTAATTTTTAACCCTATCTTAGTGGAGCTTCTTCTTTTCTTCACAAGAATGCAGTGTTTGGGGCTATGAAACCAGTTTGATAAAATGTATACAGTTCTCGTTAGTTCGCAGCTTCTTTCCGATCTTCTTATTTGCACTTCCCAATCAGCACTGACGTGGGAGCAGTGTAAGAGATATTCAGTGCTAAGAGTAAATATACTGAATGGGAGCCTCATTTTCCAATATAGGAATGAGCGGGTCATAATAGCCTACTGAAGATACAGCCCATTTCTCGATGCACGCGGAAAAGCGCTGCCGTTTGCGTTGTGTGATGACCGAATAATTTGCACTGTTTTTGCTATTATTTACGACCAAATAAATAGGCCGAAGCATAGTTTGATTTTTATTTATTTATTTATTTATTTACTTCACCAGTACAACTGGGGGGATATCCTGGCAAAAAGCTGCTTTTGCAGATTGACGGGGCCCGGAGAACCCTTACAAAGTGTTACACAAAGCAGTGGCATCGACATGTAAGAGAATTACTACAGGAGAATGATGCATGTAAAAAAGAGAGGAAAATACACAGTACAGGCAAAATACAGGCAGTACTTTGGGTGGGCGGGCCTGCTTTTTGAATGAATATTCCAGCTCTAATGACTACAAATTATGCCATTTCTAATGAGAGTGGTTTGAAGATGCATTGAATCCGAACAGGACTGTATCGTCACACTTGATAGAACGGTAGTCGAGATTGTCAGCTAACATACCAAATAAGAAGTGCGTAACAACGTTAACGCACTGTTTCCTGCGCTATTGGGCTCACCCAATAGAGCTAGCATCCATGATTGCTATATTATGGTCAGCAGGATGATATCGGAGCTCTTCAATCATCCTGATCAATCAAACTCCCTCCACTATATATAGGCAATGAATGGGATGGAGGCTTCTCCAATCGCCAGCGGAAGCCCTCAGACAAGGCGAAGTTTTTAGCAGTGCGTGCAAAATTACTCTGTGCTCTTCTTTTATATGTGAAGTTCTGCTCATCGATACACTTAGCCGTCTCGACTGGTAGAAAATATTGGGTGCGGTTGGCCGCATTGCCAGACGCTGCCGAGATCGGAGCAGCGTGGCAAATTTTTACGAAGGGTTACGTGAAAGAAAAAAATGTACAGTAGAAAACGTTCTTTCGCTGACTTAGCTTATAGCAATGTCGATTAAGAGGGACTGCATAGTAGCCAAAAAGCATGGCGAAAATAGGAATACCAATTCTGGTAAACAATTATTTCTACTGCCGGGCTGTCTTGCAGTAATCGTGAAATCAAAGAATTCGCAAGCTGTTTCTAAATGAATTCTCATCAGCGAAGTTTTCAAGCTGCGGCACCAGCGTATAGTCCACATTTAGATGTGCGGAACTGCCAAAGCCGAAATCCTAATTTTTTGTGTATGTGTACGCAGGGCTTATAGTGCTATGCGTTTGTATAGCATGCCGTAGATTGTTTGGTTTTAAGCTGCTGCATGTTTTTTCCCCTCTTCTTTTTTCCCAGGCCAACGCGGGAGCATGCAGCAACAATCTCGAGCCGTGGACAAACCAGCTGACCCTGACCATCCACAGAGAGCATCATTCGGTTTGCACCACTCTCGCTGATAATACTCCCGGCTTTTCATCAGCGTCTCAGCCTCTCCCCGAACGCCTGATTGCATGCATATCTACAAACACGCATTCGAGCTGATACGACCGGATTTACATGGAAGGTGGAACCTATTGTGAACTGAATGCCACGAGAACGGCTTAAAGAATAACACCTGAACCACATGTTTTGCGCAGCACGGAACTGAAACCGACTAAGACAGGCTTTTAGTAAAGTGCTCTGAAAGTCATAATTGGTGCACCGCAGACTGCCAAAGCCAAAAATGTGAAAAAGCGCCGCATACTTTAGAGCATATAGGCCGCAATGGAAACACTAAAATAGGCGCAAAAAACATGGGATACAAAAGTGCTAAGTCATTTATCAAGTAACAATGAATAAGGAATATTCACTGAGAAGTTGATATTAATTTTTCCCAGCGAAGTTAAACATTTTGCTTAACTTCGCTAATATATTTTTCTTGATTGCAGCAGAATTTTGCGCGAATTTGTTATCATCCACCATGCATATTTGTTTTTGTTGCTCTCAGGAAATAATGGTATAAATATCCATTTTCCTCAGCTGTTTACTGCCGTCACGATTATGTGGCAATATATATTTGAAAAGTGCCAAAGAACGAGACAAGCACAAATCGTGCGCTGCAACAGAGGGCACGCTTAATGCCCTTGGTTTATTGGCGATAATTATTGCAGAATTCCCAGGGCTAAAAACAGGTGACATGTCTAAAATTGAAATTATGACGCGCATCTGAATAGTAAAAAAAAAAAAAATCTGGGGGGAGGGGGGAGGGGGAGCAAGTGAAAAGGGCATTTTCACAACAAAAGACATTACACGGCGAATTAGCGCTTGGTTTCGTGCAGAACATAAAATGGCGCATATGTGCCTGAATATTTCTTAAAGAATGTGAAAAAAAAAAAAAAAACTGCGTCCAATTTTTTTCTTTTTTTTTTTTTTTTTTACGAAATCAAGCTTTTTCACATTACCACAATTTGCCGAGTTCACTGACATCTTGTGTGTACCATTTCTGTGAGCTTCCTATACCTGACAGCCTTAATTTGTTGGCTGAATCATCCCCTCATAGCGAACATTAGCTTTGGAGCAGTCATCATCATGGGATTGCTTGCTATAGCGATGCCAATAAGACGCCTGGTCCGTGCCATTCTTTTGGTCTGACACGTTTCGAGCTTAGATATTTATCTTATCTTCAAAATAAGCTGTCCTATGAAGAAGAGCGTTGAATGAGGTTTAAATCATCATTTAATTTTAAATACCACTCTGGGATAAAAACAATAAATTGTACACTTTCGCCCGGTGTATTTAGCTCTATTCATTGACTAAAGTTTTAGAGTACGTGTGTTAGCGTTGGAATGGTTTTAACCGCATATGTGATAACGTTTTCGGAGTGCAGGAATCGACTATCACCGCATTGTACCAGAGAACTAAGCACCCTCAATATTTGCCAAGAAAAACAAAGAGTATGAGAGCATCACCAGGAATGTGCAATAAACAAATGCAGTTTAGCTTTTAGTGACAACGAGCACATCTAGGTAGCAGAGCAAAGAACAGGGATGCCAAAATATTTCATAAACCCAATCAGAGTTCAAGAAATGCCCTTCAAAGTCGCGTTATCATTCTTATGGGGATCCCTTCCCTCAAGGTTAGGACACAAATGTGGAGAAATTTTGCGGAATGTCCTCTGTATGGGCAGTCTAGTGTGTAGCTCTTCGCAAATCAACGTGTAACATTGATTGTTGTGTTTTAGACACGACAGCACCAAAATTTTATTCGATGCTATTTCCCGGAAAAAAAGCGGGTCGTTTATAGCGCACTATTTGTTTATTGCCTTTCCTCATCCGCCATCCCTTTCACCTATACCCCCTTCAGTATATATATATTCGAATGTACCCAGTTTAATTTTGCATTTCGAAAGTACCAGGTTTCTTCTCATCATAAGTGGCGCTTTCAGTAATGCTGCAAGTGTTGGTAACATACCTTGTTTGTGGAACTATCATTATTCTATAATTCTGTATAGCTGGCTCGGGCATATGGTAACTGGATTATAAAAGTAATTAAAGGGACCCCAGCCAGACATGT
The DNA here is from genome assembly GCF_055883805.1 of Amblyomma maculatum. Classification (NCBI taxonomy): domain Eukaryota; kingdom Metazoa; phylum Arthropoda; class Arachnida; order Ixodida; family Ixodidae; genus Amblyomma; species Amblyomma maculatum. The sequence continues at coordinate 101,834,591 of NC_139349.1, read as the reverse complement.
CTGGCTAACATGTGTGACAGCTAGCCGCCTGTTGCTACCCCCCCCCCCCCCTTTTTTTTTTCTATACATATTTTGAGTCTAGATCTGTTTACTTTGTAGTGGGGACTATTTTCTCGGGTATATAGGGTCATATTTTGTTGCGAGCTCACAACGATTCCGAGCGCGGGTTTCTCGTTTTTTTTTTTTTCTTTTTGGGGCTTCGCATACAGCCGACAGTAAACCTTGAAACGGCAGGCTCTCTCTTTTTGTTCTCCTTTCTCGACTTTCTTAAGCTTTTACGAAGCTTCTAGTTCCTCCTCAAACGCTTATGTCTCCGTCCACTCTCCTTTTGTGCATGTCTGCGTGGCTAGGTCTACAACCTGTATGCACTTGGGCCGTCGTAAACAAGACATGAACACTATAGACGCGCTTTGATGGTAGCGAATGTTAAAATTGCCCGTGACAATTGCTTCGAGAAGCAATCATTCCTCCTTGTCTCGCCGTTAAACGGCCACATGCTGAGGACCTGAAAAAAGAGGACCAGCTAACAGGAGTGGCCGAAAGAGAGGGCGGAAAGGCGACCGGAACGCAAACGTACCACTCAGGACCTGGTGGTATGAGTAGCAGGGGCGGAAAACCCATTAGTTGTTTTAGGCGCGACTGTCCAGCCCCCTCTCTCTCTCCAGCAATGCCGCCTCCACCCCCCTTGCCGTGGCGGGATGAGTTTGTTCCGGTCGATGGCTCGATTGTCCGTCTAGCAAAATGAAGGCTCATGACAAGCCACGGTGATAGGCCTCGCTAAACGGGTGGAGCTGTACACAAGCGGAGAGCTTGGATGTAAGCGCGATCTAGAATCAGCGGAATGTAAGGTCGCAGCTGGTTTATATGCATGCGTGCAGCACATGGTGAAGATGTGTGTGCGCCGTTCGAAAACCCCGTTCGAAGAGAAGAGATTTGTGGATTTCGCCGGTCTTGTTGTCAGGTCACTCGCCGGAGCTGACAAGAATTTGAACAGGTATGAATTTTGCTCTTGCGTTAGTCATTTTTGTTTTATTCGAAACCTTCTGCGAACTGGAATGTCCTTTATTTATGTCATTAGTTCTTACGACTCCTTGGATTTTAATGCTAGATGTCGAACTGATCGTGGAACTGACAAACGAGTTTACTCATGGTGGAGTCTCGTCTTGCGTCTAACTTGAATTCACCATGAATACTACAGTGTGTCGCTTTTCAAGCATGAATAAATTCTTCTTAACCATCTTTTTCTGCGTGCAAAGAAGAAGCAAACTGCATACTTAGCTCACAAAGCAAACATTCACTCTGTGATATTTTATTTGCTTTAATTAGTGCTACCGAGCTGAAAAATCCTGGTTATGGTGCAGTATGAAGGTAATTTGCAACCGAACGAAAGTACAATGCGTACCTGTCGCCCAACTGGTGAACATTTGTTTCGAACGAAGTATAAGTAGCTCTTCGCTACTAATACTTGATGGAATTTAAAGTCGAAGTTGGCGCAAAATATAATGACTGATAGTGAAGAATATGAGTTCGTTTCTCAAGGCTCGTGCCAAAATTCTGTACTTATTTGGACACTGCTGCTCAATGACCACCTCTGAGGATCTGACGTCTAAAAGTAGACTTTTAGACGTCAGTTTGCATACTTCCAGTGCCAAGCATCAATATTAATTTCAAAATATTCGAGGAGCTCTAGATATTTATCAGGCCTTCATCAATACGGCTATCGTTGTATCGTTGATTACCTTTCGGTAAGATTCGAGTTGAGTTGCGCGTTTTTTTTGGTTTTTGTTTTTCACAGTACAGCTTATCAGTACAGTGAGTTTGCTGTTTAAACACTTACACTTTGCAACATCCGTTAATATCTATATTATTTTCTGTTATAGAGGCGGCTACTGTGGTAACAACTTTGTGTTCTGTGTATTTTATCACGCTGAATGGTCCGCCGTATATGACTTCAGATTCGATGGCCATCCGCAAGACTACAATACCGAAAGCCTTACGTATATTAGTGTGTACTTGAACAGTCAGAACTTACCTGTGCTCCATTATTAAAGCAACATTACTTTGTAGGAGTCGTGGTTTGGTGCGTAGTAAAGCTCACATTTTGAATAACGAGGCTCGACTTTTTGCCTCACAGAGTGAAGGTATAGATTGCTGTTGACCACGTGCGTCTGACAGCGTAAGTTTTAACGCATTTCAGGATTCATTTACATTCACCTTTGCCATTCAACATCGTGCCTTTACCCGGCTGCGTGCTGAATGCCCAGTTTGCCAGTGCAATCATACTACGATGGTAGCTTAATTGTTCTTTTGTCAAATCTTCCTCCGCCCTGACCAACGCTCAAATAATCTTTCATAACCATCAATGTTTCTTCGACAGATTGGGTGAGACATGAGCGGTTTTTTCACAGAAATGAGGAAGCGTATTGAATAGACTTCTTTTGCTTTATAGAGAAACAGAAGGCTAAAAAGTAAAGTCAAAATAGCACTAAATTTACTGGAATGCCGCTGTCATTCTGCCCTTCTGTTTTAGTGTTAAGCGAACAGCGAGCAGCTTCGACTGGAGATTGAAGAAGAAATATTTACCTGTCCAGCATATTCCTAGCAGATACAAATAGCAAAAGCTTGACTGTATTTCATCAGAGAAGGGCACTGTGAATTAGAGCTAGGGAAAACTTTAACCATGGTGCGAGATCATGACTTCTAAAAAGCTTGACCAAATCACTGGATGGAATTAGCAGAATGGAAAGTAGAGATGAGAAAGGGGAGGGCGCTTATGCAGATAAAAAGCCTTGTTTTTATTACAGTGATAGAGTAGAATTATTAGGGCAGTTGAATTGTTTTCATTGCGTCATCAAAGGTGTCTCCCGTTCGTTGGAATCTATACAACGTGGAGTAAGGTTACACCATTATGCACACAAATTATGGTTTGTTTAAATAGGGGAAGAAAAACAGCAATAATATGTATACGCGATTTAAAACATGCGTTGTTTCGAGTGCATGCGCGTGATTTAGCGTTTTTCATCTCATTTGAGTTTGGGGTTTAGGATAACAAATGTTAATAATCATGAGTATGGCAATGGATCTTTGTAAAACGATGCTATGTTTGTTTTATAGTTTCGTTAGAACCATTAGCCAGCGCATGTTCGAACTACAGTCGACTTGTGGTCTATGCCCCAGGTTGATACTGACCGGAGCTTAATTTCATCGGATCTTCTAGCTGCACAAAGGAAAGAATGCATTTCATTACAGTGCTTTTTTTTTGTTTTTTTTTTTGTTTTGTTTGGCGTTCAACATGTCCCGGATGTAAGCTCCCTGTGCAATTTTGCTTGCTGCCCAAGTGAATGGGTCTTATAATTTGTTCGAAAGTCAAATTTCAGCTGTGAACAAGCTCTACAATTGAGCGCTAGAAAGCATTTGTAAAATGCTTTTTTTTTTTTTTTCAAAGCGAGCACGGCACAACTCCTGACACCGTGCTTATGCCAAGGGTTTAGTAAATGTACGAGATAAGCATTTGTTAGGTGATGATTCAGAACAAATTCTTAATGAGGTTTCCTTTCAGAGAGTGGAGGTTAGGGGATGAAAAGTCAGCGCAAGAGTATACTCTAAATATTCCTTGGCAGTTTGGACAGAGAGCGAAATGAGCTTAATAAAATTGCATAGTGGGTGGAACAGCGCGAAAAGGCGAAACACACAAGAAGAGACGCACAACAGTCCATCCTAGCTTAATACAACCTTTTTTCCAGAAGTAACGAAATTCCATGACTCCTTTTTTTTTTTTAATTTTCTTTGGGCTCTTCGTGGGCTCAAGAATGCAAAGAATACATCTCCTACTTTGACTATGAATTTCACTTAGGTGTGCAAGCAACAAAATAAAAAGCAGGGTTCGAATGAAAAGCTGAAGTCTTCCACGTTTAGTTCTGCGGATAGTATATCTTGTGACTATGTGCATGTTTGCGTTAATCAATTATACAATAGTTTGATGATCAGTTAATTGTTCGATATGCGTCACTGTGGACGCACTGGATCTAATGAACAAAATTCAAACCGGATCTAATAGATCCACTCTGAAATTAGTGACAGTCAATAGGCACAACTTTTTTCCCCTGATTTCTTACCATGACAAGATGTTGCGAAACCTCGACCGCTGCGTACACAAAAAAGAAAATGTACCTTCAAAGAAACATAGCATGAACTACTAATACCATGACATCTGAAGCCACATTTCTTTGACACGCTTCGCGGCAATATTTTGAACTTTTTGTGCGTGCACGAGATTGCGAATCACAGCGATGGAAAAAAAGTAAATGGGATGCGATTGTGAGAATAAAGGATATTTTTGTGCGGTCAGGCAACACAAGTGAATAAATTCATATCAGTATAAAAGAACATTTTTGATGCATCCTCCAGTTTAGAAACATAAAAGCTTACTGACTGACCAGTGAGACAACCCGGAAATAAATTCTTTTCCCTGAATCCACATGCCTCAAAATTTCGCCATGACTGTGTATACTTGGAATCCACAAAATAGCACAAGTTTTCAAGGAACTTGTCACTACGCTCCAACGCAGCACTGACGTCTTAACACGGATGTGCGAAGCCCTGGTAAAGATACTTTTCTTATCAGATTCGAAAGCTGGCAGCTATGCCGTTTAGTGCACGGTCTGAGGTGGTAAGCTTTAACTGAACATGAAATGCAAATGAATTTTATGATTACGCATGGGAAAGAAATTTAATGAAACGAAAATTTCAGGTGAATACACTGCTGTGAAAATTTGTTTTCCTACTAAAGCTTTTCAGTTTATGGAAATATTATAGAAATGTAAACTGCTCGGAAAAAGGAAAGAATGCGAAAAAACGGGACAATAGACGAAGGAACACAAACACGACAACACGGTTTGTGTTCCTTCGTCTATTGTCCCGTTTTTTTTCGCGCAGTTTACATTTTTATCTGCAATGAACCAACTCGCCCGCAAGAATATTCTACTGCGGAAATATTATACTATGAGTAAAAATGTTCATTGGCCCCAAGTAGCAAGAAAGGAAACAAAATACGGGCATCCAAAGAGGCAAATTTCTATATAGTTGTAAAATGGCACAAGACCAGCTTTCTGGGACACATTTAAACTCTGAATCAACTATGGGACATTGTAATACAGTGTTATGCATATATTGTTGGGAATAGTCCACGCTTACAATGCGTGGCAAATATTTGTTTTGAAAATCCTTGCTTCGCTCGCACCGAGTCTGGTTAAATCGGCCAAGGAAAACTGATCGCGGGAGCCAATTTGAAAATAAACAGCACGAAATACATGCCGGCTGAAGGAGAATCTGCGGATATTTGATTGTTATGACTCAGTTACGTAACTGTGAAAAACATTACGCTCACACACTCGTCGTTATAGTTTGCCGAACATTCTTGAGTATTATATAGCTCGAGAGATTAGCAAAAGTAAAAGCCGAAAAATAAAGGTTCCAATTTATACGACATATTGTTTTTAATATTGAAGCAACGCTACAACATTATTTAACGTTATGCTTCCGTTCTCGTGGGCATCAAAATGACAACTACGTGCATCGATATACTGATATTCTAGTTTTCCTACGAGTACTGATGGCCTGTGACGACTTCTTGGCGACAGAAAATATTTACAATAATGTGCATATCCAAGAGACCTTTGCATAAGGCGAGGAGGATGTCGAAACACCTCCTCTCTGGGCTTTTGCAAACCGGCTACCCTGTAGATTCGACCATGTTGCAATGTTTACATCACGTGCACCCAGCAGCCCAGCGAACATTATGGTGACACCCAGGAAGCCCTCGTTGCAAAGGTATATATATGCAGGTAAGGGCTGCACACGTTGTTTCGTTACTTCATCCATTTTGGGAGCTGATAATATGCAAGGAAACATATATGTAGGCTAAAATCAGCCCTCAGATGACAACTGCGTGTTCTTTTCATAACAACCTAATTTTCCAGCGAGCTCCTCTGTGGAGATAAGTTAATTGTGTGCGAGAGCCCTAACGTTTCATTTGCGCTGTTTGGCACCGTTTTTCTTCGTCCAGAATCTCGCGGCATTCCGGTTTTGTTAGACTGTCGGAGTTTACATTTCCGGTGGGGAATAGGCGCATAACCGCGCACTATGTAGCTTTAAAGTTGTAAGTTACCGCATACGCCGAATCAGGTATTTCGAATGGATACATAACATAACAACATAAGTTACAACATAAGGAATATAAGTTGCGTAACTTAAGAGGGTGATCACCATGACAGCTCGGGCAGCGGTGGTAGTGCTATTGATTAGCGTATTAGTGTGGTGGACAGTATCAACAGATGCAGCAGAGGACCACTTGAAAATTGAACTGAAAAATGTTGCTTTAGGTAAATACCGCGCCCCGTCAAAATTGAACATAAAACGGACAGATTTACACATAAATCGCGTAATTAAACACTTATTCTCAGCCTAAGCAAATATATCAACAGGTATTATAGCGTAAAAGCCATCGTAAAACAACCGGTCGAAACGTAGTTGCGCACCAAGGAAAAAGTTCGTCCTCGTAGTCACAGTCGCATATTTCATGCTTATGGTTTCGCTTCTGATTCAGACCCTTCTGGACTTCAGGGTATTCTCAGGGTATATTAAGGTTATTCTTGCACTTATCTTTTCTATAAGGCGGTTGGATCCAAAAAATTGTACCTTACACCTGCACTCTCTGCATTATCTGCGCAGCGAGCTGTCGATAGCGCTATCAAGAAAAAAAAATAAATAAATAAATAAATAAATAAAAGACGCGCTCTGTAAAAAAGACACACATTTGCCCCTTTACTTAGATTTATTCATCTGTCGCTTTCGTATGCTAAGGCTAGATATACTGTCACGCGGCCGGAAATTCCGACAACATTGAGGCACACGCACACAAGAAGCATGCGGTAAACCCGAATGACTGAACTGATGTCGCCTTTAGTTTTTGTTTCGTTACCAATGGAAACTTCATTCGCATGCTACGGAACGTGTTGCAAAACTGTCCGAGCATTGATTTCTTTTGCGTTTTAAGATGTTGCAAGCAACTTGTCGAAATGTACAACACCGGAGGGCATATCCTCTTTGCCAGACGCACAGCACCGTTTAATTTCATTTTTATTCGTTCTTGCCTGGCTAGATATGCGTTATATACGCGCCATATATCTGTGCGACGGATAAGATCTCACATTCTTAACTTGGGCAGGTCTGTATTTTTGCCCATGGCTCCCTGCCGCGTAGCAAGCGCCCCGTGTCTCAAGCACAATCAACAGCACACAGGCTACACAAGCACGAGTCCTGTTCAACTTTTAAACTTTCCTTCATTGAGCACGATAGCATGAATCCACCTCAGGCAGAGTAAAGATTGCTGTCTCATGTAATATTCCAAGCACTGAGGCAAAGGCTGCGCCAACTTCGGACCAGTCTACCTCTGCTCTATACCTGATTCATGAACGCTGCCTCCATAGCTTACGTACAACACCGTAGTGGGAGCGGAGAATCTACGCTGTGCGCCACGTCTACCCCGGGAGGAAAAAACAACGATGGTAAAGAAAACAAATGGCGCCATCGCAGAAAACAAGTAGCAAATGATGAAATTAAACAAAGCAAATGAATAAAGCGGGACCGCAGTCGCGCACAGGCAGCGTCCTATCTCCGTCTTACTCCGGCCTCCTACCGTTCAGAAAACGTGATTTCGCGTCCCTCCGACATTGACCGGCCGTGCGATTACCGTCTGCTCGCCATGAACAAGCATAAAAATACCAAAATTGAAACGAACGCTGCACTGATGCTCTCGGAAGCAAGAAAAAGTGAGCCAAAGAAACAAGGCTGCTCCGACCAATCGGATGCGAGTGCCAACCTCGCCCGTTGGCCAATGAAAAGACAGAGCTGTAGCACGAGGTGTGTACGAGCGAGCAGGAGGCGAGAGGCTGAACGCTTTTGTGTTTCTGTATCAGGTGTGATACAGCGCCGACTCTCACGGTTCGCTGGCGATGAGAGCAACCTGCTGGCAGCCTAACTTTCGCCAGTGTTTCTTGATATACGGCAGCCTCCTGAAGCGTCGTAATCTGAGCTGCGCTTTTAGCGAGGCGATTACAAAGGAATTTCGCTAAATTGGAGCTGTGGTGACAAGCCGCATTGGAGAGAAGCGCCTGCTTTTTCTCGTTCGCTGGCAGGAGTGTTTTGGCTCTTGAACGGTTTCTGAAAGCCTTAGAAACTTCCGAGTTATTTTTTTCACGCCGTGCAAGTGACTGCTAATGAAGCTTAAAAATAGATGCTACAAAAGGAAGCCGCTGATGGAGACAAAAAACTAAAGTGTTCGAAACCGGGCAGTCGAGGCCGTCATTTTAGGAAGACATGAAAAACTATAGTACATTATCATAAAATGCAACGGCTCGCACGCAGCGTATCAACGAAATGCCGTATGCAACGATTTGCTCATATTAGTCGGCGACTTTGATGCCCATTTATACTTATAGGTAAACTTGAGTGATCAAGCAAGCATGCATGCCGTTTTCGTCGTACGCTTTCTGAGCCGGCATAGTTGTGCAATGTAATAATTGAAATTCTTACACTAAATATTTGAAGGAATGATATGGATTGGTGGTAAAGAAGTTAAGATCCTTGTATTCAGAGCGACACCTCTACTGTCCGCTTCATAATGGTTGATTTCTTAAGTCATCTTCGAAGGGATAGCGTTCCTAGCTCTGAAAACAACACGTACTGTTGCGAACATCATTGTAAAAAAGTAGGCTATTGTATTATAAATGGAATCACGGATCTCCTGAAAGAAGTGAAGTGTGTCTATGTGGAACGATACCTGTAACTTTCACTATTGCTGTCACGTCCTCTAGTTTTATATAAGCTACGTGTGCATGACTTTGGAAGGCGATGGTATTCTCCATTCACTTCTGTTCATACTTGTATGAATCTGATCACTCAGCGCTTTGATTCCCAATAGAATGTATTGCTGGAAAGTATGAGTACGAAATTTTTGCTGTAAACTGCAAAAGGAGATCTCAGAGCTTGTTGTTTATTCAAAGAATAAACGACCGTTCGTGTGCTTTCATCTAACCAAGCCTTATACTTCACTAGTCGAGCCCCATCTTCCTTCCTCGCGTTGCTTAATACATCGCTTTAAGTGGCATGGTATGATATAATCTGGTATGGTTCGGTGTGAGGTTTAAGTTTACAGAACATCACATATCAGGAGGGACGCCGTAATGAAGGGCTCCGGATTTTTTTTTTTTTCGGCCACCTGGGATTCTTAAGCATGCACTGACATCGCACACTAAAGAGACTGTCTTTCATTTGGATTTCATTTCCATAGAAATGGGGCCATCGCGGCCGATCGGATCCGGCGACCTAGCTTCGTGACGGGTCTTTTTTTTTTTTAATTTCTATGCTACATGCAGCGTAGGTATGCATAGTTCATAAAGAAAGTGCACTCAGGTCATAGCAAATTACAAAGTTTTCACTACAACTGATGCTGCGCAGACCATGGGCGACGCTCGTGTATACACTCTCAAAGGTATATTACATGCAACATACATACCTAATTGCCATCAACGTAGCTGAGTTGCTGGAGCTCGGGGCGCGAAATTCAGAGGTCGCCATTTCTTGTCCCATCAGCGACATGTGGTCGTTTTTTCTACTGTCTAATCAGTTGTCACCATGATTATATTCTTATCTCACATTGATCAATTCCACACACACACAAAAAAGAAACGAGTCATGCATTTCTTGATGTCAGTGGCTGTCGCTCCCTTCGTATAGATATTGTTGGAAGTTCTCATTTTGGCGTGTGGCAACGAAAGTATATGTCTCTCACAAGCCAAACACGTTTCAGTGTTTGCCGCCTCAATTAAACCCGTTGCTCTTCTCTCACTGAGCAAAAAGGAAAGACGTCTACCTGTCGGTATCATACATTCAGTATACATGGACTTTTTGAACGTTCAGTTCCACGACTAAATTGGCGACTAAAAGCTACTAACAATAGTAATAAGACTTCGCCTGGCATACGTAGCTCAGAAGTAAGCAGCTTAAATCCTTTAATTGTTTGTTGCATGGCACAGTTTAGAAAAAAAAAAACGCCTTTCAGACATTGCATCTTACATAATGTACTTGCTTTGACAATCCATAATCAGATATATGTAAACCTTGGAAGCCTTCTGACAGAAATATCATAACAAAATTAAGTTGCAAAACATTGCGTGCGAGAATGAACAAAGCACACAGACTCTTAGCCAAATATCTTAATGTAAGGGAATTAAACTAGAATTAAACGCATCCATGTAGATGTTTCAGGGACCAATCCTTGTGTATTTATGGTCAATCTGGAACTACAGGCCTTGACAGCTCATTTTCTTACTAATTATTCAATAAATGGCCTACATTCAATGTGCATATTTGCTCATTTTCTATCGGCATATCTGTAGTATATATGCATTGTAGATTTTTTTTCCAAGCGACATGTTTGAAGTGTCTTGAGAAACTCAGCACTGTGTGATGTACGGACGCTACTTTTATTTTGACATGCAGTTTAAAATGTCAGGTTTTAGTTGTGTGAACTGGGGCACCTCCTCGGGCATTTTATTTTATTGTCGCCAATCTCCTGGAATCTTGTAGTTTGAATAATATTTTCATATTATCTTCTATAGTGACCAATATTTAGTGTGATAAAAACTATCTTCGTATATTAAATTTGCATGCTCTCCAATTACCCAGAGAGATTACATATACCCACGTGTAACAGCAATTCTGGAGCGTTCATAATAATCCCTTTTTTTTATTATGTACCGCACACCATTGCGCAGAAATGTAGCTGGAAAAACGCTTCACACATCGCCAGTTGTGCGGGAACTTATTTGTATTTCTTATAGCCATGAACTTAATTGCGTGTGTTAGCAATAAACTGAAAAAATAATGCACGAAGACAAATACACCGCGCTTCACCGCAACATATCTGCATGTGAAAACATCTGGAGTCTATTTGAAACAATGAAGGTTCCCATCCGCATCACATATGAACCTTGGACTGCCACAATAGGAAAATATTTTTTCTAGCCAACGTTTGACCAAGACCGTTTCTGAAATTCAGCACGGAATGCCGGATATAATTACATTGCGCTCTGGAGCCACTGAGCGGCGCTGGACGGATGTTTTCAAGGTTTATACAAGGGCGAAACTGGAACGAAACGAAGTAGATTTTTTTTTTAAATATGCTTTGATTCTAGATTACTATAACGAAGAGTTGGGCAGAGCGCATCTCTAAATTTTGCGAGATATCCCCAGTTTTATTTTTCACACATACCAAATAAAAAAAACTATTAGATGGTTATTGTTGTATATACCTTCTTGGCACTGCGCTCAGTGAATGTGAAAAGAGGAGCTGAAATGTACAAGCATTTTTTATATAGTTGAAAATTTTACATATCGCATCTAGGCTCCGAACCTATGACCGAAATACAATCCGCCGTATACGAGCACGGGATAAAATCAGGCTCCACCCCAAAACAAAACCCACTGCAGTGATAGCACAGGAAGTTGACTCGATGCACATGAACACGATCCTTATAAGAATATTTTTTTCATTTACTGTACCATGCTACTAAGTGGCATGCATAGGTTTCTGGCCCACGACAAAATTGGTAGCTTTTTTCTTTTTTTTTTTAATTTCTCCGGCTCTTTGCCACATTTTCTTTGTTTCAGAGTGAAAACTCTTGTTTTTGTGCGTCGTCTAAGTCGGACGAATATGTGTTATTACTCGATTAGCAGTACCTTAACAAGCCGTTTTGAGCTTGATTGGAGGTCATAACGAACAGCTAGCTTGAATCACCGTCCCAATGTAGTGTACAAGTGCCATTTCTTGTAAGCCAAGAACGGAGTGGCGCTGACATCCCCAAGGTATACTTAATGTAGGTCCTCCCTTAAGTCTTCATTCATTTCCTTTCTTTAGAGAGAGCGAACGCCCTTGCCTTCTTGTTTAGCATTCGTTATTTCGCGTTGTTTTTAGATCCCCCATACGGTACTTAGGGGCTGAACCGATGCTATATATATACATATACCTGATGCTCTAGCCCCAGAGACTTTTTCATATTTTCTTCACTCCTACTAGCAATCAGTGTTTTACTCCTGTGAGTTCGAGGTATATAATAAGAGAGCTAGAAAACAAATATGAACCTTTGCATCCGGATATAGAGCTGATCTTATTTTTGGACACTGTAAAATGTCCCAATATAATGAATGCCTAATTAGCCCCATGTGTAAGGCTGTACGAAAACCATAATTCTGCAAGAATTTGACCATCAAATTATTCTAAACGTTTACGTTAAGAATAATAACAAATTTTAGTCAATAAATGCTCACGTCAATCTAGACCGCTTTCTCAATTTCGCCATATATTACCAAAAAAGGAGCCTAGCAAAATTTCAACGCTTTCCGATTGCTTTTTATTATATCGTGGCTAACTCGAGACCTTCTTTCCCTGATATGGTTGTGGAAAAAAGCAGTTTCCTCAGGCTTATGTCGAATTGCAGAATAAATGTGGCCGACTATTTTGTATCAGTATGCATTAATTTTATCACCATGTTTTTAAAACTCAGGGCCACTTAGGGCGATCTTCCTCCCTGCCGTATTACAACAGCTTGTGCATCCTTAAAAGGACATTTTAGTGCATATAAAATGACAGTACTAGTACATTTTTGCAGCTAACTAATACATTCTACACACGGTTTGCAATCTGGTAAATATGATATGTAGTTCTTGACTTTTGTGTAGTTCGTCTATAGGTACAACGAAGGCAATACTATTTTTTTTCTTGCCGGCTCCCAAACTGGAGGGACAGCTAGAAATCTAAAGTGCACTGCGGATAAAATTAACCCAACGGGAAATTTTGCTCACACATCACCACAAAAGCGTCCATTAAAAAAAAAAAAATCCATTGCTTTCTTCCGAGGTGAACAGAAATTGTTACCTCATAAAAAGCAGTCTCTTTTATGATTTCTTGATAACCTAAGTTATGGCCCTCAATGTTCCCTCACCAAATGCACAACTACATATGATAGTGGACGAAGCTCTCATTGAAAAAGTTTTATGCGCAACAATACAGCGTTATTTATGGCCAATGTAACTGTCAAATTTTCCGAAATTTAAGTTTATGAATTGCATATCTTGCTATTCAAGTAAACATTTAAATAGCTTACAATGTGCTTGCCTAATTGTCATCGAATTCATCATGCGCTGAGTGCGCTTGACTCCTTGTTATATTTGCTTACATGAGGGACAGAACACAGCTTTTTGCAGAAATATTACAGCTTGGTGACATGCATTTCTGTTGCGATGCACTGACATAAGACGCCGTGAGGAAGGGTATGCTCAAAGTTCATTTGCGATTTTCGGTTCAAATATTTGATATGAGTTGTATCACCTATCGCATATGTACCGCACGGCGCTGGTTGTTAGCGCGTTCTTTAAATGCTTGCGCAGCAGCGCAGCAGAGGGGATGAAGGCCCGAAGGCCCGACAAACTGCAAATTTAGTTTCTGTTTTAGTGTTGTGTTTGCACCAGAGACAGTGATTTTTCGCTTCTCTGAAGCGTGGTTGCATTGAAACAGTAAGCAGAGCATTTTTCTGCCACTGCGGGCGTGAGAAGGAATGATAAGAAACGCTTTCAGTGTTGAAAAACAAGCATAAAGAATAGGTAAACGTACCCTCAAAGATGCAAAATTTTACGAAATTTGCAACATTCGTTTAAAAAAAATAAGAAAGAAAGAATTCTGAAGGTTCTACCTGACATTGAAAGTATCCAATGCACTTGGTGGTATGTGAAGACGCAGTTGCTAAAATCGGGCACGGGACTACAGAAGTTGCATATTTTCGCTGATCAGCTATAAATAACACTGCCTGTCTATGACTGCTAACATCCCGTTCTTCTTGTAAAAGATTGCAAAAGATAAAACGTGTTTCTCAGTTGCGGATCCTACAAAAAGGACCCCTACTTCCACTTGAAAAATTTTGTGCTTAATGAGTGACACCATTTTCTGTGACTGTGCCAATAAGGTTTTTTTTTTTTTTTTTTTTTTTTAAGTGCTTTCTGTGTCACCATCACAATAGCAAATGTCACACGTCTGAGAAGCCCAAATTTCTGATAAGCCTCTGGGAATTTACATTTGATATTAAAATACGTAAAAAGAAGCGGCATTTAATTTTGTTGATATAGCACTTGCATTACGTCCGAAGCGAAATTTTATTTGCAAAGACGAGAAAATAATGAAGGAGCAAACAAACATTCACTGGTTACACGTGAAGTATAAAACGTGTGTAGAGAAACTTGTTTGACGCTTATTATCTTAAGCTCGAGACTGCCGAGTGTTTACAAAAAAAACAATGTATACGTTTTTGTCGCGAACGGCCGCGTATGCAAGAAAATGCCGCAGGCTGACAAGAAGCCTAAATTGCATTACCTTTATTCATTCACGTACTATGCATTGTTAACTGGGTCGAATTGGAAAGCGACGCACTGCGCCAAAGTTCAAAGAGGGAACAGAGGTCTGCTTTTTGCGTGAAAATCCATTTGTCTATGGAACAAAAAAAAAAAAAAAGTGGAAAGTTAACCAGAATTCGATACTGAAGCTTCTGATCCTGGAGCTGTTTTAAACGTCATTACCGATTAACTAATACTCAGCTCGTTTGGTCACATTTTACTTGCACAGAAGATCGGTGCATACAAATTTGTCGAAGCAAAACAAACGGCCGGTTATTGTCAAATAAATACATACAAGGGTCAGTAATCGGCTTTATGCAGTTCTCGTTCCCAAGTGAGCGTGACTTTGCTTTCAGTGAGATTTTTGCCCTACCCCTCGCAATAAACGAAAAGTCTAGAATATGGTACAAATCTCTGCATAAAGCACACAAACTTCAGCACAAGAAACAGTTTGTCGATGAGAAATCCTGGGGCTATAATGAAGTGAGATGGAGCGCTTCACTAACACACCGAAATCGTATGGTGCACACACAGTGCTTCCCTCCGCGGTCAGCAAGGGCTGCTCAGTAATAAATAGGAATGCGCGCAGGAAAAAGCCACTACTTCGTCTAAATCCGAATTTTCTATTTTTCTAACATTATTCGGTGCATTTCCACCAAGCAGGATGAATTTTTCACCTTCGTTAACAATCTCGAAGACCACCTTATTGTGCTAACTGAAACATGATGCAATTAAATATCTATCTTAGAATTGTTTCATGAACTGGTACGTTTGCCTATATCTGTAATGAAGGAACAGAAGGTGGTATTTTGCGCACAATTGAGGAGAATTTCGATTGGCAGTGCCTATACTGCTCATTTCCGATATTTAATCTGGCGTTTCAAGAAAGGGATCGTTAGTTTCGACTTGCACTCTACTTAATACGCCATTCTGCGATAGCTTGCAAGATTGCGTAGGTAGAATCAGGCTTCAGTATTCGTGTTCCGAAGTCATAATCATGGAGGACTTAGTTATTCCAACATTGCTATGTCACACACAGACCCTTTTTCTAACACGCCGCCCACTGCAGCCGACCAATGTATCGCCAGTTGCATTTATTTAGGTCTGAAACAAATCGCCACTTTGTCTACGCGCGTTACTCATAATTTATGTTCTCTTGTAAACTTGGTACTAGCATCAGCAGAAGGAAGCACATCACCCACCCTTTTGATTTGGAATAGGACAAAAAAAAAAAAAATGCTGTTTTGAAGACATGACATGCAACAAGCTGTGTTTAATACCTTTGTTCTGCCAGCGATCGCCCATGAAGAACGTGAAGAGCGTGTCTTTCTGTACTATCTTCAGTATGACATAAGTGCTTTAAGAATTCTTAAGTGCACGAGAGAATTCTGAACTTTTTAGGTCGACAACTAGAAAAAAACGGCGATTAAGAGACTTCCACTGGCTACCTTGTAAAATACAGGGGCGCTGTACTAAATCAATGACTCCTTAAAAGAAAAATGCGGCGAATTCAGTCAGTCGATTTTCCGCACTCCGGCAGTTCCTTTTCACTGCCTCTGTCTCTACGTGCGGCTCGATATTCATGAACAAAATAAGAATAAAAAATATTTTAATTGTATGAACGGGATTGCTTCCAAAATCTCTTTGTCTCTCTCTCTTTCTGCCTCGCATGCAAATATATATCATCAAGTATGCTGCCCGCAACCAAGACATTGAACCCAATAATCGCGTAAGATACATCCGTATTTTCACCACAATGCTGCGAAGTTTCTTTTACCTCATAATCATCATTCGCCTAAAGGTCGCGACTGGATACAGAAAAGGGACATTCATTACCATTTCCTAGCTATAATAAGTGATTTCTTTACGCTCCTTTCTTCCCTATTACGTGGTCCCTGAATTAACTTATTTTTTCATTCATTTTATTATATAATTTGTATCTTCTTGCATTGAACTATATTGTTGATATGAATGTAAGCATTGTTTTACCAATCCATCTTTAATAACACCTCCTCGTTTGCTTCATGTTGCCTTTGCGCTCTCCTTCCATCGAAAAAATATAACTTTACATCATTTACGCGATACAAGCTAACGTCCAGCGAAAAAAAAAAAAAAAAGTTCTTTGCGACAACGTGCCTTGGTTTAGCCAACGTATCAACGCGTCGAAGCGTAACGCTCCTCAAGCTTCTCCAAAGCCGCCGCCGCCGCGTTAGAATAAAGGGGAAGCCCCTGACAGGGAACAGGATTCATGCCACCCACAGCAGTGTCTTGAGTCGTGAATCATGAATCAAGCCGGTTTCTGCTGCGAGTCTGTGGCGTTGCTCCTCCTCCGGTCCAATTAGAGCCGCCCTCACGCGTTCTCTCTGAGAAAACAACTTCTTGACAGCCTCCTTATCCAGCTGCGACGTTAATCTTCCCACATATCGCGCTCTCTGCCTTCACCCTTCCCGCCTAAGGCAGCCTACATATACTCCAGAGCCCAGCAGTGTCTGACGTGCTTTTTACCAAAAATGCAGCATCGTGGTGTATTGTTCCAAGTGTGTCGTCGCCAACTTTATTGAGCAGTATTGTTTCATTAGAAATATTTAAATTTGTCGCGTTCCCTGCAGACTCTATCCCTGCATTTAGAAAGCGGCAAAAAATATGTAGAGGCCTTTTTCGCACAACCTAAATACACATGTAACCCGACACTTATTTCTGACTGCTCCACGGAATGAACGTGACATCCGCAAGTCGTTGTAATGTTCTGAAAATTGTGCTGCAGCATTTCGACTGTACAATTGCAATAGCTTTTGCTACAATGCCAAGTATCGTCGGCGGCATACAAGGCCTCAGAGGGTTCAACAAGCACAGAAAACATGCATCTGCTTGATACAGCAGCTAATAATGCTAAAATTAAAGCTCGCTTGCTTCTTGCTTATGTACAACCAATAATTGCTGGAAAAAAGCGACAACTTTGTATGTATATATATATATATATATATATATATATATATATATATATATATATATATATATATATATAAGCATCTTTACTAATTGGTTCACAGGAAAGGAGAGGCGCAGTATCTGTCACGCTTGTTTCTGTGGACACCTGAACCGCGACGTAATAGCAGGGAGTAAGGTGGGAGTTAAAGTGGAAAGAGAGAAAGTGGAGCCATAGTGGAGGGCTACGGAGTAATTTCGACCACCTGGGGATCTTTAACGTGCGCTGACATCGCACAGCACACGGACGCCCCTTCGTTTCGCCTCCATCGAAACGTAGCCGCCGCGGTCTGCGTTTTCTCTTCAGCCCTTATATATTTTAAGATAAATCTCATAAATCTGCCCTTACCCGTAATAGAAAACGCACCAACGTATATTTACTGCAATTGGTGTGTTTTCTGTGACAGAGGGCAGATTTATGAGGTTTATCTGAGAATATATAAGGGCTGAACAGGACACAAACTACTAACAGATGGACTTTGCCACAAATAAATGCGACATATATAAAATAACATTATCTCTTGATAGTCCCTCTTTCTCCAGAACCAAGTGTTCGATCTGAAAAGCTTAATACGTAGTATTATAAAGTTAAAATTTAAATTTGTATTGTATAAGCTAGATGGTATACGGAAGTGTGCTTTGTATGGCGCTGCATGGCAGTTGAAAAAGGCGCACAGAAATTCAAACATATTTAGACCGAGGCCAATCGTCTAAAAATATAACTGATATAAATCAAAAACGATTTCATGTCAAGCTCAAAACTGGGACGAACATCAGAAAAATTTTGTGTTACTTCAGAAACGAAATATGGAAATAATATAAATTTAGGTTAGGTCATCCATATAGGTATAGCTAATCTATAAGTTGCTTGTAGTCGCCCCTAAATATAACATGCAGGAACACGATAATGTCTGAGCAGATCATCTTTTTGAAAAGGTAAATAACAACTCGCATAAGCCAAAACTGCAACTTGCTTCTAAACATGTGATTTCTTTTCATAAGCTGTATAAGTGCAACCCGCCCCGCTGTGATGATTGGATTTTGTATACTGTTGGATTGTCAGTACCGCATTTCCTGGCTGAGCCTCTGCAAATAAATACGACATTGATAGAAGAGGCTACAAACGACGCACGAACTAGTTACAAAAAATACGAGGAGGAAGTTGAGGAGGAAAGGCAGGGAGGTCAACCCGTAACAGCAACCGGTTGGCTACCCTGTACTGGGGAAAGGGGGTGAGTGGATGTAAAAGTTGTGAAAGAGGAGATGGTTGAAGTCAGTACAGTCACATCACAGACATGCCACATCACATCACGTCACAGTCATATCCCTTAATGTCGTGGCCAAAGTCCGTGCGTAATGTGGTTTATCGTAAAGCACGCATCGGTATCCCCCTTAAAGTGCGAACCTGGCTTGCTGATCCAAGCAATATTTCGACATTGTATCAAAGTCAGGCGCCGCAATTCATTTACTTAATTAGTTGAAAGAGCCCCTGTTCTCAAAATGCTGCACGGCTCCGCGGTGTGCATCCAGTTTAAATTTTTACGCCCGTCAGTAGCTGTAGGTGCTTAATTTCGTCCAGCCATTCGGGCAAGCCACAGCTCAGAGCACGCACAAGCCGCCTTGCGCCAGCGTAACACCAAGCGCCGCCGCGGCTGGTTCATTCAAGCCTTTGCGAAGTAACTGACAGTTAACAGCTGGCGGCGCCGCCGCCGTCGACCCCCGTGCTGCTATACGTACTCGGTCTGCAGCGGCGTCGCATTTATGTCGCCTTGCTATCGCCCGGCTTCTGGCTTCAAAGGGTTGCTCGTGAAAAGGTGCAGGTATAGTGTCCCTCTCGCAGTACGTATTCGCGGCTCGGGCGGGAGGTTGCCGGGACCTGTCAGCAACCATTCACACAGCCGAAATCGACACGAGCCGGGCCGACGCACGGGAGACGCATTAAACAATGCGTGACAGAAATGCGATTCGAATATATATGTCGGCACCATCCGAGGCAGATGCGATAAACGAAACCACGCCGCTGGACCGTCGATAGCATTTGTGTTTGTGTGTACTGCTTTACTGCGTTATATAAACTAATTTCCTCATCTCACCGTGTTCATCTTGCCTTTTTCTTTATTTTGTCATTGGCAAAGCATGAAAAGACTGTTAGAAACACAGGCGCCTATTGTTTTTCTTTTCCTCGTTCACTGCCGATGTGCTTGTGTTGCCTCCGCAAAGGGGCGCGAGAAATTTTGCTCCATACACTCATAATCTGTTCTGTCAACGTGCGCCTCGACTCACCTATATTAGAAATACAAAGATACTATACTGGCAATAGTGTGACGACATAGCGTGCCTAAGTGTGCCAAAAGGAATGACTGCTAGTTGCTGCCGTATAGGGGCGCTGCGGACTGTGGGTGTGCTAATGGTTTTTACAGCGAAAGCATAGGAGCCTGCGTGTCTTCCAGGCAGTCGGCCGAGTCAGCCTGCATCTGAACAGACCAAACACATGACCTGCATCACGGAAGTTACATGCACAGACGAAATTACTTACTCATGCACAATGCAACGCAAACTGCACGAAGTGATATAGTATATGCCAAGCGAGATCGTATGCTGATGGCCATTCCACTTTGCAGCGAGAAATGGTAAAGTTCTGCATAAGGCACAGAAAAACTATAGATAGAAAAGCTGCATTTATACGAAACGCGCACGAGTTTGCAAAACTGACGGTTATGATGATATTTAAGCGCATATTCATTACGCAGTGCTTTCAAGTGGCGACGGGTGGCAGTTGCAAATGACGCCACTCCAACCCATAGTGAACAGTGGGTGGACGGCAAAATAGCACCGGGCCCTGCAGCTTGCAGTATAGTTAACATTCTGTCTTGTAGCCATAGTTTGAAACATGGTTGCCGAGCCAAGATATATTTTATTTGCAGCATAGTTTCTTTGTTATAGCTATATACAGCTGCTTTATTGCCACGAAAATTAAAGCTAAACGAAAGTGCTAAGTAGGCTTATAGCTGCATATTTTTGCTGTTAAAAATATTCACCGATATAAAATCATTGATGCATTGTTTTATTTTGTTTGCACCGACAAAATGTTAGCTTTTCGCGGAATATACACCTTTGTACGGCTTCATCATCGCAGCAACATAAGCCCTATACTTACTGCGTCAGACGATGTGCAAGCCCAGCTTTAAAATGTTTGCTACTTTGAAGACAAGGAAATATGCAGAAGTGGGAAATTTTGGAACTCTTAGGCACGAGAATTTTGAGCTTGTGCGAATAGCGGGTAAAGTGATCGAGAACTTTGGGGTCAAGGCTGCAAGACGATAACAGGTGAGAACGAACGCTACATTTTATTGTAGGTTAAGTTATATTAGACACAAAAATAAAAAAGACCAATACAAACTCTGCCCTTCGAATTATTATCGTATAAAGCCTCCCCTACTTGTAATGCGCAGCACAAGTGATGTATCCTCGGGAATAATTAAAACCTATAGGGACCCCCAACATGTCCGGACTTAAATTTTTCGAGTTAATAATCAACAGGCAGGAGTTCATTTCAGAGTATTAATCCACAACTTCGGCGTGACATTCGCCTTACTTGAACTCATAATAGAAGTCGCAGTTTTTTTCCCAATAAGCGGTGTCTATAAAAGCTGCCTTTAGACTACACGAAAAGCCAGGTGAATCATGAAATGGTGGAAAAATTATATATATATATATAGGCGTTTGCTCAAGAAGAAAGCATCAATTTATCCATAGTTATGGTTTTAAAAAATATTTTCTTTCTTTTTGTTTTTTTCATTTCCCCTCTGAAGCTTACGTGTCCGTTCAGAATATTAATTCTTTTTTCCTGATCTTTAATGTTTTTCTTTACTGATTACGTCGAATGTGTATACTCTTATAGGTAAAGGCAGTTGTTGTTCTTGATCAACTAGTTTGTGCAGCCCTTTAGAAAACCAACCTTGGTCGATGCTACATTTTGGTTTGGTGATCATCGCATCTCGTCTGAATTTATGTTTGTAGAAGACAAGAGATTTCCCTTGGTTTAGAACTGTCGCCTGCATATTCAACGCATAATAAAACTACGCACAGGCAATTAGAGGTGGAGGACGAATGTTTAAAATAGAATAACTAAATACAGTTGAACTTTGCCAGTGTTAAAACAATGAGACAATATGTCATGTCAACAGTCAAGGATATGGAGATAAAATATCGTGCACTGACTTTAAATACTTATATTGCGATGATGTGGATAGTGAATTGGGGTGTTCTAGTGCAGTTGCGTTTTAGGCAGTGAGGTTTAGCACCACAATTTAAAGCAGCGATAACTGTATGTTATTCTTGCTGTTTAACACCCCGGGCTATACCTCTTTGTAATAACTACACCGACTCTCAGCAAGTCGAACGCGAAAGAAATGAAAGATTCGTTTGATGTGTGCATACTTCGAATTACGGGGATGTCTTGCAATTCATTTCATGTTGATTGGACCTAAGTGCCTGTTTCAATTAACCCGATTATTTAATTCACCGGGTCAAATTAAATACGCTTAGTGCCTTCATTTATATATGCAGTGCTTCTTTTTTGTCTCTTTTCTTGTATTTCAGGCATGTTTGCATAAATGAAAGAAATCATACGTAAACAGATACATGATACACGACACATAATCTTTGTTATGATACATCAATGATGAATGAACACAGTAGAGGAAACGGTGACCAAGCTATATCATTATATTAGTTAGCCGTTAGAATTTGTAAACAGAGATTTGAACTTGTTCATGTTGCAAATAACGATAATTCCCTCCTGGTTCAGGGTCTTTCTTTTTAGATTATATTCCATGCTGTACACACAAAAAAATTAGTCCGACGTCGTAAACAGATGTCCATAGGAGGCATCTTTCAGTAGTACACTGCTGTCGGGGACAGTTCTAGCATATTTTCCTTTGAACTTCTCATACTGCAAGCTCTAAGCGTAAAAAAAAAGAGCTTGTAAAGGTTTGCGTATTATACCTTGAAAGAATATGAAGTTATGAAGCCTCCAAAGCCTCCTTGCACGAAACTTTCCGACGTCGTTCCCGCCTAACACTCATTAAAGGGGACTTAACGAGACGCTGGTGTATAATAAATATTGAAGTATGCAGATTTAGGTTACCTTCTTGGCCGCTTTTCAAACAACTGACGATATCTGAGGAGTTTACAGAAAGGCGAAAGAGTTAATATAGAGCATATTTCCAGTACCACGAGCATTTGAAAGGGTGCCAGTGTTTCATGAGTTGTGTTGAGGTGTATTATGACGTTCGTAATCGTTTCGCCCTGAGCAAATTAACTGCTTATGAACCTCGAAATGGACACAACTTTAACTATAAAATCGCTACGCTCGATCCAACAAGCGCCCTAGAAGGCAAGGGCAGGTTAATAATAAAAACAGTGGTAAAATTTCTGTTTTTTTTTTCGCCCTATAGGTCTCAAAGGGCAGCAAATATGTCCATGAATATAATTTCATATAGGCGCAGCTATTAAGCACATTGAAACCGATAACAGTAAGCAGAAGAGCATGTTTTTGTAAACTTCGCACGATAGTAGAAAACCTTATACTCTTCTCTTGGGTCCTTTTTATCTGCTGCGCGTTAAAGCGTTTGCTGCTTGTCACTTGTTAAAACTCAACCCAGTTATACGTATAGCCAACAAAGAGTGACATTTATGCACAGAAAGCCGATTTGCCACATGAGAGCGCTATATATTGTATGGATGCCGAAGGAAAAAGATGTAAACAAAGCTTAAGTTATGCAGGTGTTACATAGTATGGAAGGTCGTATATACATAAAATATAAATATACAGCAATAAATAATCGGATCAGAAGACTGCTTCAAATAATTTCGACTAGTTCAGCATCTATATGACCTGCATCTCTAAAAGGATTATAGGCCACGTCACATACGAAGAATTTAGGCATCGAGGACTAATTCGATGAAACATGCGGCTGGGCCGGCGGTTTAACATGCCTTTCAAGTAAGATAACGCAGACACACTACCAGCCGGATGGCGAAAAGGGAACGATGCAAAGCGCAACCTTTTGTGGCATGCGATGTTTTGCCATTGCGTGGTCATATATGTGCTCGAGCGGCTTTACTTAAAAAGCTGGGCATCATCACATGCAAATCGTCTCCCTTGTGCTGAAGAAAAGTTTCTTATTTATAAGCATTTCATGTTGAATATGTCCAAAGAGGATAGACGTCAGATAAAAGCCCCGTGAATTGGTATACTTAAAATGCAGCCTCTAGACATCTCCTTTTTACACCTTCCTCGTCGAGATGTGTCACAGCTAAACTAAGTCCTCAACATGCCTGAACAGAGCCATGGGCGAGGCTTTCTTGCTTTTTTTTCCCCAGTGTTCAAAACTGTTGAAATAAATTTCGCAGCCGCCAGCATCAAACCAGCGCATCATATTTCGTTCAGTTATGAACGATTTCCATCTTCTTGCGGATGTAAAGAGTAAAATATCATTCCCTTATCTTCGAACTAGTATATGCCAGCACACAAATTGATGAGCACACTGTGCAGATTTAAGCATGCAGGTTTACTTCTTAATCACTGCCGTGGATATGATGGTGCCTTTCAAAGTATTTTTATTCTCATTTTCTTTCTCGGAGCAATTGCTGAATATCATAATATTTGAGTGACGCTAGTTCTGTTTTACCGATTATATTGTAGCCTCTTTGCTAAGTCCTTATTAACTCTTTTATTGCTCCCTTAACGCGTAATGCACTGAAGGGTTGCTACATAATCGTATATGTACTCCTTATCTAAGTCACACAGCCGTAGGCAGTTATATGCTTTAAAATAAATGAGAACGCAGAGCGAAATACCGACATATTGCCGCTGAACTGTGATTGTGCTTCTAAGTGGCCTTCCCAAATTTATTCTACGGGTGGTCTACTGCGAAGGCAAAGACCCATACTGTTGGCCGTTAACTCTCAAGGTCATCATCATGGTCGATTAAACAACTGGTAAAATACGTGGCAATTCTGTACATATGTATTGTGGTGTGCTATTCTCTTCAGTCGTCTTCGGGTTTCGCGCTGTTATATTTATAAATATGTATTGGTTTATCAGCACCTCATGGAGCCCAGGAGAGGAAAACTTCATGGTAACAACGCTTCATCTCGTTTTTAGGATTCTGTCAGCTTTTCTTTAAAGTTTTTGCTCGTCTCTAATCATGCGCTCGAAATATACGATAATCATATTAGGTCTTAAAGAACGCGATTCAGATTTTTAAACATAATTTAAGGCGCCATTTACCAATAATATACACGGTGAAAATAGCAACGCCCCACAATAAAATGAGATATGAAGCTCAAGGTTACAAAGGACTAAATTACGGGTGTTCGGTAAGAAATGACCCGCTGTTTTAAGCTTCGAATAGATGAATAACGTAGACGATTATGCATACCAACGGTGAATGACATTGCTTAGAAGAATAAGGTCTACCATACGGCGTCCATGGGTTATAATTCGGATTTCACACAATGTTTTGCGGTCACTTTTCAAGCATAACAAAAAACCTGTACATGATATGCGTTTAGTGCACGACGAAGAAATAACTTATGTAGTGAGCCGCTGGAACTGTTAGAAAAAAAAAAAAAATCTGCCTGTAAGCTTCAGATTTTTTCTTTGTTTTTCGAGGAAGCTTTTGTTGACTGTGGGTTAGACATTTTGAGACAAGGCGGAAATATTTATCATAGCTACCATTTGCGGTTAGTCGACTTCTAAGGCCTATACCCACTGTACAACAAATTAGCAAACAGTGCGTTGCGGCAAAACCAACTCAAAGAAAACGAAGAGTGATAAGAGTGTATACCTCTACTCAATGTACTCTTGCACCATGCAAAAATTTTTTGCTGCACGGCCGATTTGCTCCCGTGGCCATGTGTTTCTTTTCGTTCTGTACATCATCTGGCTCTTGCACCTTCATGGACACTAACTGCCTTCGGATGCTCATGGGGCGGTGCTTATTCATTAATCATGCACCTTTTTTGCTCAGCGTAACGACCTGGGAACTCAGAAGCCGCGTATACGTCGTTAAACAGGGCCCAGAGGCAGTGCAGCCAGAGCTCAGTTCCAAGGTGTCTTCCCCAACATTCGGCTAAGTGTCAGCCTGCGAAGAACCACGCGCTCAACCTTCTCGCATTGTGCTTTTTATTTTTTGTGCGCATTCTCTCTAGGAGTAAGAAAAGCGCTCCCATCCACCAATCGGGGCACTTCACTCGCTCCCACAAAGCCTCAAGCTTGCTCCTAACTGGTCGAGAGCTTGGACCAATAGTTTTCAAGCTAGGTTTGCGTCTACACGGCGAGAAGTAAGGTTGAATTCCCTTTCCCTTTCGCTTTTTGGCAGTGGCCATTTTGTTCTCAGGCTATGCGCTGTGTGGAGCATAGTGCACCCTCCCAGATACTCTATCCCGCGGAAAAGGTCCCATGGGAAAAAGCAGGGGGGAGGGGGGGGGGGGGGATTCGGCATTTTGCGAGATGAAAGAACGCAGGTAGGGAGCAATCATGCAGGCACAATCAACGCGGCAGAAGGCGTATGGGAAGGACCACGGAGCCGCTGCTGGAAACCTTCCGCTAGCTGGCAAACGTGGGCGGGCCACAAATCTTTTCCTCGAATCTAACAGAAGCTGACAGCGACATTGTTTGCACCGTTTCATCCTGCGTGCGTACACGAAGATTCGGACCGACGCGGTAGAGATGCTTTGCAGGCACCGAGATAAAGGCACGTTGATTGTCTCGAGCGCACACAGATGCGGCACTGCGGGGTCTTGACTGGGAGGACCATGCATGCTGAAACTGACACGGGCTATAGTGCGGTATTCTCGTAAATGTCATCACCTTGAGCATGACCTTCGAACCGCGGCAGCACCGTCTTGGGGACTGCACAATTCTCACTGAGTCTGTGTTCAGAGAAGAACAGCTGTCCTCGCCTCTTTCAACCATGCGTTCTTTTCTGAGCGTTGCTTTCTCTTGCGTACAGTTCAAAACGGGTCCTCACGCTGAATTGGTAAAAGCATTTCCTTGAAACTTGTTTGCTCATATTTTTTTTTATATCACAGGTGTGATTCCTTCAGGAATGCTTCGACACATGAGCTGCTTTGTGTCACAGTATCATGCTGCTCTTTATGCGGGCTGGCAGTTAAATAAAATTAAAAAAAAAAGCAAGAGAGAGAACAGCACGAAAATTTCCTATAGACGAGCTTCTGAATGCTGCATGTAGAATGCGAGTAGCAGCAGTAGCCTTTCCCACTGCACCGCGCCATTATTTTCATTGAATACCTTGCTGACAGAGCGTGTTCACACCTGTCAGGCGTCTCAGAGTGCGCGTTGTAGTTGCCCACCACAAAAGCTCCCGAGGAATGCATACGTTCTCTACGCTCACACCTATATCGAGCTCAATCTGCACAAAATGACACAAAAAGAGCACCGGCTATGCTTTTGTAGTCATTTGGAATAGAAAGTAAAAGAAATTCATCTTTTGCAGGCGAACCGCCTCTCTGTTAAGAGTATAGGTGAGGGAATTTCATCTTACGCATAAACCACGTGATGGATCGCTCCTAAGAAGGTGCAGAAAGCTGGCTTCAGCAGGGGACATTCACGAATCTTAAGGAGCGAGGTACATAAGGCAAGGTGACAATGGGGATAGAATGCTATGTTGTGCTTCCGAGCATCTAAAACTAATCTCTCTCTTTTCTCATGAGCCGATGCGTGTTTTATTGCATCCAGA
This sequence comes from Amblyomma maculatum, assembly GCF_055883805.1. Taxonomy (NCBI): domain Eukaryota; kingdom Metazoa; phylum Arthropoda; class Arachnida; order Ixodida; family Ixodidae; genus Amblyomma; species Amblyomma maculatum. The sequence goes on along the minus strand of NC_139349.1, from coordinate 101,807,334 downwards.
GAAGCTTGTATACTAACGGTTACGCCTAGAAGCAATACAAGCAAGAACACTGTGCAACAAAACAGGCACGCGAAGGCTCGTGTACGGCGTGCAACATCTGATGCATCCACTATCACAACGGCAGCCAAAATCCTCGTAGCCAGACAGACAACAACATATATATAGGTGCCAGGATTCAGCATCGCGCATCGTTAAACGACGCTTTGCGGCCAGGAGAATATTTACTGCCACGACAGATAATGGGCGGCAAATCAAGCTCTCTCTCTTTCTCTTTTCTGCGGTTTCGGAACATGGCATAGAGACTCACAGGGTCCGAAGAATCAAAGGTGCATATTCTCCCCATCCAAGCAATAGTGACAAGCTCCTAATACACGCTACGACGCGCTCGCGTCGACCAAACAAGCATGTGTATGGGATGCGCCCAGCACGACGAACGCGCGCCTATATGAGCAGAGGGACCAACTCCACCACCCATCTCTGCGCACTTTATCACGCATATGAGGCTCGTTAATCAACGTCCGAGCTGTGGGAGGAAGGAATAGTGTTATTATGACACGCGACGGGTATACGTCAGAAGGAAAACAAGAAAAAAGGCTGAATTTCCTGCGACTCGCTCATGGTTTCCCACCTTGACAGAGGCCAGTCTCCTCCCCCACGAAGCAGTGGTCGCTGCCAAGCAATGCTGCGTGCACCGCAACCGCCGCCACGAGTCGTTAAACTTGTCCTCGTCACAGCAATCTTCGTGAAGCGGGCTGCCCCGCATGGCCACGGAGCGCTGCAAAATAAAACCCATCGCATCTGTAATACAGCGCTATACGCCATGGTGGGCGAACGCGTGTGCGTCAGTCCTGGTTCGGTGACACGTCTGTGGAGACTATACGCAATAGCGAAAGCTCACGTACTCACACGAGGCGGCATATAAAGCTCGAGCTCAGTCAGGGTCAGGGTCTGTATACGAGTTCCGGACCCTGTGCGACACACGTATAAGCGAGCGCCGTCGATGACCAACCGCCGTTAAGACACCGGAACCTTTAACGCGCGCCCAGGGAAGCCGGCTCGAATTGCGCTCCCTGTATAATCTGCTGCAAACGAGACACGGACCGATTGAGGAGACAATGGCCGCTGGCAATATTGGCTCGTTTAAGATAAGCGAACTTGTATTATGAGGCGGCTTAGACACAAATAAGAACGCACATAGCCAGAGTCGTAAAAGGTTTCTCATTACAGAAGCGGCCCGCAACTTACTGCAGCGCGTCTCTCTCTCCCTCTGTTCTTCCTCCTCATACGACGTAAACGAGATATTGAAGTCATGGAAGTGTAGGTGCGGACGTTGCGGAAGCTGCCATAGATCGAATAGATATACCTTATAACCGAACGTAAAACATTTCATGGCTTCATTTCAGATTGAGGAGTGCGCTGTGGCGCTCCAAGAAAGCGATCGTTTTGTCAGTGCGAGCTTTTATTGCGATTGAACTGTCGTTAAGCTATGCTTGTAGGATACGAAGCGCCTCAGCCTGGATGCGCATCTGTGCACGCATGCGACAAAAGTCAGTATAGCGTCAAAGCCCGCAGCAGACTTTATTGGAATTTGACATCGTTTAATTTTTCTGATCCAAAACTGTAAGCAGGAATCTACAGACGAAAAAGTAGTAAAATAAAATTAACGGTAATGAAATCGCATATTTTTTGCCAATATATAGCATGTTACATATTTCCTCCTTGAGCTTTCAGTGGCGTTTATTCCATGTCGCTGAGAGAATTTCGCTCGTATCTAAATGAAGCTCTCGTATACATAATTTATATTTTAATGTTGGCCAAATCTTGCAACGCAAGAAAGCGGTTGGAGCCACGAATGTGACACTTGCTGCGGCGTGTCCATGATTTTGTGAAAATTGCTATCATACCTCATCACAAATTGTATTCAGGCACACTCAAGACATCTGAGCACCATGCACGAGCATGTATTCCCGAAACCAGCAATATTTTAGTACATGTGGCGTAGCATGTCGAGCCCGGCAGGTTAGCTATATGACATCCTCTTTAATAAACAAGTTATTTCGGCAGAGGAAAGCAGATAAGAATAAGCCGATAAGTTTTAACGAAGAATACAGACAGAGCCTGCTGAAGCTGATCAGCATAATTTCAAAAACACTGGCGACCCTAGAAAGATATGGCTAATCAACCGAGCGGCCACTGTTCTTGAAAGCGCATTAGCGCATTGAAAATGCATTGAGACTGAACTAAAACACATTACAGAGAGCGACAAATCAGTTCTTGAAAGCGCATTACCGTTCCTGAAGCATCATTATATGACACATCAATAGTACGTTATTTGGTGCATATGGGGAAGTCGTATACTTGTTGCCCTGAAGGATTCCTGATGCAAATTTAGTTGTTAGGTAATTCAGATTATCACTGCGACTAACACTATTTAAGAAGTGTCCCATCTATATTTCTGGACGTCCCTTGTTCAGTGTTTGCGCATGGTCAAAGATTTTAAGCCCTGGCTCGAACCTCATATTTGTGTGCGTACTTAGTGCAGTTAGGCGCAAGACAGGCATGGCCCCGGGACCGAAGCGCAATGGACAAGCTGCTAACTTCGTATGCAAATAACCTGCATTACACAGGAAACAAATTTGCCGATAATGACAAGCGCAGAAAGCTCTAATAGCGACCCTTCGAAACGCCGGCTTGGAAATGAGTTATGAAAATGTGAAGGAAATTCGCTCGCCCGTTTTCTTGAACGGACAGCCTGATTTGCAAATCAGGGGCTGAAACATTCGGTTTGATATCCTGCACTTTGACCGTGTCTTCTCTTTCATAGCGCAACCTTGATCCGACTGCGCATTCTATGCTACTCGAACTTTTAGCAACGCTGCTGAATGTCGCTTGGATCGAATCCAAGCCATGTTTCCGTCAGCTTCAGCTACGTAACTGTGTGATTTGTATTCAGCGCCAAGATTTATTAGGGTGATATAATCTCTACGGTGTACTTTTCTGAGCCTATAATACAACCGTCGTGAAGCAAAGCGGAAGCGCCTCGCAGCAAACGGGACACAAAACCGCAAGAGCAAGCAGGCGAACATGAAGGAATTCCGGCCCCGAGCTCGGAGTAGCAGTATACGGATGCGGCGTTGTTATGGTGAGAAAATGAGTTTTTAAAAACGTCGACTCGTCCCGACGTGCTTAAATGTGGCATGAAAAAAAAAAAAAACAAATTTTAAGGTCAACACCAAAGACGATATGCCTGATTAGTGGCCGTAGTGCTGCATACAGCTCGTGGGTGCAGCTGAATGAATAGAGCTATAGTGAGCGCCTTTAAATTTAGCAATGAGACATGCATGGGTTTGAGGCCGGAGAAAGAAATCGCTGTACGTTCTCAGCAGTGGTAGCATTTGGCGTCAGAAGGAGGTCGAACACATTTTCAAGGCGTAAGGAGCAAACCGCGGGTGAACGCTAGCTGCCCCAATTAAGCATCTGACCGAGTCTGATTCGAAGAGAGCTCAGCATCTATTGCTTGTGATGTAAAAGAAATTGCGGAGAGGTCAATACAAATATGTCTCTTCAATAAAGTTTCAGTCTCGCGGCTATTCTTGTACAGTGTATGCATCCTGTATATGCGGTGCAACAAAAGGAACGCCAAGCTTTTTCACAAGAATGCCCTATAGACTTAGCCTAACACAGCCTCATTTTCACAATGGCTCGAACTCGGTCTAGGCCTCTCGCTTGAAGTCCTGGCCCAGCTTAGCCCAAAGAACTAAACGTGTGGGCCTGTTCCAGGCCTCTTCCATGCCTGGCTGCATGGCATTTTGAGGCCGGCAAAGGCTTTCAAGTATCGTGGATCCCCTGTAGTATTCTGGGCTGCGCGAACAGTTTCATGCATGGGTAAACAGGACTAGAAATGCAGAAAAAAGTCGAGTGAAAGCGACACCATAGCTTGGGGATTTTCAATGACACCGCGTGATTTCATCATTGCAGGTAGACGTTGTCGGCGCGTTTAATTCCGTGAAAGAGAGATATGCATCTGTAGTGCTTTGTTTAATGCAAATACATCCCGAATCATCAGCACAATTTATCCGGAAGCGCCGCGGTAAACAGACATTTATTAAAGATACATATATGACAGATACTCGCTAGCCTTAATGTCTGGTATCAGTGCAGAATGCAATAATGCACCGCTGCGACTTTTCTTATATGGCCGGTGACATGAAACAGAGTTACAGTCATGATGCGCTCTTCTGCGCGCTCACATAACCTCTACTGTTCCAACGAAAAGCAAAATTTGACCCACAGATTTCAAGCATGCACAGTTTATTACGTTAGGACAGTGTGAGTGAAGATTAATGCGGATGTCGACGAATAGGCCAAGCAAAAGGGATGCTGCACTGCTATTTGACATTTTGGCACTGCTATAGGGACTATATGCTGTCGGCGTTTTATATCTCCTCTCTACAACTTTCACCGCTGTGAGAACCATGCTGCGTCTGAGTAAAACTCATTGATCTTTATTTCACTAGACCAGAGAAGATAAAAGTAGCCGAACATCGAATTCTCGTGGCAACAATAACAACGACAAAACCTTCACAAAATGTCCCATATCGACGTACCATCAAATGTAAAAAGGAATAGCTTGCAATCGATGAATATTTTGTTTTCGGTATTTTCGCGGCGATAACAATGCCTCTAAGTGCTGTCGAATATTGTAGCGTGCACCCCACGCACCGTCTTTTCCAAAAGTAACGAGGCAGCAAGGTTTGCTTTTCAGCTGTGTTATAGAACCCTTGATTTATCCCAAAAGCAAAACATGGTCCTCCCAGATAGCGGTGAGTGGCCTTCTGCCCGTACAAGTCATTAAGAATTTGAGGTGTCCCATAAACTTTGTAGTACAGGTCTAAGGAGTAAACCTTGCAGCATGGCTGCTTTTGGTAAAACGGTATACATATATGCCTTTGTGACGGTCAGGAAATCAACAAACACCTATATACTTCAACTGGATACATAGAAATACATGTACACAAAGAAAGAAAAGCCCATTTAGTATATAGCGAAACAATAACAGGCTCTACAATAACACGAAGAACGTTGACAGAACGACCTGCGATGTGCACCAAATGAAAATAAAGAAGAAATTAGCACTGCAGAGCGCTTTACAAAATGCAAATGATCCTTTTGTATATACCTTCTGAATTGATGATTATACTGATATGATGTAGGCACGGTATCATAGGCACCGCAAGGTTCGATACCAGCGTAACTCAAACTATATAGTACCTACATTTCTGAATCACCCACTTCTCATTATCATTCTATATCTGCCGCTGTGTGCCCAGCCAAGCTCTGCCTCCGATCTGAATCAATTTAATCGATGCCAACTGCTCCGAATTAACATGTTTCCCAGTATAGACATACGTTTGACGTGACCGTACTTAGTGTATGAATTATGTAGTCTTTCGAACTAACAGTGGACGGATCAACGATAGTACAGTACTCAATTATTCCATAAATTTTATTACTTCAAATAATAAACGAATGTTTCGGAATTTGAAAGTCGCTAATCAAAGGACATGCCGTGGTTTCGCCGCAGTATTCCAGTTGGTGTTCAACCCAAACGCGTATTCGTAGCTAGACATGGATATTTTGACGTAAACTATACGATATACGATATACGATAATCTTAATGACCACCTATCATACTTACTCACCTAAAGATTGCACTCGCTTAATGATCACACTGTCTACGTCGGCAACAAAAATGCAATAACTAAACGCATCTCTTGCTATAATATACGCACCCCTTTCTTTTGACACGCTGTGTATGTTGCTGCAGTACTGTAAAGTGCTATGAGTCGAAAGTCAAGATTACTTATATGTAGAGCACCGCATATACGAAGCTAGGATAAGAATTTTCTCCGCGGAGTACAAGAACCAATAAAAACCACTCGCCGTCAATAAGGACTATACCTCTTTTCGACCTGCGAAAAATAGATAAATCTTTTCTTCCGCTCAGTAAAGCTTCATATTTTTTAAGTACTTTACCTCCAGGAAAAAAAAAAAGGGTCGCCAAAATTTTAAGATTTCTTTGGACATTTGCGCAAATTATGTAATTAAATATTAATATAAATCCTGAATGGCTCTGGAAAGAGATTAAATACGGGGACAAATAGAATGAATGCGACGTATAGGGTCAGTACAATTTTAAACGAGAACGCATACGACGAAAGAGTATTGCTACATTTATACAGCTAGCGCGAATTTCGTGACCGTTTACAAACTTGTACTTCATACACTACGCGAGATACGTCGGTGCAGTCTGCGCTAGCGGGTTTTACAACAAAGAGGACATGATGTGAGCGATATATAGAGCTGGATGATTAGATGATCAAATAACTAAAATTAACTAAGCCACTTTTTAGCTTCTGATTTTGAAGAACAATAATAAAGTGCGAGATTGAAGGTCGTCAACATCAGAGGTGAGCCCCATTTTTAAATTTTCTCATCGGGCAGTACGTTTCGAAATATAAAAGGCCAGAAATACACGTTTGAGATCTTTTTGAGTTGGTTGGGCGTTTAGAGTTAAACGTCCCAATACGACTCAGACTATGCATGAGAGACGTCGTATTTAGTGGAGGAGATTGGATATTCCGACCACCTGGGGTTATTTAACGTGCGTTGAAATTACTCAGCACACAAGTGCCTTGCTTTTCGCGGTCATCGAAAAGCGTTCGCCATGGCCGGGATCCCGTTTCTTGGGATTCAGCGGCCGAGCGCTCTATAATACCGAGCCACCGCGACAGGGGCTCGGTTGGCTTTCCTGCACAGCGTAATAATATATAATAACGTCGTTACGCGTGGTAATGTAGCCAAAACGATGACATCTTATTCTAATTCATGAATTACACAAATATCGACTGTATTTTACTCCTACGAATTTCAATAGACGCCATTTTCTGAATGAGCAACGCCGGAAAGCCAACTCAAGGAGATTCGAAATAGGTATTATCAACGTATGATTTAAAAACGGGGTTCACCTTTGATGTTCACGATCTTCGATTTCGCGCTTCCATTTCAATATCGTCCCTTAAAATAAAAAACAAAAATGATAAATTGATTGTATAATAATCAGGCTCCACCACGATGTAAGCTTTCCTGCTGACTATCTCGCGCAGTATGTGTAATACATCTTTCGAAATGGTTAAAAAATCACCCTGTAATCTGCAAGTCTCAGTAAATATGTAAAATTGGATAATACCACGGAACAATGGTATACAATTACACCGGTATTTTCACTTCAAGTTAGTTCTTTATTTCCTGGAGCAAAAATATAGCTAAATGTCATTTATTTTGCCCTTCATGCAGCTATTATGCAAGCAGGAATGCTAGAAATTCATTAACAACTTGCGTACCAAGTAACTCTTACAGAGCTCGCCTATCGTGAACAGGAAAATATGGCTTTAAAGTAATTGTAGCATTTCGTTTTATTTATTAGTACCCTCAAGGCTATGGCATTACAGAGGGGAGTGAATAAATACAAAGCAAAACAGAAATATCAAAAAAACGCAACAAACAAATAAAATACAAAATGTTACACTCAAATGATACAATGCTAGCTATAAGGCATTTTTAAAGCGTTGACGAGCTTCACTGGTAGCTACGAGTCCGGGAAGGCGGTTCCAATCCTGAGATGTGCATGGAATAAAACTTTGCGAGAAGGTAGCATTACGGCAAGAGATAATTTATTTTATGAATGTGGTCGTTGCGATCTGAATGATAAGACGGAGTAGAGATAAATTCACTGTGCAGGTGGGTACTACGGAAGTATATTTTGTGAAATAGGCAGAGATGAGAAACGATGTGTAGAATCAGAAGTACGGGTTGCCCGCAGTGATTTCCCCATTCATTCAAGCTGTATGCCATCCTCCACAGCACGAATGAATCAGTCGAAGTTTGCGATCAAATAATTGTGCCGTTGATATCGGTAGTCGGATGAGAGGGTAATTGATGGTGGTTTATAGCAGCATCCATTCATGACGCTTCATTTCACTTACTTTATAGTTGAAAAGGCCTATTGCGGAATTCGTTCACTGAAAAGTCACATTGACCATTTTAGTTTACAACCTACGTACCACCCGCACCATGGAATTCACATTTAATTCCTAATGACGGTTTCCTCAAAGTTTCCTATTATGAAAACGTAACGGCCTACCTGCGAAAGATTTAGCGACAACGAGCGAACACAAAATGCACTGTTGTCGATGCGGGTTTGTGAAAGTATTTTTTTTTTTCATTTTAGACATAACTCAAGTTACCCCTTTCAGATGCTCGTCATTATTTCCATTCAAAAATATTTTTTAAGTTTAAACTGTATTCACACCTCAGAAATAATTTTCTTTAGGTTTACAGAGCAAACTGTTAACACTTATAGCGTTTACAAAGATAATTTTTGTAAATCTGTGTCCTATTGGTAGGCAATTGTTGCAGCATTGAAGTACCTGGAATTCACAAGTAAACAACCTGAAGGTTCGTCAACCACTTTTTGTTTTGAAAGTGCACATGACGATGCTGCAAGATATATTTTGTGGCATTCGCAAACTAGCATGAAAAATGACCCTGTTTGTCAAACGGAGATGGCTAAGTCTGTCTGAAGGAACAAAAAAGTACTCTGGTGTAGCACAGACTCCGAAAAACTAATAGTCAGGAATAAACACAATTGTATACAAACGCGCCATACGTTTAATACCCATGGCATATATACTATCGCTTTTGCTGGGTGTAGAACATATCCTTATAAATATCGGCTGGCTTTTTTTTTTTTTTTTGGTGCGCAAGAAAATAAACACGCGAAGCTTTTATCCTCCGCATGATAACACAAATAACTTATAGTAAATCCAGACAAGAAATCATATGTGCCATGTTTAAATGCTTGACCGTGTGTTGTAACATCTCTTTTTGAAGGCGCATTATCGCCATTAAAGTTTAGGGACGCGATTGTGCGCAAAAAACGTAATAAATATATATTTCGCCCTGAACACAAAATCCAGTCGCTTGCGGTACTTAAATGCATGAGGAACGGGAAAGCTTTATTCTTTGGTAAAAATACCGCACGACTGGATTAGAATAAACGCTATTTCGAGAACACGCGTCGCGTGAACTTTTTATCGTCGTTATATACACAAAGAGCAATTTCCTCTTTTTAACATCTCAGCGAATACTTGTTTTCGCAAAAATAAGTAGTTTTTGTTTCTTTCTAAAAACGTTGCATGGAAGTACAGAAAAAAAAAAAAAGAATATCATTATGTTATAAATGAATCGAGACAATGCTAACAGAGGGAAACAGGTTATATGAATTGTGCTTTTATCCGTCCGCCCCGCTTCCAGCTGTTTTAGCGCGTACAGGCTTGGGGCTCATATAACAAACAAATTGAGAACAGCCTTTACTGTGCGCTTGCAGAGTACTATAGAGTATGGAAATGGCCGCACAAGTCGACGTCGCTACCTCTCTTTGTGAATAAGTCTATATCCTAATTGAAACCTTAAAATACCTATTTGCTAAAATAGCGCCCATAATACTTATTTGTATTTAGATAGCCGATTTTCTTTCCACTAGACAGGTGTTCCCTCCTGGCCCAATTTTTTTTTTTTCATACTGATAAAACACGAGCAGCATGCATACAGTCTTTCGAAGAGTGGCACACATGCAAAACGACTGAAAGCGTCAATATAAAAACAAGTCAGAGATACAATATATTTGGGAAGCCACAGGAAGCTCATTTTGGGACATGAAGTCCTTCACGACTGATATTTAAAGCATCACATAGGAAAATATAATTCGTCAGAAATTACCATGCTGCCCTATATGACGTTTCCATGTAAATTGCACGTTTGTTGTGAACACTCATAAAATTCCCGAAAATGCAGACCATACGGTGAATGCGCAGTGCATAAATCCCACTGTGTTCAACAAGCATGACAAGTGCCGTGACATCATGTCCGATGAATGACGAGAAGTTTTCATGCATCGCCTTCACATCGACTGTTCCAAATACTGCGCACATGTACAGTCGCGGACAGAAGAATATGGACCATGCCATGACGGTTGGAGTCTTCTGATGTTTTAATTAGCGAAAAATAGCGCATGCCTGTTGCATATGCTTGTAATATTTACTTATGCCTTTGCACGTGAAGACAGCAATCATATTTATTTCCATTAGGCAACGGGGCATAAGTGTTTGAATGCGGAAGCGTGGTCCAGTTTATTCTGTCCGCGACTGTACTGTTGCGAGCTCACGATTTTGTAGTAAAAATGTGCACTCAGTAGCCGAAAGCTCGCTCAAGTGTTTTCTGTTTTTGCATGCCTGCTGTAGACGTCTTGGACAAAAAAAAAAAAAGTATATAAGGATATCGCTCTGAAATAAACCTCTGTTCTCGCTAGAAACCATTCTAAAATGCAGGTGCACGTGTTTCAAGTGATCAATGGGTGGATTTACGAGGCTGTAATTATTCGTCTATGTTGAGTTCTTTTTTTAAAGTTAAATATTCAACATCAGGGAAATGTTTCTTTTTACTTAAAGAATATGAACATATACTTACCTGATTGTAACATAGCTAAATTTTCCCATGATTTAAAACTCGATTTTGTCCACCTTTGGTTTCCAGTATAGATGCTCACCGACGGTCTGCTAATACACTTCTTGAACTTAATTAAGAACATCAAAAATAATTACACCCGAACATGCGATTACATATCATTCATACTGATATTGCAAATTCTGGGGCTCAGAGTATAGGGTGACCCGCTATTGAAAATCCACCTAGACTGCAAAAGCTTTTCGCAGAAAAAGATAGTATGCAGCAATGCGGACCTGCGTTATAAGCGTTGAAACTGTTCGCCTGTAGGAAAGAGATCTTTATTTTCCGGGCGATGAAATTTTGTGCGAAAATTCTGAATAACTTCTAAAACCAGAGAGATATTCTTAGAATAAAAACGAATTAGAAACACTATTTCTTACATGAAAGATTTATAAAACCGAGACTGCTTAAATGTATAGCACAAAACGTCATTATGAAAAAAATTACTTTGCATCGTCAAGACTATTTTAATTGTTCATCAGTTTTGGTGCCGCCTATAAAGCGGGAAAAACAGTACCAGTGGTGATAATTTTGTCCTGAGATATATGACGATGACACCAACCTTTCTTCGCAAAGAAACCATCTTGATAAGGTTGATGGCACCGTGGATAAGGTGTAAGAATACCCGGGCTCCTAGCTTGGGGATAATCACGAATTGATATAGCACGGTCAACTCTGATTCTGTATGGTTTATTTTGACTTTCCATGGTTGACTTGGTTTGAACGGGCTTACCTCGGTTGACATATCATATGACTTGTATATTTCGCGTATAAAACAGCGCAAAGACACGGGACGAAGCACGGGATGCTGCCCATGTTGACAGGAATGACAAAGATGAAAAACCCCCGTCTTTAGAAAAGCTGTACAACGCGCCTGCTTTGGCAGATCCGGCTAATTCGGCCATGACCTGAGATCTAGTGACCTCGCACAAACCGCCAGCACAGACATGAGCATCACTGCTGGGCCAGCCTGGAGGCTTCAAACAAACCCACAAACCACTGCTTATATTTGGACCGACAGTACCCTGCTAACGCACAAACACTTTATCGCATAAGGTAATAAAAAACAAAACACTACCGTAGTGAGCTTTTTAGTCTAATAAAGAGGAAAGCATATGCAAAGAGATTCCCTGGATAAATTTCAATAAAGCGTTTCCTAACGGTACATGCTAGAGTAAAAAACAAAAATCTCTGGCTCTCATTTCACATATGCGTACAATTGAAGACATTTACAAGAAATAATTCAAAATTAGCAGCAAAATTGAATTGCAATATTTAGAGAATCCATGTTTCTGTAATGACATAGGTGACGATGTGGCACACGTACTGGATTTAGTTTATAATTCCTTATTTTATATGTTCAGAAATTTTCGACCACGTACTGCTGACCTCGGAGGAATTGTATACCAGTTTTTGTTTCTTTCTTTACTTTCGAAGACTCTATATTGACAAAAATCTCAGAGACATTTGCGTAGGGGGCTGCACTATATGGACATATTTTGGGCTCGTTTAGATTCGGTCGATGACGTCTCAGAAGTTTACCAGCTACTAAAGCAGTGTAACATATATATATGCACCCAAAATCACAGCATCAAATTTCCAAAACCATAATGCTTCTAAATAACAGATGTATTCTGTGTCGATGTTGTAGCGGAAGCTATAAGGCTGGGTGCCTCGAAGCTCTATACCTCCGCTTCTTAATACACCTAACAGTGTAAGTGCAGTGTAAGTGCACTAACAGTGTAAGTGCAAGTGCTGCGTCTGCTTTTCTTGAAATAGATATCTTGTTTATCTTTTCCTATAGGCCCAGAAGTGTTTTGGAATCCTATACGTATTTCTCAATTTTTAAAATCTTTCTTACCATCACGTCTCTTGTGCTAATTCTACAAATTGTACCAGCAGACTTCTATGCCGCAATTCTCCTTTCAGGTACTATTACATTACAAGAATTACTGCTAATCAAAATGATCGATAGCATTTTAGAAAGCCTTAATTTTTCCTACGACAAGAGTCTTAATATAATTAGTCAAAATAAGAACACAGCCAAGGATGTATTGCTACCCTTTCCTTGACCAGGCACAAGGGTTAACAGACTGGGCTATTAATAGCGAAGTCGGGCTAACGTTTGTTCCAGTTGGCATAAAAATATTCATTTTGGTCATGTTGATATTTTTATCCAATATGTTTTCTGTGCGAAACCCTCTTTAAAGATTCAAGCTGAATATTTTATGGATTCGAGCGAATAAAATAGGTGTTTCAGAGTGAGGGCCCCGACCCTCGGGCTAAATTAGGAATTGATTTGTTTTCTGAAAGCACTAATGACCAGAGCTGTAATGCTTCGCTGTAGCTAGAGCGTTAATGACAACACCGAATGGGAGCAGCCCCTACTGAACACGTTAGGGCATGAGGCATGGAAGTTCTTTTTCTCGCTTGCCTTGGGGAGTTTGCATGACTCGGTGACTCTAATAAAGTTCTTTTCTTGTTTCCTGTTGTCTCTGGAGCTTATGGGAGAACTCTGCCTTTTCAAACAAGAAAACGTAGAGAGATACTCCTTGAATTTTGTGCACCACTGATTCGGTGCTTTTAATTCAATTCAATCAAAATCAATTTCTGCTCTAAAATCTGGGTATCAGCTCTTCCTAACTAAAATCGAAGACCTGGCAAATGTTACCTCATAAATAAATTCTTGGTAATCGTGATAAACGCAAAATTGTTGCCTGCGAGCCAATGTTCTCACTAATATCTGAGCTATAGCTCGTTTCGTTATTACTACTCGTATGAAACGCCAACATCGAAAGAGAGTTCCCGCAGGGTACAACCGATCTGCTTGCGAATTGCAGGCGTACTGAGACAGTGTAAGGGCTCCTGAAGAATGTTTGCCCCATTTCAGAGTGAAACGTTTTGTATACGCCAAGCATTAGCTTCTACTTCTCAGTCGGCTCACAATACTTAGATTCTTCTCTTAGATTTCTATTGTACTATATTTTTCATGAGAATTTATTTTTATCTTTTTTGCTGCGTACGCCAGCATTATAAGCTAATGAATGACCGAACTTATACTGATCTGGGAGTTTGTTGCACGGTGGTGTTTTTTTTTTTATTTTTTCCTTGAGAAAAAAAAAACTCAGCATTTGTGATGGAAACATTACATGAATTTGGTTGCATTTGCATCCGTATGTTGTTATACTTTTCGAACTGGTGCGGCATCTGCTTTTCTTGGCCCCCGGTCTTTGTGATGCATGGTGGTGCGGAAAAACACTCAGCACGCCCCATCTCACAGGTCTTGTGTGGTAAAGCTAATGGGTAGATATTTTTGCGGAAAATAACTTTACGTTATCAGGAGTCATTTCACAAACTTTGGCTCCTTTGGGCCACAAAAATTTCCTTCATTTGGTTATATATGGGCTGCTAAAGAAGCCGATTTGGCTACCTTTGGTTGGAGCGATCGGGAAACCTCGCCACTGTATATGGAGGAAGGATAGCGAACGAATTTTGTGTGCAAATAACATCATGTTCGGAACAATTAATCACATTATTGTTGTGTAGCAGCGCCAGCTTACAACTCGCATATGTTGCCTTAACAAGTAAATCGTTTTCATATCCGGTAAATGTGTCACAATTTTTGTAGGGAACTTGGGGACAAAATGCGGCTTCATGAACTTTGTATCGGGCAGAAAGCATTATAAACTATTATTTGTAGAATGCACTTGTCAGAATTAAAGCTATCAATGTGCCTTCCTCGGCATAAAAATGAGAGAAGTCTGGCAGCCCTTTCTCGAACATTCAATTGATTTTCAAACGCCATGTGCTGAATACTTTTCACACCTCGCAGTCAAAATTCTAGGGCCCCCCTACCCTTCCCCCTCCGTGAGTCTCTTTCTCACCGCCCCCTCTGAGTGCCATCAGATCATCTTTCAAAAATATTGCGTCAAGCATTAACTCCTTGCTGCCACAGAATTAGGCGAATTTTCGTAGGACAAATAAATATTTCTAATGTCCAAGCGGCATTCATCTTTAGATGGGGAACGGCGTGGGGAAATTATTTAAAGGATATTTACATGCGGTCGCATTTTGGTATCGAAGACTGAAAATGCAGATGATTTTTAAAGAATCGTTTTCAATACATTTTAGCGTCAGTAACATGGAAACTCGCTCTCCTCGCAATGGCCAGACTGAAAACGTTGAATTCATGGGGAGTCCCGCATTTTAGGCCCTCTCCTACATTCAAAGTGAGGGGTTTGGTTTAGCTTATAGAGTTAACGTCCCTAATCAATTCATGACATGAGGGACGCCGTAGTGGAGGTCTCCGAGAATTTCGACCACCTGGAATTGTTTCCATTTTTCTCTACCATGAGAAAATTAATCGTTTTTTTTTCTTTAGTGTTTCGGTAGTCATTTTGTGCGAGAGCTATTGGATTTAATATTTAATATAACAAACAAAATTAAAACTACATAAACGTACTTTTCAGGTATACATGCTCGAATAAAGGTATATCTTTGCAACACAAGAATTTAATTGCTAGAAACAAGATTTTGCAAAAAATAGGCAAATCCTGCAAAAACACACTTCTACTTGAAAAGTAAGAATGTTGATCTTTTCTGAATCGAACAATACATAGGCCTATTTAGGCTGTGACGTCGCCTCCAACTTTTCAGAAGCGCCAGAACAACTGTGCAATATCGCCTAAATAAATTGAAAATAATGTTACCGGCACTACACGTATTTATGACGAAGTATACGTAGACTGCACGGGCGACGCTAAAGCGTACTGCCCATACTAAATTAAATAATGGTTATTTATCGACTGACCAGTCATTATTTATTGCGACAGTGCCATTTAATTACAGCATTCAACCCCTACTCGCACATGCTTGTGCGAGTGCCGAAGTCGCTTTAGCCACTAAGGCTCTGTGTAGACAATTTAACCAACGGGGCTTATTGATTAACTTACTTATTAATTAATTATCCATTAGAAAAATTAGAACTTGAAGCGTTACTCTATAGTGTAGTGATGCTTGGCCATATCCAGATGCCTGTGTTACTTGCTCGGGGCCATGCTTGTTTCTAGCGAAATATTTGATAAAATAGTTTTACCATCCTCTAGAGTTTTGTTGCTGTGTTAAGCCAAGTCACGTACGTCTGTGTTCAATAGTACAATCAGGACTGCCACACTGTGCATGTAACTCGAAAATAACAGCTACATGTACCCTTGATCACGGAATCTGAGCCGGGGATCTTTTCGCAATTCTCAAACCTGTGCTCGAGCTTGATTTCACCCCCAATATCTTCGGCTGGTCAAGTTTTGGGAGTCGAAGGTAGCAAGTGTGCGACGTTGTTCCTTTTGTGGAAATCAATTTTTGTTCAGACAATGAACTAAGTTCATATACAAACGCATGAATCATGGGTTCTTGGCGCAATGGTCTTAGTGCACCAGGGTACCAAAAAGAACTAACAGGGCCCTAACATAGTGTTTGCATCACTCGTCTGCTTTCATATAGTTTGATATAGATAATGTGGTATTTATGGTGGGTCACATTGTTTGGGATTGTGTACTGCAGGTAGACATTGATGTTTTCGGGAAGGTTTATCTTCAAACAATAAAGAATTGTTATGATGTCCACGGTAATCACTATTCACGTTTTGGGAATCCTCATAGACAACCGTCTCTATACGCATACACTTGCGCAAGGCGCACATTTAGTTTGATTACTTTGAACTGGATATGTGCCGAAATCCGACCTCCTTTGCAAATGTAAACATATTGACGCATGGACACTGCCTATATGATTACGATATTTCGAAGAAGCGCTTCGACAAGCAGTTCTTGATAGCGAACGAGGGGATGCCGCATTAGTAACAAGAAATGACGGCCGAAAATTAAGCTGCACAAAATGAACCATACCATATTTAACCGGATCATGCTAAGCGCTGCTCTCAGAAATATTGTATTCCCTTCTAATAAAAAAATATTGTTATGCAAAAGCGGTTTTAGAAAGAGCACACTAAAACTATTCGTTCTGTCCACCTGTTGAGGTTTCAAGTCGGCTTAGGTGGTTCTCCATGTATTGTTTATTTTGGTGTTTCCTCAGTTTCTGTCCGATTTGACTGGAAGGCTCAATTGCCAGAAGCCAGTAAATTCCGCACATACCAAAAAGGTGAATAAACAAGTGGCATAAAAAAAAACAACTAATACTTATGCTCCCATTTTAAGTGTGCCGGGAAGTTTTATATGACGCCTTGATGCTCGTGACATGTATAGTGTGTGTACCAGCAATACGACGAGTTATCTGTCTCATATCTCATTGTACTAAACCAAGAAATCAATAAAGGTCTCCTTAATAAATCTCGAAACATTCAGGGGCGCCTCATGCTTGATTTATTTCGTGAGTTTTCACTCAAAGCATTACAGCGAAAATTACAAAGGTAAGTGCGAGCTTCGCGTCGTCTAACTGCCGTTGCGATAATGCGACCAAGAAGGTAAGTTCATTGGCAAAGTGTTCTTCCTCCCTTAGGCACGCATCAAGAACACCAAGGAAGCAGTGTATCCGCTCCTGACAAGTCCAACTTTTATACATACAGGGCACTCCATCATTCTTCGAAATAAACTTTCTTCAAAATTCGCTGGTATGCAAATGTATAGTAAGCCTTAATGTATGTTACGCTGTTTGTTATGAGCATACCACAATATAATGCATCGCAAGGTTTGCAGAACGCGACGTATACAAAAGCTGCGGCAATACAAGCAATAGGAAAAATCAAGCACTTAGTTCTGGTTTTTCGTTACTGATACAAATAGAGGATTTATCACAGGCCGCTCATGCTTCAGGTGTAGGACTAAGCACATCGAAGCTAATGTAGGAATATAACTTTTGTGCAACACTTCGTAAGAAAAATAAAGATGGCGCAAGTGTTAATTTCAGGGCTGCCTACATAGATGCAAAAAGCTGCGGTTCGTTTAAGAACACTGCACAGCCTGCGCACTCACAAAGTGTATTTTTCAAGCTTCTTGACCTCACAAGGCAGCTTATATATATAGACAAGGTGTGAACGTGGATGTTGTTGTTGCGGCATAAATGTAAACTTTTCCTTGTCTCTTATCCACATTATTTGTCTTGAGTAAATGTATACACTATTGGCGCAACATAGCCTTGTTCGCTTTTGCGCCATAACACCCAATATATCTAAATAATGTAGAGAAAACGCGTAGTAGGATTGTAGACTGCATTTCGGTGGTCGAGAGCATAGTTATTTTTACCCGCCACTGTACACAATCTCTGAGAAGTAAGCTAAATGAAGGCAGGAAATCTTAAATATTCTCATGTGTGGACAAAAAGTAACTTGAAATAACACGTCTGTATAGTGTTTTCCATATCAGCTAACTAGCTGAATTTCTTGTACATATTCTTATTATTTTTACCTTATTTAAAGTATTATGGTCGAGAAATGAAACGCATTATACAATTATGAGAATGCGGAGACCTAAAAATGTAAAACAAAATGAAAATGTGTATTCTGGTGAATAATGTATACACTGTCATCTACCAACCGCAAAGGGAAAATGCAAGAAGACGCAGACACCAACCGTTTACAAGACTGCCTCAGATTTTACTTCAGTAAAGGCAAATGTATTTCGATTTCCCTTTCTTCCCCAGAGCTTTTCACAAACATTCAGTGCTATAATTCTAAAGATATTTGCCAAGGTAAAACATACAAAACAGAGAAGCGATATGCTAATGCTTACAACAAAGCACTTCTACTGCCGAAATCGATATTAAAGTTTCGGCTCGTTTTATGTGACTCCTCCGAGACATGAAACAAATCGATTGAGGTAGAAAGTTGAATTGAAGTTAACGTACTGTCTTACTGCATGCAGCAATTCAATCTCGAGCATCGGGTATGGAGGAAGTGTATTTTTTCAAATAATGCGTAAAAGGTTAGTCAACAGTTCTCAGGCCAAAAGTAGTGCTTTTTAGCGGCATACCCTGACATTTAAGATGCCAGTAAAGCTGTCAAAACTGCCAGAGGTGATCAGGATACATCACTTGATCTATACCGACACTTTGCGTTTCGGCGTTGCCAACTGCCCGACCACACCCGTGGTTTAGCATCTTGGAAGTCCTACCAACGTTTCGGTTCAGCTGTGGCATGGGAATTTTTATCAGCTCTGTATACTTGCCCATACTGTACTAAATTTGGTCATAAAAAGGATACATACCCTCAATGCTTCTTATACAAGCCAATGAAAGCAATAGCCGACATGGAAAGTGGGGCATTATGACATTTTTGAATGTTGGAGGCGTCCTGACAAGCTCATATAGCTGAAATTTAAGCCTACAAGGTAATGCTCAAAAATGGAAGAAACTCGGCACAGAAACATAAAAACGATGCGTACAGTTTATGTGCATGTCTAAAACATATCAGACCCCAGAGCGTGGCTATAAGCCACGCAGCGTGACGGTTTTTGTACCACCAGTGTTCTGAATTCTTCGCCTGTCTGGCCTTCCTATTTCAAGGGCCCCGCAACATGCCTTGTGAACTCAGCTCAAAATCAGCGCACCTTTGATAAACCGTATACATGTCATTTTAACGTTAATATATACCGTACTTTTTTACCACCTCACTAAAAAAAAAAAAGTGGTGTCTCACCTAAGGCACCATAATGACATCAGAACGACAGGAGGAGTCAGTACGACAAACTATTGAATAAATTTAGAATAAATGTTAAAAAATAAACGTCGGTTCGAAGACAGTTAAAGACTCGCTAAAAATAGGCTGCCATCAGCGTATTAAAAAATATATACACTGTAGATGTGGCCACCAAATTGAAAGTTTCGGGGTATGTTATTAGTATTTTTTATAAAGTTTCTCGCTAGAAGACTAGAAGAAAAGCTATAGCGTTTCCGCAGCAATTTACCCGTCGTGATGTCAGGTACGTGATGCATCTTGCTGCAGCAAACAAAGCAACAAAATGAATTTGATACCGTGTTTACGTTGCTGAAAAAAGTATCAAAAAAAAAACCCTGAAAATTAGACACCTTTTACTAAGTTACAGCTCCGACATCATTCTTTCAAACTATGGAACAGCCAACGATAAGCCCGTTCACTCAAATAAATTGGCATGCATTATTGAAAATTTCAAGAATTTGATAAGTGCATGGCGGTCCAAATGTATCATTGCATCGTGATGATAGACGTTTACAATAAATGTGACAAGTTTTCAGCCCTTCGAAAAATCCTATTTGTCATCGCGATTCGTTGTTCTATAGGATGTTTTAGGAATAAGGTTCTGTATTATAATCAAAATTAGAGAAAATGTACGGGAGTGATTTCTTCACTATTTTATATCATTTCGTCATTGCTTCCAGCTAGAATTTATGTGACAGAATACTGTTAACGGATCTGTAAGCGTCCGCTTGTTTGTTTTGCCGTATATGAAAATGACAAGCATTCCTAAATTCCCATGCGTGCAGACACAAAGGAGGAGAGGAAAATAAAACGTTCTTATTGTCTTGGTTTCTTCAAAGGAAATCAAGGCGTACTATAAGTGCACAGTTTTTATCGTGCAAAATACCTTTAACTGATCTCCAGTCTAGTTTGAAATTCATATTTCCTCTGAAAGTCTGCGAATACTCCTTGCCGTCTTTTTGTCGTACATCACAAGTCAAGAAGCAATATTACTCTCTCTTTTACACAGAATCGAATATATCTTGTGATCACCGCCATCGTATGGCTATTTAATCCAAAATTTGTAGCATGATAGAAGGTAGTGTTGAATTCACTTTATTATTGTCATGAGTAACGGCCATTTACCTTTCACTGCCTAATCAGTTAGTTTAGTTAGGAATTCATAAAGAAGGGACACTGACAAGGATTTCGCTTTTTTGGAAGGCAGTTTCTGATTATTTTATGAACGTAACTTCGATAAATATGTGTGCCAAAAGTATTTGAAGCACAGAAGACACAGTAAAGCTGAACTTGTTACCGCCTTTGGTGTGAGGCCTCTAACGAAAGGGTGCGCTCAGCGCTTTCCCGCACGACCTGCACTCCTGAATGGAAAGCGTTCGCATTAGGATGAAAGGAAATTTTGCTTTACGTACGGCTTTTGTGTTCCGAAACTTTTCTGGCTCCGTGGAAAAGCAACGCTTCATAATGGAAATGAGGAAGACATGCGCCCTGATATTTTAATACAGTTTAAAAGAAGGAATAAATGGTCGAACAACGTATTTCATTTAAAAGATTGAAGTAAATATAGAATACAGAAGGAAATAATGAGGTAATCATTATTCATCTATAACCTAACATTGACTGCGCATGACAGTTAGCCAAGGATACATGCGTTTTCATATACTAAATAGGATTTAGAGTCACAAACCGCGTGGTTTTATATAGAATTCGAGGCTTGATTTGAAGCATATGGTGCTATATTCAGCAATGGTCACCATCAAAAACATTTTGGCTGACAGCCGAATTAAAGAGGAAATAACAATATTTATTAATTATCTAGAGAGATGACACCACACAGAGGATATTTCTTATGACTTGAACTAAAAGCTGGAATCGTGAATAGACGACTTTTTATTTGTTTTTTAGAACGTCATCTCCCCCAGACTTTCACTGATAAACCGTAACACGGTAAAAATGTTTTATATCAAGACTGAGTAGATTAGGACAACGATAGCCACCGAATAGGTATTTCAGATGCGCACAAGCTGTAGGATTTAGCTTACGGCACGGTATGCTATCGTTACTGCACCTCGCTATATTGATGAGATTGAACTTTTTCCTGTACCCTACCACACTTACCATATTAAAATAGTTCATTTGTTGCACTATTACCATGATAGCTAGAAACATGAAAATATATACTGCCTCAAGCGTCTTGAACAAAAAAGTCATTCAACGCTCAACACCATGTTTCTCGCTACAAGATTATTATTGTGGAAACAATTGGTTGCTTCTCAGTTCTAGATACACGAGAATGGACACAAAAGCTGTAACTGCACATCGGTGCCAGATAATGAAAGTGACAAAGCGCCATGAACTGGACCGCGTACACGCGTGCAGTCATTAATCGTAACCCAGAAAGAACCTAGTGACATTATAACAGCATTCAGCAGTTCAAAATAATAAGCAAAAGCGCCATTGAAACGCGTTAGGTAGTATAAGTACCAGAAGGTTTGCTGTACATCAGCAAGCACGAACAAATTATAGCACAACAGAGACTGAGATACGACTCAGATGTTCAAAAAAGAAAAGGGAACTGATAGTGTATACAGGTACCGAATTCGATTTATATAATGACACCATCAGTGGCACAAGTTTTCGTCAATAATAACAGATAGCATTTCCGTGCTTGAATAACAATGTGTAAGCAGTTTTGCAAAGTTATGAGTAAGGTGTATTACCAAAGCACGAAGCTTTTGAAATTAACTGTCGAGAAACATTAAGCCTAGATTTTCAACGGGCCAGTCTCTCATTTCGATGCATAAGGAATTATTAATATAACAATATAAACTGCAAAAAAAAGCCCATTTGAGGCAACAAAACAAGGCGAAGAAGTTGAATGATTAGCTACAATAATCAGCTTGCTGATGATGGAAACTGAAGTGATTGGAACTGCATCAAAGCTTCTTTGGCGGGTTGGTACATCTAGATTTTGTAGGTCTTTAAGTGTCCCTTCCTTGTTATTTGTTTTTGTTCGTGCTAAAATATTCTGCCTGGTCAAAAGGCGAAGGAAAGAACAGTATGCATCCTCGTAATATTCAAACTGAAACTGTACTTGATTACAAAAAAGTTAGAAAAATAACGTCCATTTTCAGTTGCACAGAAATATTTTAAGAACTTTACGTTAACCGTGAGTGTAAAAGCAGGCAACAAAAGATAGTACTCGTCGCAAGCACATTCCGCAGGTAATCTGCAAGTCAATCATATATGGGCTGCACATGTGGACCGTTGGTTTATATAGGCGCCTTATATGTGTGTTTATGTGCAAAAAAAAAAGAAAAACAATACAGAACATAACATTTGGGCATTAAAGACAACGAGAAGACCATGCCTTGTGCATTTGATGTTTTTTCGCTTTTTTTTTCATATCTGCTGTGTATTTGTAAGCAGATCTGATTAGCTGTATAACAAAGTGATATTTCGCCGCTCCTGTGTGCATGAGCCTAATTAGAAATTTCTACCTTTAAAATGCCGTATTGCAGAAGGCTAGTGTCCAATATATTGCATGAAACGAGGGAAAAAACTATCTGCTTGATAGTTGTCAGCTAATGCGCTTCACAACATTTCAAAAACGGCATCAAATTGCTGTTCATTGTTGCTGTATATCAGTCTAATTGCTTAGAAGTTACAAGTTAGGATGTGAGGCTCTGCTGAGCCTACAATTACCAAACGAAATATATGAGTTACGACACTCTAAGCAAATGTTTTGGAAGGTTTACTATATACTGGTCCTGACTGTTATAGCATGAATGATGCTGATTACGTATGCAGCATTAAGGTGGGAGCCAGAAGTGTAAATTCAAGATACACACAGCCTTTGCACCCAAAGCATATATGTTCCATGGTTAATGCCCGCTGTTTTTCCCTTTTCAGTGTAACGGAGAACATCATTCAGCACCTCGTCGACAACATGTATGTATGTGAATATTATGAAAACGGAGGCCAAAAATAATAAAAGCCTTTTAATCCACGAAAGTACAAAGAGAAGATGAAAGCAGGCATGTCATAACACTAGACTCCTTTATTGCAACATGTGCCGGGAAACCGGAATCAAGAAAGCAGGACGTGACTCACAATAAGTGTGTACATAAAAGGCTGCAGTCAAACTCCTACACCTTGGAAGGCGGTGTTCCAAAAATGACCTGCCAAGAAAAAGAAGCAACAAACGACTGTAAACACGCACAAACGCGAGAAGTATACATATACGTTCCGTTTATGTTGGTGTACTCAAACCCAAGGAAATAAATATCAAGACAACACTAAAATCGAGAGCTATGATTCACACTCGTTGATTATGAGAACAGTTGTGAAAAAGCAGACATGCACTCGCATTGCGGAGATATCATGAAATGTAGGAACATGGGGGAGTTTCGAGATACATTAACACCACTTCTTGAGCTAGTTGGTGCATACTTGAATTGGTGAAAACATTGCGCCGAACCATGCTTCTTGTCTCCTTTCTTGTGGTGTGCATGGTTCGGCGCAATTTTTTCACCAATTCCGAGAAGCCGTAACTGATAACGCATAATGAATCAAGAATAGAGATGTGTTATTTCATTCTAATTTATCATCAATTAAGCTTTTTAAACTGGAAGCATGATTGAATTCCCGCTCTGTCTCAGTTTAAAATAGTTTATCAGCATCTAAAATACTATGAACATGACCATGACATATATTGCAAGTTCCGTCACTGTAAGTGCGCTGATTCTCAGTCTTGTTGCACGTGATCCTCAGCAATATATCTATGCATTTAGCGACATGTGGAAATGTCAACGAAAGGCTGACACTGCGCTTGAACGGTCAAGAAAAGAATAAAAATCCGGAATCGCTGCTGAATATTTCAAATTAGCGATATAAAATCAGACCCCCTGCGTTTGTTAACATGTCAGGTGGCGCAATGCGGCGATAAATCATCTCGCAATCGCGATAACATTTCAACTGTCAGGGGTATGTCATTGCAACAGAAATCAACATTTAAACAGTTCTAAAAGAGAAAATCTATAAGAGATGGTACTGCAGTCTGAAAACATTTTCTCTCAGTTTTCAGTTTTTCCTATCACGTTGGGATCATCAAGCAATTCTGTTTTCGAGCTTGTATGCAGTGTATATAAGGTCATTAAATTAAATTCAGCATTTCCGCTTCAATTTTCAGGTTGACGAAGAGAAAAGTCCGCAAACTTTTGTTGGAGTAAAGCGAGTAGCAATCAGGTCATTACTAATCCACAAGATACTCAACAAACGAACCACACCAAAAGAAAAGTTGCGTCCATAGAAATAAAATCGAGACACTAGATCTTCTATTTGTTGGCATTCAACACAATCATAATAATCCACGTTACATCCATTGAAAAACAAACTACACTGTTGATAATATCCAGATATTCCTGTCCTATTCTCTACAGAAAATTATAGCTCTGTGACCGCTGAAGTAAAAGCTACAAAAGAACCAGCTTGTGACAAACATAATTCACTTTCATCACTCTGTAAACGAAATCAATTTCGCCTACATAATAAGCTCTGTTTACTGTAGAGTTATACTACAGTAATTAGTTATTCAATGCAACTAACTTCCTAGGTCTCAATACCATCTCACTCGCTAGCAAATGTCTTCAATAGCTGAATATTAATCCAGTATAATATAACTTAAACATAGTACGTATGGAAAAAGATCTATTCCATTCAAACTGTATAAATGCAAGATATGTTCAGTCTCCCACCATCATTTTATGTCATTGTGCAAGCCAAGCTTTCCGCAAAACTCAATGTGACATTACATAACAGATTAACATTAAGCAGCTTAATCTATTTCCCTCAACTGCTATTTGATCTAACGCCCTCTGCAATTAATGTTAAATCCACAAGCGTTATAAATCAACTTAAGTAAGCAGAATGTGCAGGACTTAAGCTCTCTACATACAGTGTCACGCATCAAAACTGTTCTAATTTTAAACACCCAAAAAGACGCTGTCAGTTCACGGCCTTTATCGTCCAGCGCAAACAAAAATTAATTGCAAGCTTGTTTTATCCAGTGCCATGAACGCAATTCATCTTATCGCACTGGACACGAGAGCCGCACAGGCAGAAGTGCAGCATCTTTTTTTTTTATTTATTTTTGCTTTGTGAGGTGTTATTCGCAATTCACATTGCTATTTGCATTATTACAACCGTCTAACTACTATTTTCCCCACTGCGACATCCAGCTCGCCCTTAGTATTCTTTTTACCGCCTTTTTGTGTACGAAAATGCCACAGTTAAACGGTTACCTTTACCAATATTAAAAAAAAAAAACTCACGTTACAGCGATTTCCTATTAAACGCCATGGCGTGTGTTACACTTACGTGTATTCCATTCAGAAAAAGAACAACACCAGCGAGATGAACCGAATTTAAGGCGAACAAACATAGCAGTGACTCAACTGTACTGCATGCGTAGATTTATGTTTTCCCACTTTGCAAGTAAGGTCCCTCGCAAACGAGCTCGTTTTACAAATGATCACCAGTATAAAAGGAAAAAAAGAAAGAATGTTCTGCGGGAGTATCCTGTCCTCTTGCCTGAAACGATCCCGAAGACAGCGACATTTCTGGTGGCGTCGCTCCGTCTCTGCGCACGCACCCTTCGCTCCTCGCAGGCAGTCTCCGCATTCGGCGCCATGTTGGACGGCGTCCCGAGGTCCCGTCGCTCCTCCTCCACATCCTCCTCCCATCTTGGTCCCGCAGCATCCCTGCACCGCATCCCGGACGGAAGAAGGGGCGCCCAGGACGGCGGTACGAGTTGCTCTCAACGGCATCTCCTGTTCGTATACTGAATGTATCCTGAGTAAGTGATTTTCCGGTATACCTTCAGTATACGTAACAGGCGACCCGAAATTAATTCGGTAGAGGAAGTGGCAGCCATATCGAATCTTGCATACAACGCCTTGACCTCCTAAAAAGGTGACAAACAACCAAATAAAAGAAACAGTTATTGAACCACTGACATTCATGCAAGCCAGTGGGATGCATCTAGTGACTCAGTGGCAGGGTCAAAGTGCATATATCTATAGCGGAAGGAACATAAACGCATGTGCCTTGTTATTATATAGCATAGTATACAGGAATCGATACGGCATTACAGACTCTGCAGGGCCGATCCCACTTATTCCTTAGCCAGTCGGGTCACAGAATGAATGGTGCGCCTCAAAGTTCGCGAGAGCTATACGGACACCATAGCCTCTCAGGTCTGGCTCTGCGCCCTATGATTTACAGCGAACGCTGGATAGCGAGGCAGGACATACGATAGCAGTCGCCTGGCACCGCGGTGATGGGTACGGGGACGCCATTTCCCCCCGCGTACTCTTACAAGCCAACATCGTACACAGTGCGTGATCTTAGCCGTTGGCAGCCGTCTGCATGAGGCATGCGCAGTCGATATTCGTGCAATAGCAGCAAAGGGCCTGTCCAGCACGGACACGGCGTCACGAATTACGGCAAAGCGTAACTCACCGGTTCTCCCCCGCATGGTGCCCGCTCTCGCCGCCAAGGTCTCGCCGTTCGGTGCACGGAGAGTGCGTGGCAGCAGGAGGCCTGCTCACAGCGATGGTCCAGTGTCCTTCCTCACCCTCGCGTCTTCCAAGGCCTTCATTTCGGAGCAAGACGCCGGCGGTATGCCGACCCTCACATTCTTCACCCTCGACGTGAAAGAAAAACCACGCCAGCCTAGCGCTGACCGCGGAGCGCCGCTCTGCTGGCCACATTGGAGTCGATGGTTGCGTCGACGGCGCCCGAGTAAGTTAACAGCGCCGCCACCGCCAGCGTGCGTTTTTCTGGCTCGACTACGAGTTGGCTGCTGCCCCGCGTCGGCCTCCGTAAGCGGCCGCCCAAATCGGGCGATCTGCTCACGGCGTCCAGAGCGCGGAGCCGTGCAGAGCAGCCGACTCTCGCGAGTGGTTACCCAGGGCTGGACGAAAGCTCGCAACAAATGCTCGCCCCTGCGCGGGCTTTAATCTCCTTTCTTATCCCCCTAGCTCATAAAAGAGCCCACTGCCTCTCGCCCTCGGGCGCGTGGCTGGACCTCCTCGCAGCCTCAGTGCAGCGAGCGACCAGCCTCTCTCCCGGCGATTGCTCTCCAGCTCTCCTCGCCCGGCCACCGACGCTACCGCTTTTGTCTGCTGCACTGGCGGTGACGTCAGGCGCACTGTGTGTGTGTGCGCGTGCCTTGCTGGCCACGAAATACAGGGAAAGGTGTCCAGTAAGGAACAAAAGATGGATGTCCCCTTCCCCACAGCATCTCATGAACCGATCGCCTTTGTTTTCGCTAGGCGATCACGAAGCGGGCTGCAGGTGTTGGGGTGGTGGGCGAGCTGTCCATTGTTTTTGCTATTCGATCATCGATGTAATTACGGCTCATAAAAAGAGGCCGAGCTATTGATAGGATCGAAGATGCGGCACGAGGGAGCTGCGTAGCTTCGCGAGGATGGCGATGATGTACTCCTCTCTATTTCTTTCTTAGTTATCGACGGGCCATTGTTTCTGCCAGACACCAATCGATCACAATCCTCCACAATGATCGCACATAACAAAGCAAGGGGGGAACAAAAAAAAATAATGATACAATACACGGCGCTAGCATGTCGCGCGGAGTACAATCTGGTTAGCTGCGTCGAGGTCTGGCTTACAAAAGGATAAGATGAGAAAAGAGCGCGCCGGATGAAAGGCTTCGTTTTTTTTCTTCCTGTTTTCTGACCAAAGCGCTTCGCTTCCACTCTTCTTCGTTTCTTTTCTCTTCTATGTCTAACAATCAATTCCTGCCAGCGCCCCTAGACGGCGTGGTCGGTGGGCTGAGGGAGTTTCTGACTATTTTTTCCTTTTTTGTGAGCAGCGCTTAGGTTGCCGGGGGCAACAGTTCAGGTTGCCGGACGATGGCCTATGAGCGGCGCTCGGCGGACCCTTCCCGTCGCCCCTCCCAACTGGGAAGAACCAATAGCGGCGTCCCGGTGCCTCCATTTTTGCATGAGCAGAGAGAAGGTTTTGCGAGGCGCGCATAGTGGGACGGACGAAGCCAACGCCGCGACAACTGAACTCCTGCCAGCTGCGACGAGCTTGCTCGCTTCGTGGGGAGAGGGCGGTTCGTGTCGGAGTGCAGCGCTAGCTAGGTCTGTAGTAGACCTCCGGTATGCCACCGGTCTCAATCCGTCATACTCTCAAACAAAATAATGCTTGCATTATTCTTTATTTTCGTCTTTCGATCGTCTTCGCTGATCTCTCAGGATGAAACTTACCCTTGTACAGACCGCCTTCCTTTTTTTTTTTTTTCTTCATCTCAGAAATTGGAAAAGGCAGCAGTCCTAAAAACAATCCCGGTGTCCCCTGTGTGACATAAGTGGGCTTAGTAATCTTCAGGAGATGCACTGTTCGAAGGAACCTTTTTAAGCCCTCTGATTTTGTTGACTCTCTTTAGCTTTGTTATATTGTTTGTTGTCAAACCAAGCTATAGCAAAAATGAGAGAAATGCTGGTGCATTAAACATTTCAGTGGACGAGCGGTTTGTCCAAAGTGTAACGAGCTTGAAGGAAGTTCCCGTGCCAAGACAACTGCTGACACATCGAAAACCATTGTGGCATGGGATTCTGTCGCCGGGCACGTAATTTAAAATGATTGCATTGCGACAGGGAGAAAAAGGCTGACGCGAGCTCCTGGCTTAATCACCTAGCGTAAACATCGAGGCATTTGGGATATAGAAGGCAGACGTAGCGTAGGACTGGGCACAGCTGTAAAGAAACCCAAGATAAGTAGACCCATCCTGTAATTTCTTTTTATTCAAGTACAGTTTATATAGCGCTCTTAACAATTTACCCAATCTAGCTCGTATGTTGCACAAATGATTTAAAATCCTCGTGCGTTATCAATGCCTCTTGTACTATCGTATTTAAGACATATCTTCATTCAACGAGCAGGCACAGTTAGAAGAAGAAAATACCGTTTTGCCATAATATATCCTCTTTAAAAATGAACTAGAAATCCGAAAATTCTTGAAGGAAATGCGGCGGCACTACAAACTGTGCATGCTATTTGTGTTTTGCTCCCCTAACGCAACTCCAAAATGAGTCAAACCTGGAGTCAAAATTACAAAACATAAAATCCACAAGCTCAAATCAAAGAGCTAAAAAAGAGCAATAACTGCGCATACCTAAGATAAGTGCTTAGAAATTTTAAGGAATATCAACGCCTCTTCTGGTTCTGGTGCAAGCGGTGCACACAAGACGCACGCTCACGGAACATATTTCTGCATAGAGATAAGCGAAGTAATTCTGATTCAGTTTCTAGTATAGTTAAACATTTATGACAGGCAAGTAGTAGCCAGCCGTTAGCAATAGCAGTATAATTTCCATGATTCGAAAACTTAATTCATAAATATGAGCACAAAATGTCTGTCTTACGACATTTAACTCTTCGTACATTAAGAAAG
Organism: Amblyomma maculatum; assembly: GCF_055883805.1. NCBI lineage: Eukaryota > Metazoa > Arthropoda > Arachnida > Ixodida > Ixodidae > Amblyomma > Amblyomma maculatum. The sequence goes on along the minus strand of NC_139349.1, from coordinate 101,777,539 downwards.
CACCGAAATGACACAGTATATGACCAAACAGAAAAGAGAAAGAAATGCATATGAGGAAGTAGAGATTTAAGCGCTCTGTTAGATGGCGATGCTGTGTCACAATTCTGTAGATGCTGTAGCGCATTGGGCTTCATAAACTTTTCTGGAATTATCAGGGCTGCTACAATGAAGTTTCACTTGCTCAATTTCTTGTGAGAGAGACTTGTGTCCGAATTTTCGGTACTTTTACTGGGAGACAATCATGGCTGGAAGTATATATTTGCGTGCGCGCAGCGCAATAATATTTATTGACAGGTTAGTCAGCGTAATATTCCCACAGCTCGGTTGAAAAAGTGAACGGTGGTAACCATAAATGCATGATGTGCAAACGTAACTGCTAAAGATATGAGAGTTCACTAAATAAACCACTGAATTTTGTGCACGCGGGGCCTTGTGATTTGCGTAAACAAAGCAGACAGCAAGAGTTTAATCCCCAGCGCAATAAAAAGTTCTACTAGAGGTGTAGTGAATATAACAGTGAAGTAGTTTGCAGCAGTATGCTAGCGCAGCAACAAGCTTCTTGTTCTATATAGGAATTTAGTAGAACGCTCAGCGTCCTTAAGAGTGAGTAGAAGCCTTCCTGAAACATCAGATGAATATTACTGCAATATGATTTGGTTGAGAAAATATTTCTGGATATAACAGTTTCAAGGCGCGTGAGTGTAGTTGTCTATATCAATATTGCAACCAAGAAAAATGGAGTGTTCAGTGAGCCTGGTCGACAAAAGGTCATTTTCGATTTCGAGAAATTTGAGGAAAAAATTGTCATTCCATTTTTTTAGACTAAACGTCAATAGTTTCCTGGCTATTCGCTAAATGAACGGTGCTAAATGTTTTCTCGAGCACCACATGTCCCGCTGTCTAGAAAACGACCTACGATGTCTATAGGACGTGTGATGGATTGAGAAAATATGCTGATAATATTGAGTCTCTGCAGCATCAGCTAGTGTGAGCTTTAGAATCCGAATAATGACCTCATGCAGTCTTTTACGGCCGATCATTGCGAGCAGGTGCAAGAGAATCAGGCAAGCACGTCTGACTCATACAAAGTAAATCGTCTTAAAGCAACACTTAGGAAAGTGGTATACAATCGCATTCATGCTGAGGTTAGCCTGTACTCGACGGCTTTGATAAAGGTCGCCAAAATTATCCGCTTTTGTTTGAGATGAGGCTTGATAAAGAGCAGTGAAACTATTTGAGAGCAATGCTCACAGCCTGTAGAAAACACATCGCTGGTGGTTTTCCCTATTGCGCACTACGTTGTTCAGAAGCGGACCGAGACTGCTACCTCGGCTAAATATCTCGTTGATGACGTTACGAAAATTTGCTGTCCAAGACCCAGCACAAACTTCAGGAGAGACACGGAGAAAGCTCAATTCGCTAATCAGAGTTTGTATAAAACGCTCTATATTGGTCTCAAAATCCCTTGCGTATTCCACTGGGCAGTTTCCCCCTCTCCCCTATCGAAAGTGTAGTCACAAGGCACAAGCAGGCGAGCGTCCTTCTAATTATGGCGCCAAGTTGACGGCCCAGAAGCGTAAATACTCGAGACAATTGTTAGCAGGTTGTCCTCGTGTGCACAACAGTTTTTAGCACCCTATATAGACATGCGGCTGTACAGTTTGCGATATATCTCTTCGCGGCAAAAAGCCGGACTCCATTGTCTCGCCTGCATGCACGGCCACGTCTGTAGAGAGGGGAATGCAGTTGTCACCACATTCTCACTTTGCCGCCAACGTTCTCGCCGTGTCCGTTGTACTTATGTCTCGGTTTCTTGAACGATTCAAGTTTGCTTTGTGTTTTTTTTTTTTTTTTTCGACGTCGGTGCCTTATCGCATGCTTGAATGGAAAAGACGTGCGCTGACGCCAAATGAAACCAGTTTTATGCCTGGCAAGCCTGACTAAATATCAAGAGGTGTAAAACGAAAAGAAAAAGAACAAAGCAGTTTGCAGCCACTTCGCGATATCGAGAGGCATGGACAGGAAAAACCGGGCGATTTTCCGCAACCAACCCTGCTTCGGCGCGTTCGAATGGCAAGCCACAAGGCAATCGAGAGAAGAGGGGAGGGTCGGTCAAAATTATCTTTCTTCCGAAATCGCATAATTGACTGCAAGATGAATGGCATACAGATGTCGCAAGGAAAGCTGATACGAAACAACCATCGAAGTCGGGGTGAATGGTATTCGTACTCCTTTCGGTAAGCTGGGTCAGGTTTACTTTAAAACAAGCTTGGGGAATATACCCGTGTTTCATTGCCTAAAAATGCGCTAATTTGGCACTATGGTGCAGCATTTGGAACACTGAGCATATGTTGAACTAATGAGTTGGGACCAGTATTGTGATTTCAATAACGATTTGCAATTTTGAAAATGCTATCCTGTAGCAAACAACACATCCATCTTTATTTCTACCCCCAAATAACTGAGGACATCATTAGTTTCATGTCTGAATTAAAATATGTAACCTTCGACTCGGGAACACACAGCAAAAATAAGGAACGCTGATGTAAATAAGGAAAGCCAAGACAAGGCCGAGAGTGAGTGCGTCTGTACGAAAGATTAACTGTTCTTCGTGCTATATATGTGTATATCATAAAAGTAAGGAATGAAAAAAAAAATGTTTTTTATTTTTCAAGCATTCCAAAGAGAGAAGAGCTCTATCATAAAAATAAAAGTCAGATTCAAGTTGGCATTAAACCAAGAAGGCCATATGAGAAACGGTAATAAGACATCGCTGAAGGTGAAATTAGCAAGAAACAAAACTATTAAAGGAAGGGCTCACTGAAATAGAAAATAAATTTATATGGCACACCTCCATGCACCAGCCGGAAAACGAATATCACAAATGGTTTAGGGTAGAATACTGACCGGTAGATAGGATAAGATCCAAGAAAGCATCTGGAGGCGCTTACAAACAAGGACATTTCCGAATCCAGCTACCCTTAGCCAGTGGTACAGAGAACTATTCTCAGATACGTGCAAACTATATATGTCTGGATAAGGCGGATCTAGTACATATAAACAATATAAATCAAGAGACAAAAACAGACTAATTTTGGGAGGCTCTACTGCTGAGCTCACACCCTGACACTCAGCTATGTGTAATCCGACTAGATGAACACGCCGCCCGGGTCCAAGGACTCCATGAAGGCTGCCGTGTAGGCGGATAAGTTGACGCCTGTCCTGTATCTATTGTAAAGTTTTTACTACCACCACAAATAGTTTACTATATTCGTTCACACGCCTGGAACGAAGCGTCAATTACGCACCAGCAAAAAAATGAAGGAAATGCTTTGATATAAGCCGACAGCACGCGTGCTGGCACAAAGGCAAACATAAGGTAATTTTTTTGTGGTGTCGATCAAATGTGGTGTAATTAATCACTTAGGTAACTGATTGGACGGTAGAAGAAAAAACATGTCGCCGGCAGAATTCGAACCCATGACCTCCGAATTTCGCGTCCTTTGCAGTACTGAGCTACAGCATCTGCGGTTTAGCCAAATACGCATTTGATTAGAAATTTGAAAAAAAAAAAAAAAAAAACAGACAACCACATGCCACGGGTGCAAAATAAAATGTATCCTACGATACCCCACAGTTGACTCACAATTAAAGATGTCAGAAAACGCTGGACTTTCAAAAGACTAATAATATGCTCTATAAGATGAACTTTGCGAAATAATAGTGCCACCTTTCTTGCCTACTTTTTTTTTGGAACGGAATCTTTTATCCCCGCTTTGCTTGCCTCATATTCTGCGCATTGCTCACAGACTGGCATATATTAGCGTGGAACTAAATGCTCTGTCGCAAAGAAATCTCTTATGATAGATATCAAACTTTAAAATTTTCAATCAGATGCTAACAGTTCTCTGAAATTGTAAATCTCTTATGATAGATATCAAACTTTAAAATTTTCAATCTGATGCTAACAGTTCTCTGAAATTGTAAGCTGATGCTCAAGAAAATGCGAAATACTGCCAACTATTCCTAAAATGGCTATTGAAGCCATTATGTTGCATGATGTCTCCCATGGCAGTCCTCTACAGTTGGTAACTTGACGGTCGCAGTTATATGTTTCGATGATAAATGGAGGTTTTGGATATCGTTCGTCATGCTTACTCCGCGGTAACTAGCTCTTTCATGGTAACGACCAACCACCTCATGGTCATAATTAATTAGAAACGAATAATGACCCATATTCTCATATATGAACATTCTTTCTTCGTTTGTTTCAGTTCTTTATCTACATCACACCAGAAACCTCAGTTGAATAAAGTGCGTTGATCATGCGTAAACATACTGATTGCGGCTGATCACGATTGAACATCAAAGTAAACAAGCAATTCAAGATATATTCTGATTAGTTTTGAGTTTGCAAAGTTTTAAGTGAAAATATTACAAAATATTTCCGTATAAGGGCCGATGATGTCAATGATAACAAGATGTGGGATGAGGGGCAAGCTGGTGATGCTTGTACTTGAGACAGAAACAGCGCAAACCACGAAATACTGGTAGAAGAGGAAACATTCTTGCCTAGTTATTAATCATCTTATTTCGTTCGTAATGTTTCTTTGTTGGGCTTTTTGGATAATTTCTAGCATATTCCTGCGTTCAAATGCCAAGAAACACTGCAGCAACCATTCCAAGGGTAAAAATTGATTTATGTCTTGTTTGAAGGCAGTATTTTTGAATACCGGACAACACTTGTGTCGCGGGACCGTCTAAATATTTAACAACTAACAAACCTCTGCTTAGCTATTTTCACAGCAAGTGCTCACTCTGCAGTAAATCATGAGGTGGTTTTAGCAAGGCTTCCGTCGTTGGTATCGCAGATTTTATGATTGAATTGGCGCGGACGGCTAAAACAAATATACCAGGAATGTCAAAAGAAACGTTGAAAAACTTACGAATTACTACTTTCGATACTTCCAGCGAATAACATAATCATGCTAGCTGTCAGATACTCTTATTGAGCTTAAGGAATGTTTATGGTAATATTTAATGGTAATGTATTACTGGAGCAAGAAATAGGATAATCTTTCTAAGAGCAGGATCACAAATTTATTAAAACAGTTGGGGCGCATTTTGACGGATATGTAGAGTAAGCAATAATAATGTTCTACGTTGCATCATTCTCATCGCACAAGTACTCCATTGTGCATTTGGTGCATGCATTGTGTCCTACTGACATGTCTGCATTATTTCTTGTATCTATAATATATACTTGTGTCCTGGCATATAACTGACAACTTATATGCCTATTTACCTAACATAGAGCGTGCATCGTTTCCATTTCCACCGAATTAAAAAAAAGTTTAAAAGTGAGAATACACTTCGCTCTACGAAGATGCAGTTTCCCATTGGTTATAACTATTGCAAGGCTTGTATATAAAATTCGCTAAAGTAAAACAATCACATGCTTATACGGTTTTGCACAGAAGAGTCTGAAAATGTGGTGTGTTTACACTGCGGTTCTCTTCTCAGCTTGGATAGAATTTCAACTAGCTGAAGAAACCTAAAGCGTTTTAAAATATTAGAGATACTGGAAGTTAACTGCATTTTGTAGGATATCTTATAAGTTCATAAGCTAATCAAAATATCAGAGAAAGAGAGGTGTGATCGGAAAGAGCAGCCACTTTACAATGATGGCGAGCAGTTAACAACTCTCGTTTAAGTTAAAACATTTATACAAACATACGTAAATTTTAACCCTGTAGCATCACTAGGTTATACTTAATTGTTATCCGAATAGGCCAAGCTTTCAGTGTTTGAAACTAAACCGTCCAAGCGTATTTTAACCATAAAGCTTTGCCGAGGCTGCTACTCTATATACCAATGCGAGGACTGAATCAAAACGCGATTCTGGTGGTCGGCATATCTGAATATTACGCATATTTCATCGGATTGTATTTATACTGTATGTAACTATAGTACAAATGCGATGGTAGCCACCCCTTAAATAGATGTATATGCATAAAACAATATCATTGATAGAATAGCTAGTGTTAAAAAAGGATTCTAAATTATAGAGCTGGAGTGAAAAAATGTTGTTGCATGCGACAGTTCTACCTTAAAGATGATTGTTTCTCTTTAGCAAAATAGGTGGGTATCCTGAGAATCCAGTACCATATAGGAAACCATGCCTTACGAGCTGATATATATGTACCATCTGCATCATACTTATTGTGCTTGCTTCTTAGAAAGATTCTATGTTAGGGGTCTTTATATAAAATGCAAACATTGAATTGTGAGATTCTAGGATGTATGAACAGTGTAATGAAACTATGACTATGCTTTTGATTCAAGAAAACATTTTGAAGGAGGCATATTTTTGAAGGAGGGCGCTCATGCGCGGCTTAATTCTGTAAATTTTCCATTTACTTGTTACAATACGTAAACCCGCACGAGTCTGCCGTAGTGGTGCAGGGGTTACGGCACTCGACTACTATGCCCAAGGATGTGGGATCGAATTATGGCCGAGGCGGCCGCTTTTCAATGGAGGCAAAAAGCATTAAGCGCCCGTGTGCTCTGCGATGTCAGTGCACGTTAAACAACCCCAGGTGCATGGTCGAAATTTTCGGAGCACTCCAACTACGGCATCTCTTATAGCCTGAGTCGCTTTGGGACGTTAAAGCTCATAAACCAAACCAAAACCACACGAAATACACATTTTGTTTTTTAAACCTGCCTTAAACTACACAGACAAATTACTTATTGAATTATTTTATCGATTATGAGATTTCTTGAGCGGTACATCTTTTTGGGGGTTCCGTGGATCGTTTCATGCGTGCTTCATGGGCTAAAGTGCAGCCTTGTTAAAATTCACAGATGGGAAGCAAGAAGAGATCGATGCTATTCCGGTGATGAAATAAAGGACTCACACGAAACACTACAGGATAAAGAGGCTCTTAGCGGTTAATTGCGAAATGCTCATTATCACCGAGTAAACTGTATCAAATGAATATTTTGGCCCTGGCAGGAAACATTTTGTGCTTGATATAGAACTGATAATTAATCATAGGGGCTATTCGGTGGGTGATTTTCTGTTTCGTCGGCTCTTGTTAATTTTATTTCTATGACCACCTAATCCCGGTTACCTTTGGCTGCTTCGCAACATTTTCCTGTCACTATTATTGTCTGGAATTACTAGGCCTAATTTGTAGTTCGAGTATATATAGGTGGAATAAAAATTGGAGAAGTATTTGTTGCAGTTTATACATGCGGCTAATTGCTCCGAGTCCGATTTGTGCGTTTTTGCGTTTATTGAAACAATGTGATCTGATTGGTATATATACAATTGGGCTCTGAAAACCAACTGTTAATTCTTCTTAAAGGAACATGAATATATATTCAGGCATAACAATAACAACTCCCTCTAAAGCAGGAAAATCCTGTGCCATATACAGTAGAATCCCGCGACAGTCAATTAACTCTTGCTGGTTTTATCAAAGTGCAGAGAGTGCCATATTTCGCGCCTAAACAAGCTTACAAAATTCAGACACGATGTGTGTGCTTACGTTTTGAGGACGGATGGAATATTTATCCCTCGTTTTTGCGCAGCTATACATTATGACAAGCATAGCTCGTGCAATGATTCTCGTCAAAGGTGTGCATAAAAGTGATAAAAAATAGGTAAGCTAGAACAGGAGGATTATTGCATAAGATATATCTTACCACAACAAAATTCGATGAAATAAAGCAATGTAGCCCTGATACGTTACACTTATCTGTACTCATTAACTCAAGATGGTTTTTCATATAACAGGGTAAGATTGAAAGCCCGGCAGCATGTGACATTTAATTTCAGTGCAAGAAACTTCTGCAATGCACTAAGAAAATGATGGGATATAGAGAACGGCGGAAAGGAGATCGCTTGGTACTTTTTTTCCTCAGGAGACCATGTAAAAATTTTACAAGAACAGGTGCGCAATAACATTCGTATTGGTTCTTGTGCAACCTTACTTCTAATTTGTAAATTCAGATAAGAACACAAGCGCTTTAATCAAACGTTAAAGAAGAAACAAAGCATTAAAGATTTGTACCTACGTTGATGCATGAAGGCCTCGTCTCAGCTCCAAGAAGAGCACGAGTTTTAGTTTAAGTTATAATTCTCGTTATATATTCTTCATAACATTGTTGGCACCACAGTAGCCCTTTTTCCTTACCTCCTTTATGCGGTTGTGTGTTTACTGTCCCCTTGGCTATAGCCAAGGGCTATACGTTCTCCTTTCGCTGGTATCCCCTTACGTGCAGCGAAATAATATTGGTTATGTTTTCCACGCAGGATTCTTTGTAAGAGTGATGCATTTCCCCCTATTGATTTCAGTCAAGCTAACCTTGTGCACTTGATCTGCGTGCTCTATTGAACTAAAGTAATTCAAAATCGAAGTAATGTTCTGAAATCGTAGCTTTATACTGAGCGGTGGGCATATATATTAGCAAGGCACATCGATTTTGTAGTTTAATTAAGACAGTGCGCGCGGCAAAAGCACTCCGAAATAAAGCATTTCTTTTTCAATTTAATTTATTTTTCATGGCCTGGATTTAAGTAACCATTCATGTGTACATTACGCATGTTCACCAGTTTCAAACCCTTAGTCTCGCTACACTTGCTAACTATAGCTTCAGCGGAAATCATGTCTAATCCAGAAATGCACATTCTATAGCTGTCAGGGGCAAAATACGCCTAGTGTGATTAGGTGACAATACGCCTACTTTATTCCCGTTTTGCTATCACATGCTGCATAAAATAAAATGGCTGACACATCCCCAGGGCAAAATTGCAAATTGGGTATGTTTCTCGTGAATTCAGCTTCAGCTTTTTCAGCTTCAGAATTTTTTCAGCTGAACTGTATACATTTGCAACGTCCTTTTTTACGTATATCACTGCGTCATATTTAACGAAAACCATCTCATTACTGTCTTTATATTTTCCTTTAAGTTGAACGTACTAATTAGGTATATTCCATATGTAAGCATGCGGACAGCCGCCAAGTTCACGCTCTATTCGGACTACCATGCCCGATTTTCATTTACTTTTGTTCGTCCATTGCAAATGGATAAATATGCTTCCAACAAGTGCCATGTCGAAAAAATTTCTTTTAGTAAGCGTTAGCAGCCTTTAGGACGTATACTGTATTTGTAATGACACACACAAACATTCCTTGCTCACGTGGTATGCCGCACGATCACAAATCGATGCCACGACTTCTTCCACATCCTGAGAGTTAAACTGTTTGAAAATAAACACCACCTGCGGTAACGGTGTCATTTCCCCTTGTTGACTACCCCAACCACTTATCTATCCACCGCAATTTTACCTGTGATACTACTCTGCCTACTTTTGAATGAGCAATGATACAAAAACCAAGAGCGTGCAGTAAAATTCTGAAAATCCTTTTGCTGTTGAAACTGCAAACAGCTTCTGGAGGTTTCAGTATATTGAATTCCTTGTGAAACCTCTCTTGGGGAATTGTCTCGACGTAGATGAGTCAGCGGCAATGCACAGTCACAGAAAATGAAACCGGACGCATTTCAATACGCAAAAAAAATATCTATCTCCCGGCTTCGACTTCTGCATGGGTCTTTTTTCTTTTTGTGCTTATCTTTATCCACAGTTTACGAATGATACTTTAGTGACTGCACATGGAAAAATCTGCCAAAAAATGTCCAACTTTCCGATAAAATATATTTTTCAATGCAGAGACAAACCATCTGCAAGCAAATCTACAAAGTTCTTTCTACATGTGCCCATAAAAAAATGACAGAATTTAAGGAGCTGATGTTTTCTGCACAGTGAATGAATTGCAGGAACCGTTTGGAAGAACGTACTCACTGTTATTACAAAAAGTCATCAAGCTCATCAGTCCATGTGACTGCATTTGGAAAAGCTCCATCATTGTCAATAGAAAACAGGGAAACTGATTGTGCTGCTCATGTTGATGTCACTTCTTGTTCGCATTGTTGGAAGTATACTATATATATACGTGTTTACCAGCACTCGATCATAGAGTTGTCTGCTTTTCATTTTGAATCTCTGTCACAGAGTACTGCGATGTCACTAGAAGGATTCACACTGCGCATAAACATATTAATGAAAAAAAAAAGCACAGCCTCTAGCCTTTTTGCGGAGTCACTGATATTTTAGTGTATTACCTTTGCTTTGTTGTACAACTGTCGAGATGTATACGTCTGGATATATTTGGATACCCGCTGTTATAGCACAGAAGGAGTGCCTCTTTGCTCCTTAGCCTATAAACTAACATGTTTAATGTCAACCCTCAGTTGGCACATTTTTATGAAGGCGAAATTTAGGAAAAATGACGCAACGGATGATAGTTAAAAAGCTTTAGAATGATGAAATTTATACATAAAGTATACCTCCTGACACTGTCCTCATATTTCAAGGGAGCTTTGGCACAGCAGTCTTTATGCACGTTTGCCAGCGCCTTTGATTAGGAGAGTAATGCAGTCTCCTTTCAAGACAATTAAATTTAAGAATGCGAGTAGTTAGGAGGAAATTGGTATGGAGCGAAAGGTGCCATATTGCTGCAAACGAATTCATACCTGTAAATGTCTGACAACAGCGAGATATGCATACATTTCTTTGTTCCTATATCAGTTACGATATATGCTGAGGCAATCAATGCACTCATTAGACGTGACCGCCTGAATTAAGCATTGCTTATTATCTCATACAAATAAAATAATGAAATAATAGAGCACAGCATTAAAATGCTGACCCGAATGCCAGCCCGTTTCAGGGTTGCCGAAATAACGATAATAAGCTGGCACTTTGCTAGCAAGAAATGTGCGGCTGCTCAATTCAGTTTATTTTATTTATTTTTTTGAATTTCGCCACAACACGTCGTCTGGACCTTATTTTTTGCTAAATATTATTCAGAAACCGTGTTAATTAACGAACAAACTTTAGCTGGGGTTTTCCGTTTAAACAATAAATAAATTCTAGTTACCATTTTTTTTTTTCCATACTCAAGCAAGACTTCATTTTGGGCTGACAATTTCACCACACCACCACACCATCACTGACCGATTTTGTAACAAATTTTTTGAAAATAACATTGTTTCAATTGCGCAATCTAAGAACATTATTTATAAGCGCGGTTTTCAAGGCTGGGTTTTTCCACACTCGAAGAAGGTGGCATTTAATAGACGCTTGTGCTCTGTCAATAGTGCAGAATTAGCTTGGCTTACAACCGAACCGAAGAACTCGGTGCCGTGATGATGGAAGCAGCACCCTAAGCGCAAAAGGCATTTCAACAAAGAAATGTGCTTGAATACTCACTTGGTTCCGGAGTTCGGCCGCAGTCAGTACTGCCTTTTGCGTGGCTTGCCCGGCACTGGCAACTTTCTCCTAGCAGCGTCACCGGCGGTGCTCGGGTCACGTTCGCCAGCATACTCTGAGACACGAAAAAGCGTAGCCTCGTTTACTTTGCTCTTCTTTCCACCGAGGGGCAATTTTTTAACTGCTGCCTGCGTCACCTAGTGGGCGGACGGTGCCTAAAAAAATCTTTCCAACTTCGGCTACATTTCGCTCTTTCTGTTTTCTCAACAGTTCTACACACTCTCCGGTTCGTAGCTTCCTATCCATATCGGAACTGGCTTCCCGCGTTCGCCCGTGACCCTCGCCCATTCCTCATCGGAAAACGGCACTCAAGCGGCGACGACGCGACGGGCTTTTAGCGGCGCGACACCATCGCGCATCGCGTTTACGGTTCTGTCAGACTTAGAGCTCGCAAAGCTTGGCGGATGCGAGGAGGGCGTCGACAGCGAGGATAGCTGTTGTCGCTTTGGCCGGATGCGTTCTTGCCACTCTGACAGGAGAGGCAATCAAGGTCGAACACTGCTCGAGGCAGTCGCGCCAATATTTGTGCTCCCGGCATGCACTGCTTCTAGTCAAGGTTGTTAAAGATGCGCGGACAATAATCCGCGAAATTCTCACGACTGCTCGTTTTCAAGTGTGCTGAGGGTTCTTCGTGGAGTTTGTTTGAGGCAAGCCGACAGAGACCTATCACATCCTGTCTGCATGCAGGAAGTAAAACTAAGCATAAATTGCACTTACCTAAATGAAAAGATTGCCATAAGCTTTAGTCATTTGTGTTGCCCTCATCACCGTTATCGGTATTGTGATCAGTGAGGAGTGGGAGAATTTTCGTGTTGTCTTCAGACTATGCCCTTTTTCATTTGGCCAGAACTATCAGATCCCAAACGCTCACCATCAACCCTTCAAACATAAGGTTTGTATAGTATGAAGGTACGGTTCGACTGTCACTGAGATCAGGCATCCTTTTTCATGTTAATTCTCTGATGATGAATAACGGGGCTTTTTTGCCGTCAGATTTATTGCGATTCTGCCAACAGCATGTATGACTCTGTTAGAGAAGGCTTTGACTTGAGTTGCGAATTTCTCGATTCAAAATCAGGGTGCAATATGAGGTCATAATCAAATCGCATTTGTCTCCAGTCTTTGGTAATCCATATATGTTCGCATTCACTCTCATACCGAGGCATAAACAGATTATGATGCCTAAAGTCGGCATTTCTTCGCGTAACTTATTGCTCTCCGTGTGACAAACACGTGAATTGCTGCGTTGTCGCATTTGATATATAATATGCTTATTATGGATATAAATAGTTGTTCTGATTGATACTATTACCACATGAGATGGTTAACTTTTTGTATATTCATTTGCAGCTCTCTTATAGTCAAAGGTGGGCATTTGACCTCAAAAACTTCGACCTCACCTCAAACTCAAAAAATATTTGGCGACCTCACTCAACCTCAACCTCATAAATTGAGGTTGAGGTCCCCCCGGCGACCTCACCTCACTTTTCAGGTGACCATTGGCGACCTCACTCAACCTCACCTCAAACTCAAAATGTGAGGTTGAGGTCGGGCGCTCGACCTCAAAAAAAAAAAAAAGAATCATCAAATTAAACCGTAACTTAACGAAAATATACATTTCTCGGTAGTCCTAGCATATATAGGCAAGCCAGAATTTTGTCGTATGAAGGCTGTATTTTACTCTTAATTTTATACAACAATTAATATCCCGGATAAAAGAAAAACTCCGGAGACTGCATGTCCAATCCTGCACTAAAGTAGCAATCCTCTCCCCCTCTTCGCCTACCATTGTTTGGTCCGTTTTATTCTAAGGCCTACATGGGTACCACATTACTACGCATAGGCCCATAATGCAATAAAAAGAGTTTATCCCATCCGACCAACATGAATAAAATCCGTATTAGAAATAAAACAAGCCAGTTCTTACTATATACTGAAAAGACAAATGCTGTTGACCCTAGTGACGATGGCAACAATGACGATATGCTCTTTTTCTTAATTCGAAAAAACAAAAAAACAAATTGACGATTGCCAAGAATTGCTTTTTAATACACTGTGCATTGTCTTGCGACCGTACACATCAAATTGGGGAAAAAATAGGAATACAGTCGTGCCTCGTTAGTATGGACACTTGGTTTCCGACCAAAACTGTCCATAACGCGAATCATCCATAATAACCAGTCATGATAAAAATGAAAAGTATTTTTTGAGAAAAACTTTATAATTAATGACAGCTTTTTAAATTAAATTTCTAATTAAAAACAGCCAAGCTGTCGATGATACCCCCTTCTCCATGAATCCGTCGACCCAAAAATGTCATGTCTGTTCTTAAATCTTGTCAGCTATCCTCATGAGTAGCTGAAGTTAGTAATGCCTATACATAGCGTAGAATAATTTTTCTCAGTAAACATACCTGTTTTACTGAACAAAAATTCCGTAAGTCATCACAGGTAAAACCTATCAAGACGGAGGAGAAGGAAGGGTGCGCACCCATAATGCTACCGAGGCAGCGAGCCTTCTGTTGAAGCATTTCGTCGCTCACGACAGCACCATTCGCGCACACATTTCCGAACCACATTAACAAGGCTGACTCCATTTCTTCGAACTGTGCTGGGCGCTGTCGGACTGTAGCTGACGCTGCGATGAGCGATGCCGACGTTGAGCCATTTATCAGAGCCCTGTAGTATCGATGCTACCGTCGACCTGGCGAGGCTGAGACCTAGTTGAACTTGGGTCCAGTCCCTTACGGCTTGGATTAACTGAGATGGTTCTTGCCGCTTGTATTCACAGATGTCCCGCTTCGCGCCTACGTTCAGTTACGTTTTTTTTTTGTTGTTGTTGTTTTTTTTTTTTTTTTGCTTTCAACTCCCGCCATGCCAAAAGTCAGACTAAAGTTGAGGGTTACAGGCTCCTGATTCTTTGCACTCTTTTTGCCTAGTTAACCTCCCCGCCTTTCTGTTCTTCTGATTCTCTTTTTTCTGCCTTGTACTGTTTATGTGAGGAAGCGAGGGAGTCGAGTTGGCAGGCTGCTGAGGGCTATCGAACAGCCCTTTCCTGTGCCGTTTGTATGTGTTCCTATGAAACAAACACTGCAAGCTGAAGTACAGTTTAGAACGACGGCGAGCCGACTACGAAGAGCTCAGACCTTGTCAAGGCCGCATCGTTGACTCAAGGCGAAGCCGACATGCGGACCGCCCGGGGCGCGAAATGTGGCAGTTCGGCACCCCAACAGTGACGAAAACCAGGAGCATGAGAAGGAAGGGCGTCCAGGATGGGACGCCCGGTCCTGGTTGCGTGCTCGCCGCCTTTCTTTTGTCGCTCTACTTCGTGAGTGTGTTTTAACTCTGACCGAAAATCTTTAACGGCTTCATGGAACACACTTTGTGTTTTGGGAAAGAAAAACTTCAGTTCCCACCCCCACTTTTTGGCGCTTGCCTTTCTTCCTATTATTTCCTTCCTACGCTTTTACCGGCCTCTCTGTTCACGTTCAGCAGAATTTATTGCGACCACATGTTGCTGTTTTCCCGACTGCGGCCTCTCGTTGCGGCGCTGCCGCTGCACCCAGAAATCCCCCGGTTCCCTTCATTCAGGGTCTTTCTTACTTAGATGACCCTCGGTTTTCTGTGTACGTTCCTTTCCACTCTTGCGTCCCTCCCCTTCCTAAAACGACCACACGCCCGCTTTGGTTCTTTCCAACTCCACAGGACTCGTTCAGGCATCCGGTCGCATCGGCTGTCGCATAGGTTCCCGCCCTGCGCGCCCTTCTTTAACTTGCGTTCGGACTCCCCTGCTTTTTTCAAACGATGTCCATATTAACGAGACAAAAATACATGGGCCCGAGTGGGCTCTATGCATTCTTCCCCTGTCCATTGTTCAAACAGCGAGTTTTTACATTAACGAGGCATAAATACATTGAAAACATTTCGTCCCCAGAAAAACTGTTCATAATTCGGGTCGTCCATATTAACGGGGCACGAATTTTCCATAAAAGCTACTCATGAAACGATCTGTCGTGATGACTAAATCCCCAACAAAACAAACAAAAGAGGAAAGACAGCAACACACCAAATAATCACAAAACTCAGCCAACGCCGAGTAAACAAATGTACCTTCAGAAAATTTCAGAGGAACGCTGTGGATGTTACGAGGTCCCAACCGGTCACTCCTAGGTGTTTGTCTATAATTCTGTGATCCCGTGGCGTATTGCAAGAATTGGCGAAATTGCTTCTTCGAACACTATGCTTACATTAAAAAATTACAGGGTTCGGAACTGCTAGGAAAGAGGGTTAAACGTGAACCACTTTGCAGTCAAATTTCGCCGGACCAAAATGTCCAACTCCCCTCCCCCCCCCCCCAAAAAAAAAAAAAAAAACAACAACGAAAAAACGATACAAATACTTGTACATCCGAAAAGAATACTGGATACCATTTCTCCAACAAGTCTGAGACGAGCTTCTTTGTGTTATTCACTTGTTTTCCTTTAAAGACTGAACTAATAGATTACACGGTGGTGTCTTCGAAGCTGCTTCGTCGCATGCACTACTCGTGCATCCAGAGAAACCGTTTCCCCGTTAGTGTCGTGTAGTTACAGCACGTAAACGTAAAATAAAGACAAGAACAACAGAAAGGAGGCGATCAAGCAGCCTGGAGGGACCGCGCTCGCTGCTGTGCACGCGTTCCTCCCTTCGCCGTCCGTCTCTAGGCTCTAGGTTTTGCTCATGCAGTGAATGCCGAACTGTCACCAATACACACCAAAGGCAGCAGCGAATGTGTCAGCTTCGTTTTCAGAGACTACATCGCGCTTTGCAATACTTGCAAAAAAATAAAAAAAAAATAAAAAGAGAAACTAAATGACCGCTCCGGTAAGTGGAAAGGAGGGTTGTACTATGGGCCTCTGGAAAGATGCCAAAGAGAGAGCCAAATGTTAGAGAAGAAGCCTGTTCTCTGTTCGCCAGTACACGAACGTAAATGTCATACAAGAAAATATATATAAAGAAATACTATGTTGACGAAAGTATACGAAATTTCGCACACTAAAAAAAGAAGAGAACTGCGCTTCCCAGAGGGTATAGAAGGCTTGAGACATCGACTTAGTACTGCATTCCTCAGTGCTAGCATGTAACTGGTTTCATTCACATATATTTCAATGGATTTTTAAAGAAAAAACGAATGTCTGAATATATTACTCCGATATCTGACCACACAAATTTTCATCCGATTTATTTGTCCGTCTCGAGCAGACGGCAGCACAAAAGAGACACGCTCAGTTTGCCACACTAATTCGTCTGTCTAGACACCAAAATGTTGAGCCAGAAAACATCTCAATAGTTTTTAACTTATAAAAACATGTAGGAGAACGCTTTTCTCTTTTTTTTTTCCTGCGCCTAAAGAGATTTCAAGATAGACCTGATATTATGGAGTTAAGAATCTCTTACCATCATCCTTCCTCCTGCATTGCCTGGTTTCACGAGAATTTGAGAGAGAAACAAAGGGCCTTAGCGGAGCAAAAAGATTTTTGTTTTCATTGGGCGTTACTGTATGCAAGCCCCATATAATTTTTTTGCCTCTTCTACCTAGGCAAATGGTTAACATGCGCAGGCTTTTTTCCTGTATACCAGTTGCGTCTTATAAGCTGTGCCGTCCGTCTCATCCTCTTGCATGTCTTACCGCTATATTGTAAGAAACGCTAGCACCTTCATCCCATGCAATTTCGCTGCACCATTTTCTGTTAAGGTTCCGTTTAATGTACAGCGGGATCCTTCATCGAATGTAAAGCAGCAGCCGTGACGTCAGCGCCTGGGAACGGGCATGCACACGACAAACAGTTCTGCTTTGCGCCGTCTGCGCAAAAGACAATTTGCTTCGCTTTTTAGTTTGCTTGTTTGTTTGCGGCATCCGACAAAAGCAGCGCGGGTCAGAGTGAGTTATGTGCTTTGCGTGCTCCTGGGGGCACGAGGAGTTCGTGTCGTAAAAAAAAAAATCTTCCAACAAGACCAGAGGGAAGCCTGGGCAGGGGCTACGGCATCCGGTCGTCCGAACGGGGGGTAACCGAACACCAAGAGTCGACGGGCACACCGCGGCAGTACGCTCGAACTCCGCGTCAAAAGGGGCGCTCTTCGAAGTAAGCCGCGGCAACAGCAAAAAGCCTGGACCTCACAATTTCGACCTCACACAATTACGACCTCACTCAACCTCAAACTCATGCGTGAGGTTGAGGTCCAATTTCGTGACCTCACTCAAAATATTTTGAGCTATCGCCGACCTCACCTCAACCTCACCTCACTCCGTGAGGTTGAGGTCATTTTGAGGTTGAGGTCGACCTCATGAGGTCGAAACCTCATGAGGTTGCCCACCTCTGCTTATAGTATTTTTAGATTATTTTTCCTGCCATGTTATGGATAAGATAAATGCATTAGTTGGTGAGTATCGCAATGCTCACCTCAGATTGCCCTCCTTTAGTTCAGCTTGTCAGTAGCACCATGCATGTTCTAAGAAGCTCACCTCAGACTTACTACGGTCTTCCGCTCTCCTTCAGTTTTTTTTTCTAAAATTCAATTAACAACGAACTAATATATATTGCCACTCATCGCCTTATTCGTCTTCCTTTTTTGCTTCTGGAATACTGATATTTTACCCATTAGTTTCAATGCATTTCTTTTTCAAGCTTATTAGGACAAAAATAGTGTACAATAGGTAACTAAATTGGCCTGCACCGATTTTCGCCAGATTAAAAATAGGTGTCAACTTATTTGCTTGGAAGACGACAGGCTTAGATGTTGGGAATAGGTTCTCGCCAACTGCCCGAAGAGACACGATTAGCTTGCAAAGGCTCAACTACTGTGCAGAAAAATGTGATGGTATAAATGTCACAAGAAAGGAGTCTTAGCAAAGCAAAGGATGCGGGCTTATTGGTTGTTGACTGTGCTAATCGTGCTATAAAATAATTCTAAAGCAAAAGACGAAAACTAGGGGAAGGAAAGATGGCACGTATAGGAAACACGCACACAAAAGCAATGTTTTTGAATAATAAAAAAGCTCGATCGTTTACACACACAAAAAAAGCAAAAATGACATGAGATGTTTCAAAAAACAAAAAGGGAACCAAAGTAAGAACAGACTATACTTTCAAGGAAAGGAACAAACAGCACATTCTTCTTCTATGACCAGTATATGATGACACTGGCCATTCAAATTCACTGTCCAAATGTTTTATTGCGTCCTGACACATCTTTCTTTCTGAGCACACCTAATCTCGAATGCCTCTATCTGCTTGCTTTCGATGCCTGATTCTGCACTATTTGCAATGATCACCACAGTTAGCAAGTTTTCAGGATAAACGATCTGCTTGCTTGCTATGAATCATTGGTCACATGGAAACGAACACCTTGACTGATTGTGTCTGGTGCGAGAAAGCTATCCTCTACAACTCGACTTTCGACATTCCACCTCGTCAAAAGGCCCATCAATCATTACTGTATTGCCTAAGCCATCGAAACACTGTAAATATATGATTGTGTAAATAGCCTTGATGGCCAAGCCGTCAAGCTGAAGGAAAGTGGATACCTATAGAGAGAGAGAAGGCTGTTTAAAGAAAACAGAGAATTTAGCCGACGTCAATATACCCACACAACTTAGTGGCATTAGCAGCCAAAAAGATGCTAAAAACTATAAACTGATATGGCGCAAAAACTAAAGAAAAAGGGGACCAAAAATAATAAAAAAAAAGCTGACAAAAAACGTTCCGGACAAAGAAGAATTTGCCAGGAGAAAGGCTCTCCCTGAAAACCTAAAGGTATCACGTGTCCTAAAAAAATTTTGAGCAAGCAAGGCATTCTAGTGTATTCTTTGCAAGAAAGAAATATGCGGAACTTGATGAAAAAACCAACAAGTAGACGACAGAGGATTGCATACCATGTTGCGAGAATGCGCACGAAACAAGATTTATGGACTGCAGCAACATGATAGTCGCGTACAACCTGCCTCTCTGTCAAGCGGCCATACACAGTGCAAACAGGCAGATGTACCAATACAAAACTAAGAGAACACGCCGAACACGTGTAAGCCCAAAACCCTTTCACCCTCGGAAGCTCGGAACTTGACTACCAATTGTTATTGTTGCAAACAAGGTTAACGTGACACCACCATTGTAGTTGACGCAAAGACAATTTCTGGGTAACTGATTGAAGCATGCGATATCAAGTCTTCAAAAAAGAAAGCTGTGCCAACATTGCATCAGTTGATATTTCTTGACAGCAAATTAGAATGGTTGAAACCATCGTACCGGTAACTGGATAAGGGTGCATTGTTTGTTTATTTTTTTTCTGGGGCAGGGAATGTGGAGGAATGTCCTTGCAGTGACTTTGGCTTCTCCTCGTGTATCCCCTCACATCACACCTATATGTCCCAGTATACACGAGCTCTCACCTTACAAAATAGCACTTATAAATGCCCCGTAGGAAAAAAAAAAAAAATTCACCGCCGGCGCCGACCGTTTTGAGCCTCGCCGTTTTGAAGGAAGCCACGAGCATATGCCTGTTGGTAGGCTTCCAGTGCGAGAGCGTTAATAGCCCCATGCCTGCAAAATTTTTCAGCGGTGTTGGTGTCGAGTGTTTCAAGCTTCGCAGCCTCAAAATATCACGGGCATGCCTCTGGCAGGTGGTAGTTGGCAGGTTGCAGTTATAGTTAGCGGTCTCTCGTAGAAGTCGCCGGACGGCTGACTAATAGGCGATTTGTGTGACGTCGCGTGCGTAGCCAGATGGCTGGTCAAGTTGGAAGGAACTGCATGTTAACTCACGGCAGCTCCTTTCAAATGAAAGCTAAGATAGGATTCGAAGACACGGCAAGCTTTCACCTCTCGCCTCCTGTATGAAGCCTCACCGGCTCAAAAACACGTTGAGCTCGAACCCTTTACATAGAAATATCGACGGCTACAGAAATTCCATGTGACCAAGCCCCCAAATGAAAATTGGCCCAAATGGTTCAGGAGCTATAGCGTTATGTTTCCGCCATTTGTTTACATAGGCTATAACATATTTATGTAGCGTGCTGTAGTTAAAACTCTCGCCTATATGCCGCATCAAACTCATTGATTGTCTGCTTATTTTTCGTCTTGTAACCACATTAACGCGATTCCCAGCACAAGACACTTGTGCTTATTTTTGCGCAAACGTTCCCGGTTTCAAATTTTGTGTCAAATCCGAGTTTATAGTTCAAGATCTGCGCTCAATGATGAAATATTGTTTCGCCTGGTTGCTGTTCAGGAATCGCTTTGTAGCAGCACTCCCCCTAGAACTTCTGCAAGACTCCCTTCAACTAAAACAGGGATTTTAAGCCCGTTCTATGGCCTACGCAAGACACAATTATATACGTCCAATGCGAAATTCTTAAGCTATATCTACAAAGCCCAGAAAGAATGAGTCAACACCCTTAGTATATGGGAGCTTGGAGTGGCGCGAATTCCTTCGCATGAACTGGTTGCTATACAGTCGAGCACTAACAACCACTGCCTTACTTTATATAGCAACGGCAAGAGCGAACAGTCACTGTCCACGTCAAGTATGAAAACTAAGCAGAATCAATATATTGAAGGTCAGTGAGCTGCCGCTACTTCATGCATAGAAGTAGTACGAAAAATATATAAATATACTGAGAAGTGAAAAATACTACGCACCATTTATTGCTGCAGCGAAAGGCATCGCCAAAAGAACAAGTCTCTTTCTTTCATCACCTTTAGTTTCCAGAAGGAAACTATGATATCAGGGCTACTAGACTGATATATACGCGGAAATTTATCCTTGCAATTGTCCTCTGGGCATATCCGAAGTAAAAACCAAGCTTTGTTTTCAGTGGAGTTAGACATGAACAGGTACTGTAGCAATATTCAGGGAAACATATTGCTCCTCAGAACTGTCCTGTGAGAATCCTCTCGAGTATATGCAAAGTATTAACAAAATGTTCCGTTCATTGGAACTAACAAATGAACACTTACTGTAACATAATTCATGGAAGTATATTAAAACAATTAAATACTAAATTTTATAAAGGCTCCGCAAAGACAACGATCAAGGCGGGCCTTCGTCAACTTGAAGTTGTCTTGATCAAGAGGATGCGGTAAAGGTGTTGTGTAGTATATATGCTCGTTTACTGATCCATCCTCTTTCTTCTGCGAATTGATGCAGTGAAACTAAACGTCATTAATACATCGTTTGGACGTTCGCCACTGACCACCTTCCATGTGATCGCGAACGCTGCTGCAGTATATTTAGAGCCACAGCTTGAAAATTTGCCACAACTGTAGTTTAGTATAGGAACTTTTCTGTAAGCTTAGCGGAGAGTAATTCGAGCCTTCAGCGTATACCGCGGCCGGTAGCCACGTCTTACCCACGTGACGCTGTGACGTCACACCCCACGTGGGCTGGCAGGAGCTGCCAACTTGGGCCTCTCGTTTCACATGGGACGGTTATGTCAGCTAGGACCTTGGCATTCACGTTACCCCTATAGGCCACTAAGGCACGTTCATACGGCTTGGTTAAAGCGGGGCTTTATATGAGGGCTGAGAAAGAAGAAAAGAGACGAAGAAGTACGCTCGGTCACCCGCAGCTAATGCTTTCGCGCAATATTTGGTTCTGCAGCGTTGAATCTTTGTAAATTTTTTTTAGTAAATAAGGTTATTCACACGTTTTACAGTCTATAAGAATCCGAACATTCGACCAACAGAAAGCATTAATGTGCTGAGTCACAGCGATGTACGAGAGGACGTCGTATTTCGAATACTATGCATGTCTTTAAGAGCTGTCGCGTTTCTGGCCCTGTGGTTCAATAAAAATCTGTACAGGAAAAAACTGACGAAATTTAGCTTTTCGGATCGAATAACACTGGTGACCCACCAAACGAAAAACCAGAGGTTGGCTAAGGCGGTTCTGCATTGCGCGACAGGGCAGCAAGAATTAAATCTTATGCAGAGTCACAGTCACGGGCTGTTTGTAAGTCAAATTTCATGTGCAGGTGCCGAATCGCGTGCTGCCATGCAGATACACAATGGAACTGGTGCAGCTACTCAGTCAATGAGAAAATGAAGCTCTTATGTGGCCCTATTGTTTTGTTTCGTGCGCTGCCCGGGCTCAAAATAACCCTTGCTTTCCAACAGAACGCCAATACATCACGCACGATAGATATCCTGGTAGAAGGAAGCGATAAATAACGGTTATAAAATTATTAGCAATATCTGACTGTAGATAGTCTAGCAATCTAGGCCAGACAATTATCACGAAAATGGGGTCACGCGCAACGCTTCTAACTCATAGTCTCTTCGGCAACGAAAAATAAGAGGTTTGTAAAAAATATATAATATTCAGCGAATTGGAACATGTGCATTTAAACGACTCCCACAGTGCGAAACGGTACATTTTTCATAGCCAGTCTTTTCATCTTTATCTATAAACACTAATGCGCTGTTTCTATAACGCTGATATGCAGCAGAACGCATTGCTTCAAAATGCAGTAAAATTTGGCATTTGTTCTTCATGAACAGGTTAACGAAAATGATGGATTTCCCAGTTAAGATATTCAACCGCTATTTCATTTATTTATGTGCCTGTCAACCATATGAAAATATTTAAAACATTGCTGCAGGATCGCAACCTCAGTGACGAAGATAACTGAAAGTAAAAGCAGGAACCTTATATGTCATATCTTGTATTTTCATCATGCGCTCTATTCCGGTTTAGTGCTGAAATACACGGAGAGCGTATTTATTTGACAGCGTAACTGGAGGTGCGCCAGAGATATTAATGTATGTATACGGCAATAATCATAAAATCCTGGTCGCTCATGAATCAGCTAAAATTGTAGATATGACAACCGGTGTTTTGTTTGCAGGAATATACCTAAAATCCCATCGTGACCATTTAGAGTCGCTTCAGCTATGAATGAAGGGAGCTGCATTAACGAGCGCATTGGACTGAATTATGGGCTGAAGTTTATGTTCTGACAGTGTTGTGATACAAATTGTTAACCTGTATAAATCGCAGATGCATCCACCAAAGTTGTGCATAAATCTTATGGCAGCCTGCCCTGTATCAGAAGTAGAAGAAACACATATGCTTGTGCAATGATGCAATGGAAACCCACGGAATGTTGTGAGAAAAAAGTATAAGGGTAGGTTAGAAATATGTCCGAATATACAGTGGGCAGTAAGCGCAAAATGGTCATCAACTGCGTCAGAGGCCGGTGTTAACATTGTCTCTCCACTGCTCTCCCCTTTCCCTAAATCGATAAATTTGGTTCCTCATGTGAACTCTGTGTTGCCTGATGTTGCACTATAAGAAGGCCTCAAGCTTATAACCTATACTCGGCAAAGAAGAACCGAAGAAACAGAACAACCCTGGTCTGTGTCTATCTGCCGTGAGTCTTTGTTTTAATTATTTCATCCTTTTCACTGGCAAACTAAGCCCAATAATTCAAGACTAACTTTGTTTCCCTCATACTTCAATGAGCCCCACATACTGCCCGAGCTCGTTTAGCTTCGTCTCATACGAAAGACCACATATGTGAGGCCGAATTTTACTTGGGAAGCTAGCTCTCAGAAATCTAGAGACTGGTCGCACTATTCTCAACGCTATAGCAATATTTTATGCTCTTAGTTTCTCTCCACCTGCCAATCAATGCCAAATATTATTAAGGCAATACTTAGCGATGGTCTACCCTCAATTCAGGTCGACCTCACCTGCGATCCATCTGAAAAAATATGTAGGTCTATGCCAAGTGTGCCAAAGAAGATATTCCTCGTGTATATAGTACAGCTATCTCTAAAGTACAGTCGGATCTGAGAAGGTATGCGCACGCTTCAGCAAGTCCTGAGAAGCCTTCAGCAAAGACCTATGCATGGGCAGATGCATTAATTCTACCAGTGAGGTTCAAATTTTTTGAAAGTAGGGGACAGCAAAAAAATAAATAAATAAATAAATTCATAAATAAATGAATAAACAAATAAATAAATAAATAAATAAAATAAACACCTTATGAGCGGGCAGAACATTCAGTCCACAATTAAAAATGTATTTCGAAATTTATGACAGCGGCATAACTGTTTCTTTTCATTTTCCTAGGCTTCTAGCATTTAATGTAATACTATTTGCTTTCTATTGTTCGTGCCTTCATTTCGCGACCCTGAAAGTATTTGTCGCACTGAAAGGATATGGCACACACCAATAACAGAAATAGACCAGAGAGCGACGCATTCGGTTTCAACAATAGCCCTATTTCGTTTAAACCGGATGTTGTTTTTTTATTTGCTTTTTTTTTGTATTTTGCTCAGGCTCTAACACCGATCTTCAATATAGCTATGCCAATCTAGTTCGTCGTTGCCTGTGGTACTCTGCCCAGCCGTGTTTCATCTTTGCGGAGTTTTACTTTCAATGTGACAACTTGTTTTGTTTCAGCTAATGCATTTATGAAATTGTATTTTGCTCTTCCTGCTTTACTTAAATATTGTTTTTGAAATTGCCATCTTGCTTTGGTTTGCCTATTGTGAGTCTGAATCATTGCTTAGAAAAAAATATACATAATTGCATCCCTGAAGTCCTTATGACGAGTGGATTGTCGTTTAGCGCTGACGTCAGTCGGCAAGTCATGTGACTTTCTGCAGATTTTGTCTTTGAGTGGTCCGTAACAAAAACAGGAATTTAACACTCTAGAGCAGGTTAAAATAAATTCAGTCGTTGATCAGGTGTGGTGTTATACCGTCTCTTATAGAGCAGCCAGGTGCAGGAAAAAGGGGAGTGGGGAAGGTGATTCATTATGACAATTCTATGAAAGACGCCGATAGTCGCATAAAAAAGAAAAGCACACGAGAACTTATTTTTATTTATTAGAGGTGGTGATGACTAATTACTTGCGTAATCATTTGCTGAAAGCCATATAATTGCTTAGAAAATAGAAAAGACAGCCACACGCAGCAGAAGACATTCGAACCCAGGACCTTTAAATTTCGCGTGTGGTGCTCGTATACCAAACTGATCTACAGTGCGCCTGTTGTCGAATCATTTACATTCATTAATATTGGTGTTGCATGTAACCCTATAGCCTTGAAACTGTTAACAAGAGCCATGCATGTAGACAGCTGCAGGCGAAGTATGCGTTTGACTATCGCGATTGTCATGTGGAAACCACAAAACGTAGGACGCCTATGTCGTCAAGACGGCGATAATCGAGACCCTCGTTAAGCTATTGGGTAGATAAGTGTGGAAAATGAGGGAAATGTTGCCCCTGCAGTCTGTAGCGGTGCCGTACGTGAAATTCGTATGGCCCTGGATTCGTGGATTCGGCTCCGAAATGTGCATGGTTGTGTTTTCGTTTACTTTATAATCAATCATCGTTAAGCTAGAAAGTGATTAGCAAATTATTTCTTATGAACATCATCAATACAGTAAAAAAAAAAAAGAAAACTAAACATTCATCTATACACCTAAAAGTGTGCAGAAAAACTGCATAGATTTAAAAGGGATTGCCGACTCACATTATAAGCTCTACTTGTCTTGAGACTATCGGAATATTGGTTGCACAAATAATTATAGAATTACCGCTTTTAATTCACATACTTCGCACTATTATCAATAAGCTAAAGCTCACTTTTTTATTAAAAATAAGAATCTTCCCACCGAGTAACGAACATCTTAGTTTCAGCTTTCTACAACACTGAAAAGTTTGCAACGTCTTCTCATCAATGGCTTTGTCTTGAATAAAGTCAATTGGTTTTGCGTTATTTCAAAATAGGTTCTGGTCTTCTAGTACTGTCATTCAAATCATAAAAATTGAGACAATGCCTTTCAAGTTGCCAAATTTTTAGGACGGTATAGGGTTTTGCTTTATTATATAAATCAGCCATGAAGTAACCTGCCAAATATAAAAAGGCTAGGCCAAAGTTGTGAGGCAATTGGCGACCAAATGTTTTCTCAGTGCTGGAAAGTAATTTTCGGAATTGACTGTCGAGAGTTTGATCGCACAGTTTACAACCCTAAAATTCATCTCGAGCGTATTTTCCTGCTATTTATTCGGAATGTAATGCGAAGTGTGTCCTTACACCTCCTTCTTCGTTCGCTGCTTGCTTCTAGGCGGCCTCAATGTATACGTCAACCTCTATGATATCCTCTTATAGTTTATCTGAGGCGGAGTAGCAAATATTGATATGCGTAAACTTTCCCTCATTGCGCAGCTTGGTGAGGAAAGGAAGCATACTGTCGCCCTCGAATTTTAGTTAGAAATCACAAAGCAGCGATGACTTTTTTAAACTGAAGCATAGGATACACAAGAAATAGAAGTGAAGACGGTCGAAACCTGGCATAAAAATAAGATATCACTTTTTTTTTTTTTTTTTTTTTTTGCCACCCCTGAGTGCCAGTGTGTTAAAAACTGAGCTATTCAAGATAAAATTTTGATTTTATACCTTTTTCATTGCTTCTCTGCCACATAAATAATGTCCGATCTTTACGTAATGAATTTGAAGGCTTCACATGTTCTGTCGACAGTCTACAGAGCACAATTTTGATGCAATTCTGTTAACTGAGACGTGAGTCGTATGCGATGCTGACTTTGGGAAACTGCCCGGATATGATCCTTATTTTCTGAATCGCCCTTCTCCAGGAGGGGGTGTTGCCACTTACGTAAAGAACAGCGGCCTTAATAGCGAAATATTGCCTGAGTTGACCCCTAACTGTGAAATGCTCGCGCTGAAGATTGCGGACAAACTGGTTGCTGTTTACAGGCCGCCGTCAGGTCACCCAGATAAGTTCTTAACACATGTGGACAAATTTCTTGATTTTACTTTTGAAGTTCAATACTCTACTATTATTGGTGGTGACCTTAACATCAATATACTTGAACCTTCTAGTACAAATCACCAGCTGAAATATACACTCGCTTTCAATGGTTTTATAAACCTTATCACAACAACCACAAGAATAACAGCGACTTCATTCAGTACACTTGACCTTTTTATACCAGACATTGTCTCCAACGTTATTTCTGCTGACACTATTGATTGTGATCGTAGTGATTATGACATTTTCATGTCCGTACCACATGGCTGCCCACCAAGTTACGCACAACCGAACTAATAGTTTAGGTTATCAATGTATAACTGATGTGACACTTGCCCAATTTAGCGAGCCTGTACGCGTTGCAGATTGGAACTGTGTTCTTGCCTGTTCTGGTGTTGATGAATCTTTTGAGCTCCTTTTAAGTATTTTGAGAGCCATTTACAATAGGTGTTTTCCCTGGAAAACAAAGAAATCAAACACGAAACTCCGTAAACCTTGGGTGACTCCGATACACGTAAACATGATGAATCATAAGTCTAGGTTCTTCAAACGTTTTATATCCACTCGAAACCCTGAGCACCTGACAGCTTTTAAAATATACCGCAACAAGCTAACAGCGAACTGCGAACATCTAAATCTGCCTATGAATCGCGTATCCTCACTAGCAGGAAAGGTTCGAAAGCACTCTGGAAACTTTTAAAATAATTGTTTCTAAATAAGAATAAAAATACACACTTGCCCTATTCCTGCTCTTTGCTGGCAGAAAAATTCAATGACTTCTTTCAAAGCTTTAAACTGAGTGGTTCCCCAGTCAAAGCTTTTCGGTTTCTACCAAATACAGTTTTTGTGACCTTTGCTTGCCATTTAATGGCCAGTGAGTAGGTTTTTAGCATTATAGTGAACCTAAAATCTACACTTTGCACCGATTTTGATGGATTCCAAATAAATCCAGTTAAATGCGTTGCAGTTCACTTAGCACCATGCTTAAGCTACATCTTTAACTTGTCACCCACATCAGGAATATTTCTTGCACGAATGAAATATGCAAACGTAACTGTTATTTTCAAACAAGGTGATAGAAACAAGATGAAAAACTATAGAGCAATTTCTATTCTTCCTATGTTTTCAAAGGCTCTTGTAAAAGTAATGCTCAAGAGAATCGATGGGTTCTTTTCTAAGCATGCCCTAATATATGCCAGTCAGTTTGGTTTTCGAAAGAGCAAGTTCATTGAATCTGCTTTACTCTTGCAAAAGTAAATTATTTTAAGTAATATCGAAGCTAAAAGTTCCACCCTTGGTATTTTCATCGACTTAACAAAAGCTTTCGAGCTTCTTAATCATAAAATACTACTCTGTAAACTTGAAAGCTATGTGTCCGCGGTCTTTCCCTTCAACCTTTTTATTCTTACTTAAACATGCACTGGCAGGTCGTTTCGGTCGATAATCACAAGTCTAGCTCCCTTTTGATTGAACGTGATGCTCCGCAAGGCTTTCTTCTCAGCCCATTCCTCTTTAATGTCTAATGCTAACGACATTGCGAGAATAGCCTATAATACAAGTTTTATTCAGTACGCTGACGACACAAGTTTTTTTCATTAGGGGCTCTTTTGCCGACGAACTAATCACTAGTGCAAATTTGGTTCTTTGTGTTCTCCACAAATGGTACAAGTTAACAGAAAAGCCGTCTATTTCCGGCCTTTTTTAAGCCTGGATATTACTTTAAACAATACTATGCATCTAGAAAATAACATTATTGAAATTGTAGACGAGTTCGAATCGCTCGGTTTTGTATTCGATTCTCGCATGGGATGGCCTGACCATATAATGGATATTAAAAACGAGCTTCTGCAGGCCTTCACTCTAGACTTTGGTACGAATTTTCCCCAAAGCACACGCTTCTTATTTACCACGCTCTAATTCAATCACACATAAACTACTGTCACCTCGTTTGGGGTACAACATGCACAACAAATCTAAACATCATACTCGGTCTCCAAAAGAAGGCAATTATACTGATCGCTGGTGCATGTTACACTGCCCACACAGAAACATTATTTCAGCTATATAGGATTCATCGTGTGCATACCATGTTTGAGTATCGTTTGCTGCACTGCCTTAAATAGACGAGTTGCAAAACCTACAAGTCAGCTTCCCTGTGAGGCAAAAATTCATGCACAATGGCGGCAGAACCTGACTCCGCGGCAATAGTTAGGTCCAGTGCATGCATATACTACAGTCCACGCAGCTTCGGATGCAGTCCCCGTCACACAGGCCATTGTGCGAGAACAGGTTTTCGGACATTCTTGACGCGGGCATAAAGGAAGGGAGAGCACTGCCACACTGGGTGAGGAAAGTAGTTTTAGAATTGGCGACCCACGTGCGGAATGCTGTGACGAATGGGCAAGGGGTGCGGGAGTTACTCTGCCGCCAGTCGCTGTGCCAGCGCTGCTCCCAACTATTATTCCAAGGTAAGTCTATGCCGCCATTGTGCAGGAATTCCTGCCTCACAGGGAAGCTAACTTGTAGGTTTTGCAACTCGTCTATTATCACCTCAATGCTCGACCGACTTTTTGAAGACTATTGCTGAAATTAAAGCCTTACGAAAACGCTTTCACACCAAAACTAAACAAATATGGGACGTTCCTCGAACGAGGGCGTTATACGGTAACCAGAGCATTCGTTTTACTTTACTATGCATACTAAATCAATGTAGTATACACAACCCAAACACATTCGCCCCAATTAAGACATTTAAGCTATATTTATCAATGCCGTTCTGTCTTTCTGCAATTTCCGTTCCTTGCCTTGATGAGTATTGTCACGAGAATAGTCACTTAATTTTCATTACGTTTTGCCACGTTGTGTGCATACTGTTAGAAGATCTTTTGCCGTTAGTTTACTGTCCTAGTTATTAATTTGCTTGTTTCATTTATATATTTGTGCTCTTTTCATACTACAATATTTTTCATGTTACATACGTACATGTTCGCCTTGATCGCACGCATGTCCTTTTGCTCTGCCTTTACTGGGCCTCGGGAATCTCTCAAGCTATCCTTGTAGCTTTTCGCCTGAGGCCCATTTACTACTGGAAATAAATTTTCAACTTTCAACTTTTAGATATAGAACAAGTTTTCAAGCCCGCCAATGAGAGGGCGTATTCTGTATAAATCATAGCATTTTAAGAGGAAATTCCTAATATTACTTTTTACTTCAGTCAGATTTACTTAATTTATCCTTAATGAACAGCGCACCTGCATTGTATGTCATCCTGCGTGTGTGTTCAAAAAAAAAAAATAGCGCGTTTTTACTTTCAAGACATAAATATATACTGTAATATATTTAACTTTACCTTTATAGCACTGTAGCGTGGGCCAATATAGTCACTTAATAGGATCCGCAACCTTCCGCATGGCCGCTGCGTGCGTCGAGTAACTACTACTTAATGGCACGTTTAGGCTGTGGTTTTCTTCATTGTCATTTATCCAATCTTCTGAGCAGGAAAAGTCTACCATACTTACCATTACCAATGCGCAAAACAACAATGTTGCGGCAGCTAAAATTTATATTTATATATATATATATATATATATATATATATATATATATATATATATATATATATATATATATATATATATATATATATATATATATTCAGTTCAGTTCAGGCGTTCAGTCGTGTCCGACTCTTCGTGACCCTATGGACCATGTCACGCCACGCTTTCCGGTCTCTCACTATCTTCTTAACATCACATAGCTTCATCTGCAATGCCTCGAGAATGCCATCTAACCATCGCGTTCTCTGCCTACCCCTTCTCCGGCGACCCTCAACCTTTCCCAACATCAAATCTTTCTCCAGCGACTCCTCTCTTCTCATCAGATGACCAAAGTAGCTGAGCTTTAACTTTAGAATTTGACCCTCCAATGAGCAGTCAGGGTTTATGGTCGACAATATCGACAATATCGATATATATATATATATATATATATATATATATATATATATATATATATATATATTTAGCCCATTAGTAGTAATTATGATTTAACTATATATATTATAGATCTGTCATTTCCACAGCATCAAGACCACGAGTGCTGATTTTTAGGGCTGCAAAATAATGTATTCCCGATTTAATACCAAGCTGCACATTTCGATCGCTTTGCTTCCAGAGGTTTCAGTTTATGCAAGAAAGTGGCATATGCTGACGCCTCGGACGCCTCGTCCATTTTTGTTATGACACTGACATTATTCATAAATGTCTTCGTTGCAAAAAACCATCCAGTAGGAGTGTAGCTGCGATTTTTCTTTTCTTTTTGCCAGAGCAGCTGAAGATCAACGGGACCCAAGATCTCTAAATAGCCCTTTATTTGCCTTTCCTATACAGAGCTGCAGGTAGCAATACTCAGCGTCAAGTCGGACTGATCACAATATGAGTGACGTAGTGCTGGAGTATGCCGCATAAGAAAGTAAAAACAGCACTAAAGCGTTCATCGATGTTCAGAATATACAGGTGCTGTACTTTTGTTGCAATTTAAACTATGAAGCCATCCGCTTTCAACCTGGAAGTATTATCATTTTACTCTCAAAAGAATGAATATATTCAACCCAAATACTCAAAAAGTCTATTAACTCAGTGTCAAAAACAAATGTCAAAGCTAGTCCAACTGAAACAAGCTGGTCGAACATGAAAATAGGAATACAGTAAAAAAATGGCATTTTAAAAATTTTATTAGTCATTTCAAACGGTCTTATTTCTGGCGATTACAAAGAAACTTTCGCCCAGAGTTCTTCACGAATGATACGTGACCGCTACTATGTCGTAAATGATTGCTTCTAACCTCAAATAAATTACTGACATCAAAATATATCTCATGCCCACGCATTTCCTAAGAAATGTGAAAGACTTCTCATGTAACCGAATTTTCATGGCGAGCTGTAAAGTTATGTACCTCACAGAAGAATCCGAAAACACTATCCATGCATACTGCATGCATTTCTTGAAATAAGCTATAGAACAAAATACACAGAAAATTGATTGGAAAACAGATCCATTCGTGACACTAATATAGGCCCACTTCTATAATATGCATTCCTATAGTGTGAGCAAGTATTCTGAAGAATAGAGCGATTCATTATTGGGATTGCACGGCCCACATTTCCAATATAATTATTAAAATAAATGTTAAATACTTGATTGACTGACTGCTTTATGTTGCATGAAACAAAATTATTAACAGCGTATAACATCAAAACCAAAATTGATAACGCCTAATAAATAGCTTACTCGTATACAGTTAAGGTTGAAGTTGAAGCTAAAGTTTAAAGTTTATTTTTGAATAAAAAAAAAAACAAAGTACATGAATATACAGCGAAAGGTCCCATGGTACAAGACCGCAGGTGGGACCTCCCATGATAATAGATTTCGATAGGCAACATAAAGAATAATATTATTGTAAGAAAATTTATGAAGCAACATTGAAAATAAATAACGAAATACATAGTAAAGAGTGCATTGCCGACAGATTTAGATACAAAAACAGAATACAAAAAAGTGCAAAAACACTTACGAATTCCGCGACACAAAAGATAAAGAAATCATAAATTAAGAAGAATTTTTTTTTTAATTTCAGTTTGAACAAAGAAAGTGTATTAGTTTGCTTAATGTCGAAATTAGAATTCTAAATTGATATGGACAAAAATTGAAGGCCTTGTTTCCCGTAATTAGTACTGACCTTAGGTAGTAGAAAATTATTACGTAGAGCGAACCGTGTAACGCTGTTGTTTATGACCATGCCGGGAGGAAATATGCTAAATGGGAACTGATGGTGAAGAATCTTAAAGAATAGAATACCGATATTATAAAGATAAAGAGCCGAGATCGGTATAGAACATTTCAGTTCATGAACAAAATGTGCGACGGTGACATTCGAGGGGAGGAGGTTATGATGCGTATGGCTTGCTTTTGCAGTTTTAATTATGGCCAAACATGAACATGATAGGCGTTACTCCAGGATGAAATGCCGTAGTTTAAGTGGCTGTGGACAAAAGCGTAGTAAAGTGATAGTAACGTGTGGATTAGGAGAAAGGATCGGGTTTTGATTAGTGCGCGTAACCCAAATGAAATTTTCTTGCAAGTTTCCGCTTTCCTTACAGGCAGTCATATTCATGAAGAATGCATTCTTTTCGGCGCAGAGGTGGTATATTCATGGCGGCATTTCGTTCCTGACTCGCGAAACACATTCCGTCTCTCGGCTTGTGCCGCTGGTGTTCTTTGCACCAACGGCAACATACCTGGGGCACGACAGCGCTTACACCGCCACTCATTAAAAACAAGATTGCGATCGCTGCCACAATGCATTTAAGCTTGCCAATTAATAAAATTATCACTTTAATTATTTCAACTTAGTGATATGTCCAATGAAAGGCGGTTGCAACCTATCTAAAGCTTATGCCCAAAATTATATAACTCTATCGCAAGAGTGAAAAAAAAAAATCAAATAAACGTGCTGCTTCTACAAACAAGTCAGTACATAGGCAGTTCGCCCAATTTCTCGAGGAGGCTGATATTGTTGTTTTGGCTTTCCTCATACATATTAGCAGCCTTCCGAGTGCGAGGCATCGCACAATACGCCCGTGAGCTGCATGACATATAAAAAGGTTGTTCCTACTGAAAGTTTGTAGTAAGGACTTTGTGCCCTAAAGCTCCTACAAGGTCGCGTCATTTTTATAAATACAAAGACTGCTTTTTGTCCACTATTTTATTCTGTCAGAAAATATTTTAGCAACTGCGAAAGTTGAATTTAATGCTTAGTTCTAAAAGAATTGGTTGCAGTGAATTGCCGGTTAAAACCTGCATATATATAAAAACGTTGTTCCTGCTAAAAGGACTTTGTGCCCTAAAGCTCCTTCAAAATCGCGTCATTTGTATATATACAAAGACTGCTTTTTGTCCACTATTTTATTCTGGCAAAAAATATTTTAGCATGTGCTGAGTTCTGAAAGAATTGGTTGCAGCTAATTGTCGGTTAAAACCTGCCAAAAGGCAATTACCTGAAGTAGCACGTGAGGAAATGTTACCTTCAGTCGGCCATGTATATGTATACTGCTCGCATCCTCTGATTCCCTGGATCCACGGAAGAGGACATTAAAAATGGAAGCTATAGGGTATGTGAGTAACGAGTGGTGATGAAGGAAAAACTGAATTCGGATAACACTGTCTATTTGTGAGCCTCGGAGTTACCATCAAAACAAGAAATGTACAAGTAAGAGCTGAAACTGTTGTTTGTGGGTCACTGCGAATGAATGCACTTTTCTTGAGGCTTAATCGATCGAGAGGAAATTACACCTCATATAGTGTATTGAAATAGCAGCAAAAGTGAAATACATAGATTCGTTTTAAATTGCTTTTCACAGACGTTATTGTCATTACAAGCCTCATCCGTGCAGCGAGAGTGCCCATAATAACAGAATATACATGATCCGGCCGGTCCTAACATAACACTCAGAAAAGTAGTAAAAATTAAAAATTGAATCAAACATTGAGAGGTGTTTTAGTAGTTGAATCAGAAGTGAGGGCTCTGAGAATATAATCCTCAAGGTTGAACGCCTGTGAGGCCAAATTCTGCCACATTTCTCAATACAAAATCCACACACTTTTGATGTCTTTTGACGCTCATAAAGTGCTTTATTGGCGCGTTTTTTTCTTTTTCAACGCTTGTTGGCTGGTTCATTCATTTGAGCTTTGCTTTTGTTGGCTCCTCTTCGATATCGGAGCCTGGGAGCTATACTGCTTTCTCGCTACCTGTCCTTACGTTTAAGCGGATACAGGTAGAAAAGTGTGGAGCAATATACATGTAAAAGAAGTCAACTGTCACCAAAACCGCTGTTAGGTGAGGTAATAATAGGAGGCAGAAGAATGTTAGAAAATATATATATATATATATATATATATATATATATATATATATATATATATATATATATATATATATATATATATATATATATATATATATATATATATATATATATATATATATATATATATATATATATATTTTTTTTTTTTCAGATACACCTTATCGTCTAAATAACTACTATACGAACACATGGTGCTGCCGATTGGCGCGATAAGTCCTGAATAGATCTATAAATCAAGGCATCAGCGGCTTTTCTTCCTTTAATTTGTTATAAGCACACCATTTCCGTTTTATTTATTTATTTACTGCATTCAGGTTGCAAACCTTAAGTAGGAGTGCAGCACGGAAACAGAGTAATTGAAAAACATGTACACCAAAACGTGATCAAACAAAAGACTAGAAGCATGAAATATAAACATGGTTATGTGATCAAGGGATCGAAAAAAATAAGCTGACAAACTATTCGACTGAACGATGTGCCGGGTTCTCGATAACAGCTATAATGAGGAATTCACTTTTGTTTGTGGTTAAAAATTAAGTAATGAACTCTCAGTCACAGAAATTTCAACTGGTCGATTAAATGTGTTGTGATTGAAGTAGTTCGACTGTACTTGGGAAATTATATGGTTCAGTCGTTCAGTCGTATCCGACTCTTCGTGACCCTATGGACCATGTCAAGCTACGCTTTCTGGTCTCTCACTATCTTCCTAACATCACATAACTTCATCTGCAGTGCCTCGAGGATGCCATCTAACCATCTCGTTCGCTGCCTACCCCTTCTCCGGAGACCCTCAACCTTTCCCAACATCAAATCTTTCTCCAGCGACTCCTTTCTTCTCATCAGATGACCAAAGTAGCTGAGCTTTAACTTTAGAATTTGAACCTCCAATGAGCAGTCAGGGTTTATGGTCGACAATATCGACTGATTTGATCTTCTGGCAGTCCAAGGAACTCTCAAGAGTCTTCGCCAGCACCACAATTCAAACGCGTCAATTCTTCGGCGGTCAGCCTTTTTCACAGTCCAACTCTCGCATCCATACATCACAACTGGAAAGACCATAGCACGAGTTATACGGATCTTGGTTGGCAGACTAATGTCTCTGCTCTTTACTAGGCGGTCAAGGCTAACCATTGCTCTCTTTCCCAGAAGCAGGCGTCTCCTAATTTCATGGCATGCAGTCTCCTTCCGAGGTAATCTTGGAGCCCAAGAAGAAAAAATCTGTCACAGCTTCCACTTCTTGTCCCTTGATGCTCCAGGACTTGATAGGGAAAGACGCCATGATCTTTGTTTTTTTAATGTCATGGATCACTGCCTTGTCGTGACGGAGGGGCTTGCGAAACTCGATGAAGTCGTGAGCTCTGCTGTGTAGGGCCACCCAAGATAGACAGGTCACGGCAGAGAGTTCTGACAAAATGACAAAATGTGATTCACTGGAGAAGGTAATGGCAACCCACTCCAGTATTTCCTGCCAAGAAAACCCTATGGCCAGTCACAATACCTTTTAACCACACACACTTCCAATTCTTAGTCAACTATGAGCCGTATAAGTTGAATAAAGCTTGGTTCTTGGCACAAGCGTTTCTTGCTTGTGAATGAAATGCAGTTGTAGTTGTACTGGCGGCGGCATCATTTGTGCGTCATATCTATGTCATATCTACGTACGGGAAATCTCGTTTTTTGTATTCAGCTTGCAAAATTTTCTGCCTAAAGAAATGTCTGGCAGTAGACCTGTTCGATATTAAGGACTCTTCAGCTAGTTTTTTTTTAGCCTGTAAAAATGACGTGGTATACCGTGCCATAAGAACCTAATGTAAAATAAATTGTTGCTCCTGCTGCACATTCGTAAAGCCTTGAAAATAAACCACTAGCACCACCACCAGACGGGGATGCATTTCGAAATGCGTGACGTGAAAAAGCAGCGATGAATATGCAAGGCAAATCTTCGAAGACCAGAGGAAGGTTACGCCATGCGGCAAGAACAGCTCGCATATAGGAATGGATGCGTCTGCCTCATTGTACACAATTCTTTAATTTTGTTATTTAGAGCTGTTGGTCGTGCAGTTTCTAGCACGGAACTGAATGTGAAACACACCTTCTTTGTGACGCTTGTGCAGCGAAAAGAATGCAGAACGTAATGCTTTTGAGCGTGAAATAAACTTTTATTTGATTTAGCTTTTTAAACAATAGCTGCTGGATTAGGTTTATATTTAATTTTCACAGAATAAACGTGATGATTGCTAGTTTTGTGGTTATTGTACGCATTTATAAGAAATATATGCTCGATGCAAGGTTCGCTCTTATGTGAAGAAACTCTTTAGACAAATTACAACAAGATAATTTTATTCCGTCATGGTTTTAATCATGTTCGTCAGAAATTTGACGGTAGTGATTATGAGGCCAACGAAGCAATCAATTCTGGAGTAAATACGCATTAGCGTGCACCCCAGGGCAAAATGCAGTTATTTTGCATCGCAAGCGAATTTGGAAAAGCCGCGTAACTTTACCAGGTCGCTAAAGTGAACTTCAATTTCTTCTAATCATTGCCTCAATTATATCGATTACTGGGTCGCTGAGGTGCACTCCAATTTCTAATCATGACCTAATATGTGCATGAATTAACACTGCGGGTGCAACAAAATAGGGATATACCTGGACTTTAAATAATAGTTTGATTAAGTTGCCCTTGTTGTAAATGGCAGATTCAAAATACTAAAATTTGCTTCATTTTTTTATCGCGAATAGTTTTCAATGACTGAACAGTGAGAAGTGAGGACATCTGATTAGCTATCTTTTGAGTCCAGCGTAGTCATTGCATCGCCAATCACAGTGAACAAGTTCAGTACACTCACTCACATCATATGGAGTACTATAATGTGGTCGTGTAAATGATATTTAGTACACTCGCAAACCATAAGAAGGAAGTCGTTATGGTGGTCATGGTAATGATTTTCACTATAAAGAGGAACTGAAAAGTCATAATACCGATCAAAACCTATAATTTGCTATAATTTTTGGAAACACTTTGGGGTAGTGCCTGAAGGAAGGTCTCTGTACATATAACGGAGCGCTATGCGAACCTGGTGGATATTTTTTCTTCATATTTATACATGGAGGAGCTTTAGTCAAAAAGAGAGGCATAAGTATATTACAGAAGCAATCACTGCTTGGTTGCAAACGGTAATGACATTCCTCCTAAACTCATGGCAATTGTTTTCATTATTTTGAGTTTGTATACAGCAGCAGCTGGGTATGTGCACAGTATAAATTTCTTCTATGCGAAAGTAAAATTCATTATATTACATCCAAACCACCCTAATCCTATATTTCTAATGCCGAATCATAAGCCTCTATTGTCTCGACTGCTTTCTTCGTCTTAATAACTTCCATTTCAAATACGCTATATGAGAAATAGTATTTTTCTGCTTGTTTCCGACCTCACGCATGCTATTTAGCCTGCTCTACTTTCTGCTTGCATTGTGCATAGTTAGATTAAAGGATGCAAATTTTAACCATAGTAATTAGCCAGAACAGCTGCGTTGAAGTGCAAAAAAGTCTACAACGATAATCAAAGGAACATTTGCAGGGGAGAAACGGATCTTCGTGACTTCGTGACCCATCCATTATACATATGTAAAGGGAGGAATCCGTATTGTGAAGTTAGATATAGTCGAAGGTTAAACCTCTATAAAAGTAGGAGCCCGAGGCCGAAATTAAAGAGGCCGAAATTAAAGGAGGCCGAAATTAAAGAACTAAGTTTTTTTTCTTGATCAGCCACCCTCGCCGCCGATTTGACCCTAGTAACAAGGATAGTTTATTCTTCATATGAGTTTCCTTCTCAAGAGCACAAACTTTCTCAAATGCCTGCATTTTAATGTTTTGCCTGACTTGTGTGAATTTCAAAGCAGGGCCGGCTTGCACGATAAAGTCCGAGCTAAGTCCAGACTTAAATGGTGTCTTTAGAAAGACCAAGGTTATTTAAGACGGCTCGTGTTCCGAACGTCGAACGCTTCGGGTTCATGTTCACCAGAGTGGCTTCCCAGAACGGCCTCAGCAACCACTTGGGGCATTTTTCCTCGTAACACAATCTTAAGCCGCAAAAAGCAATGGCACGGATTTTACACAACGCAAAATTGACGGAATGTGTACATCTTACAGCAGGGACAGTGCCAGCGCATCCCTGTATTTCCCTAATTTCTCTACTTAGACACCTGGCATCCTTGTGTCTTAACCAAGACAACACTAGAGTCGCAATCATACAAGCGTCTTTTTCAAGTCAGGACTGAAGCCCAGACTTGACTCCAGTCTTAAGCGGCCATGCTAGTGGCCTATTCTTTACACTCCAGTTAAGTCTGGACTTAGCCAAGACAGTCTTAAGATTGTTTTGTGCAAGCGGGCCTTTTGCGCCATCAGCCGGAATATCTTTGATAATGAAACCTCTTCTACATGTTTGGTGTTTTCAAGTTGCTGAAAACGGTCTTTTTTAGCCCCCTTGACTTACCGGCAGGGCGGAAAGCCAGCACATTTTATTTATCGCTCATTCAACAAACGACATTCGTATTTTGAAGAACTGGCTTACTATTTAAGCAGGGAGACGAAATGTTGCCACAGTTTTGTGTCGACTACAGTAAAAGAAAAATCAATTCATCACACAACTTGAATATGGGAGGTGGCCTCTTCGTATTGTTGTTCCCAGGCAGACTAAAAGCCAAAATCTTTAGACAATTTGTGCGCTTCTCAAGCAGTTATAGTACTTTCGAAAAATTACAATACGTTTTCGTGCTCTGAAAGAGATTATGAAGATATACTGCTATGATACATTTCGGTCTCATAAAACAAAAGTTAAACTTGCATGAGCCTTGAGCGAGCTCTGGAATTAATTTCTCTTTTAACTTTTGCTTTTGTGCCAGGCCTGCTCAAGCCTTAGTGCTTTGTCAATACTGCAATCTGAAAATCTTCATTGTATACATAGTGCATTGTAAAATGACGCATAATGTTAAGTGCGTTGAATGAGTTACAGAAACAGTCAATAACTTGGCAAATTTTCAGCATAATAGTTGCCATACAATAGAAACAGTCAATAACTTGGCGAATTTTCAGCATAATAGTTGCCATACAATAGAAACAGTCAATAACTTGGCGAATTTTCAGCATAATAGTTGCCATACAATAGAAACAGTCAATAACTTCGCAAATTTTCAGCATTATAGTTGCCATACTTATTAAACATATTGTCATACAGCGG
The DNA here is from genome assembly GCF_055883805.1 of Amblyomma maculatum. NCBI lineage: Eukaryota > Metazoa > Arthropoda > Arachnida > Ixodida > Ixodidae > Amblyomma > Amblyomma maculatum. The sequence continues at coordinate 101,737,154 of NC_139349.1, read as the reverse complement.
CAGCCTTGAAGCGAAAAAAAATTATTCATGGACTTTATACAATGCGTAAAATACATTTACATTTTGTAGAAGCGTATGCCTTTGAAACGTGAATGCGCCACTAATGATAGAGAGCATCAAGCGAACTGCATTTTTCGGCAAGCGAACTTCTGTATTTAACTGTAGCAGGTGGCAGGTATATAGCCAGTTGATAATTATAAATATGTAGAAAGCAACATGTAATGAACTAAATATAGCAAAATGTTTGTGTTTCTAAAAGCAATGCGTGTTTCATACGTTTGCATTGTTTATGAGTGCACATTCCAAACAACTTTTTGAAACAGTTTTATAGTCCTAGTGCCCGTTAAATAGCAAAGAAAACTTTTCCTGCATCTTCCCTGAACAGCTACATTGCTTTTTATATAGGTCGTGACTTTGCCTACCTGAATAAAAAAAGAAAAGAAAATGTGTTGTAGCGTTCATAACAGAAGGTATATTTCCTCAATAGCAGTATTGCACAAAAAATGACTTGAGGTTTGTTTTTGGAAACAGTTGTCTGGCTACAATACGGAGAAAACAATTGCCTTTATATATCGCGCACGGGCACTCGATGCATTTAGAACTTCAAAATGGTCTTTTCTTTCTCGCAGGAATTTGCTCGCCGGACCCTGCAGAATTCTTCGTTCGCCGGACTGCTGGGCAGCGTCACCGACTGGCACTGGGTGATCCGAACAGGCGTCGGCGTCAATGTTTTCCTCAATATTCCACCAAGTGAGCTGCGAACAAAACTGATTGCACGCAAATCAAGCAACAGAACAAAACTATTTAGATGGGATCCCAGAGTTGCATGTACAAAATAAACGGTATTCACAAAATGACATAAAACGTGCATGTTTTCTTTCTTGTCCTTAAATCTTCGTCTCTTAACCTGAACCTCAAAGGCTTAAGTTTGGTTTGCTTTATGAGGTTTAACGTCCCAAAGCGATCCAGGCTATGAGAGACACCGAGCGCAGAGCACCGGAGGTTTCGACCACCTGAGGTTCTGTCTTTTTGTTTTTTCGAAAAGTTTACCACAAGGTTAAGTCTTTCAACAACACGGGCGCCTTGCTTTCCGTCTACATCGAAAACCGGCCGCCGCTGCCCGGATTCGATAACACATCCTTCGGTACAGCAGTCGAATGCCATAACCACTGTGCCACCGCGGCGGGGCTCAAGGGCTTATATGCTATTGGGTGCTTCCACTTGCTTGGATCTTTTCAAGAACACTGAGGGTGCCTTAAAATACGGGATAGTTGTGTACTAAAGAAAAAAAAAAATGCTATAGGGATTGCAGAACATGACCGAAGTCATGCATACTCAAATTCCAAGCGCATTTTCGGTTATGGGCTCAGATTACAAGGCCAATGGGTTGATGGCTGGGCTCTAAATCAAAGGTGCCTGTTTTTTTATAATTTGAATACTGCTGTCGTTTCCTTGTGATTCAGATTCAGGACAGGCTAGTATGTTAACTCGAAATATAGGTCTACGTAATCTTATCACTCTTCAAACTACGAAGAATTGTGCATTCGCGAAACGCAATTGCTACTTTTCTTTTTCTGCGTGGTACTATAGTCACATATTACGAAGGGTGAACGAAAACTTCGGCAGTCGCAGTATACAGGAGGAGAGAAGGGGATTTTAACATATTCAGCGCAGATATCAACGTGTGGTCACACTTGAAAACTTCAAAAGTAAACTTGAAAATGTGGCAGAAGCATTCTAAAGATCGAGCACTCAGACTGCATACTAATTACGTGGTAACATGATATCACCGAGGCTTACAGCAGAGATCAGTGACTCCTCCGGACGCACGAAGTTTTCTTATAGTTCCCATTGGAACATAAATTGATGTGGAGAGCCTTAAGCACTAGCCTGAGATATATGTGTACCCTCCATGACACCAGATCTCACCGTGAAAACACTTGAAATCTTTTATATCCCATGCGCCGAGCAGCTTTGAATTTATCACTGACAGCAAGAGATAAGAGTATCAAGAGCAGTTTTCAGTATTGGTAGCAATCTATTAATATTTATGCCTTACAAGTAAACTTCTTGAATTTAATAACGTTATTCACACTACGTTGAAGAACCAGTCATACTCAAGGTGGAAACAGAAAACGAATATTTTACATACATATAATTGTTAGATACAAAACAGCAAGTCCTTTAATGTGTTTAGCACAATATGTTACAGAAAAAAAAAATAGTATGCGGCAAGAGTGTACAATTTATTGCGACATCATTTCCATAAACTGCGACTGACTCCGATATTTAGGAGATGGTAAACATTAAGTCGATAGATGAAGAAACAGCAATCACTTGGCTATACTGTCGACATTTTTCTAATCATATATGGTGCACCTGAGAACGCAAATAGCCCCAATCTGGGAAGCGGAAATTCACATCACATTTTTAAAGTTCTACAGAGCACTGCTTCCACAGCATTTCAACTATTTTATTCTCGCATTAAGGGAGGTACTTGTGATGAGAGAACCTCGCCAATACCGTGTGCGCGTATTATTTATATACTATAGCTTTGTATTTTTTTGGCAGCCTTACGCGCCGCAGAAGAGGAACCTTCTCTTCCGAGCCATGTACACTCTCAGCACTCCTCTTAAGCCGTATCAGCTAATCCGACAGCAATAGAAGATGGCATAGAGGCGGACGAAATTGAAAAGAGGAGAAAACAGACATCAAATGAGTGTAATTCAGGAATCTGGAGGATTTTAGAATAAGCTGTCAGGTTTGGGCTGCAGTTCACATTGATAAATAGCTTATAAATTATTGCGAAAAATATCAAATATAATTATGTTTACTTTCTCAAAATAAAGGGCAGTAATTAATTGGGAGCTATCCTGTCAGCCATAACGCCTATAAAAAAAAATCATAAAACAATTTTTTTTTTGGGGGGAGGGGGGGGGGGGACGCCTGCTTTCACCAGATCGCTGCAATGAGTCCGCCGATAAAGACAGCTGAAAGCGTCAGTGTGCTACTGACATTTTGTTTTTCTAAACTGTAGACAAAGCTGCAGCAATCCACACTCAGTCGCTCCCCCCCCCCCTCTCCCCCCCCCTCCCCCCTCTTTTCCAACCGATACCGCAAGAACATCGGTTTGTCGTCTTCGGCACTCAAAACTCGTAAGCATGGTATAGTACGCTCTCAGAAAAGCTTCGGTCGGAACAGCACTGGGAGGAGCTGTATAGGGGCTACTTTTTTCTGCTTTTTCTTGCCTGCACGGAATGCCACACGCATCAAGGTTTTCCGAGTGCCAGCACTCGTTTCAAATCAGATGAGTAGCCGTAAAGAGGGCGGGTGTAAAAGAGACGTTTTGTGCTGCCGCTCGCGACACAAATGCCGCCGAAAAGCCGAAAGTCATGAGCGAAGAGCAGGGGAACAATGGTTCAGGCAATGAGCATACAGCTTCACCATGGAAGACGGAAAGAAAGCAGTCCTAAGCGCAGCGATTCTGTCCACGGTCAAGCCACTTAAAACGAGTGGCTGCTCGCGTATAGAAGATATACACACGCGCACTCTCCTTGGCTGCGACAATTGGGCATTCTCGCATGAGGGACGCGCCTTTTTTCTTCCTGATCAGCGCCATCTTTCTCTCTCTCTCTCTCTCTCTCTCTGCCTCTGTTTGTGTACGAAGAGCATCGTAAAGCCTCTCCAAGGGTCCACTACAGAGTGTCAAGCCCTTGGTTCGAACCAGAAAAAAACACAGGAAAAATAAGGAAAACCCGTTGACCCACGAGCTCCACAGCACGCGAAGCGAGAAATCCGTCGCCTCCGCAGTTTTTCCCGGCACCAGCGGGAACAGCATACTCGCGAGCAGTCTTGAAATATTGGTCACCTTAGCTTCACACTTTTCTATACTTTCGCTTTAGCTCAGCCGTCTCCCATTGTCAGGGCCGTCACGAGTGTCTTGTTTGCGCAACAACAACGTTGCCTTCTCTCCGTTGTGATATCGAGAAGCATCTGTCTTGCTATGACAGCGACTCCGAAGACGCACACAGACACAGGCACCACCGCGGCAACAGCGACTGACGGCTACAGCAGCGGCGGCGGCGACGCCGAAAAGAAGAATGTACGGCACGCCCACTCTTTCTCACAGGTAAGTCTCTCGCCATCAATGTCGCCTTTGCGTCACCATCACAACGGCGCGCCACGACGCGGCGCTGCTCCCGCTGCTTGTACGGCGCATTGCTCTCTAAACGCCGCCCGGGCACAAAAGTCGACGCGGAACACAGCGACGGCATTCTTTCGAGCGTTTGCATGCGCCGTCATTCGAATATTTTTTTTTTAATATTTACTCGGCTCTCTACTTTGTAGCTTACTCCTTATTTCTCTCGCGCACTTGGCTGTCCTAACACTCCGAGAGGTACATCGCCCACTGGGACGCATTGAAATGTGGTCTGTAGATGTTTATTTTGCGAGTGGGAACTATTTTTTGATCCCATTGTGCTCTGCGTGTTCGAAAGCTGCTGCAGCTGCGTTCGAAACTTGTGCAAGATATTTGTGAAGCCTACAGGCAACTTCTTTCTTTTCTTTATGCAGTAGAAGCTCTTCTCTCGCCCGGGTAGAAGTTTGGGGCATGCTGTTACGCTACAACTTCACGTGCTAGAAAGCAAGCCTTACTTTTGTTGCCGTGGTTTGATCGGTATCATGCACGACGGAGAAATACCGAGTTCGCGAGATGCACGTGGTGAATTTAGGCATCGGAGTGCGCCGTCTCCCTGTGCGCCTACAACACCTTCAAGAAACGTTTCATACACTCAGCTTTCAAAATTTCGTCCAATCTTTGCAGCCATTTTGCTTACAAGCCTATTTTAAAATGCAATGCAAATTGCTTTTTAGGGCGGATTTGTGTCACCGCGGCCGTATCGCGTACATGTTCCCCATGTTCTGACATGACCTTATTCGATATTTGTTAGGCTGACATACCCCGACAAAAATTTCCCCGACTTTTCTTGCCACCACGAGTACGCGGTTTTTAAGCCATTAAATTAAAGAATTGTGTATACAAAGAATTTCAGATTTTCAGGGAAGCGAACGATTTAGCTTTGATGGCCAAAACAAAAAGAAAATGAATAAGCCTACAAAGAAAAAAAAATAAGCGAAGCGTAGAAAATTGTCATTTACAAGTGGTGGCGTAGCCAAGTGAGCCTATAGTATCTTGGAAATTCAAGGGTCCATATAGAAAAATCGTGCTTGACAGGTTGTCGTGTGGGTTGGAAAGCTTGGAAGAAAAACAAAAAAGCATGCGATATTGGACGTGTACAAATATGAACTTTGGTCTGAAAACTTCGTTACTATATGGTCTAAATTTATATTTTATGGGCTGCGTGCGATAGTTTTATGCTGAAAATAAAGGCAGTGTAAACTGAACAAGAAGCAAACCGGAACACAATGACAGTGTAATTTTCGCCTTATAGGTGATAATCGAGACAATTGCTCAAGGCTGCCTTGCGAGCTCGTATAGGCCTTATATCAAGCAGTAAAATGTTCCCGCCGCTGCTAATAATTTTGTACGCAATATGTAACTAAACAATTTTTAGGGCACACATAGTGGCATTTCCAGGTGTAATTCTCGGACAGAATCTCCTTTTTTGCGCAAATGTTATGTCGAAATCAGCAATGACGAAATGTACAAAGAACCATGTGCACGTGATATATAGTTCTGGGCCGCTATTAAATTGAGCAGTTGGATAGTGGTATAAGTAAACAAGAGTATACGCACTGTGGGCCATTAACTGGGCCACGTGATACGAGAACGCGTGTTTTTAATGCCAGTTTCTTTTGCGCTTTCTCTTTTCTTTTGCCCCGTGATTCTTGCACCGTGACGAAACATCAGCCATACAACAGAACGAGACCTCAGCTGTGCACCAAATCGTTCGGCCAGATTAGTAGCAGGCTGTGTCACACGCTTTGCCATGTTGAACTCAATAACGTGCTGAATGGATCATAAACCGGTCACTTACGCAACTTCATATGTTAAAACGACATTACGAGTCAATATCGCCGTCGTAAAAGCCACTCGACAGCTAGATATGACTCCAAAGGATAACCCTGACACTCCAGGCAGCATCGCACATTCGCCAGATTTACTTACAAAGAGCCAACTCTCTTAAACTAAATATATGTCGGAGTACATCTATTTCAACCAACCTATAGGAAACCACGCGTCACGCAGCATCTTGTAGGCTGGCGAGTGAATCGAATACACGTCGAGCTTCTTCTTTATCGTCTCCTGGACGATGCACGGCAGCAGCGCATCGCATGCAATGCATACGCGAGCGCCGCATAAACTCTGTCGGACGTGAAATATTAAGGGTCGCATCTAAGCAAGGCTTGCTGCAACAGGAGTGAACGGGGTGGCATAAATTTACGTCCGAAGCCTTACTGATATATACTGCCGCATCCGGAAAATATATGGCGCTGATGCCGCACGCGCGTACTATACAACTGCACAACCGTCAGAGCAACCGTAGCAAGATTAGGAGCTCCAGCTCAAGCGCTGAGGCAGAGATCGTATACGCAACTAAACACGGTGAGCTCGCTTTTGCGAACGTATTGTCTGTAAGGAGATTCAACTCTATTTTCGCAGAAGTATACGCATATACGGAAGGAATTACTTTCTCTGACGCATAGGAGAAAGTGCAGAGAACACGAATTAAAGGTCATTACAGCGTTGTTACGACGGGAGAAGGCGCAACAGCAAGGCCAGTCTTCAATACAGCAATCAAACCCCCGTGGCTTTTATAACCTTGATGAAGCATTTTGCTTGCGACGTGGGAGGAAGGGAAACGAAAGGCGAAAACCAACACAAATAATTTTTCCGGGTTGTTGCAATACAGGCCTTACATAACGTCGCGTTTCCTTTCTAGTACTTGTTTAGTGTAACGCTCGCTATTTCCGACTCGTATGGTATTGGCACCGGCACTGAGTCAGTTCCTTTTCGTGCGCAAGCTTCCCTTGAGTGTTTGCATGGACAAGCACGTAGATCGAATACAAAATGCAGGTCTAACGCCGCTTAATCGATGAAATAAGGCGTACTTAAAAAAAAAAATGATTAAGGTTTCCCATCATTGGAATGCACTGTGTCATTAAATTGTGTTATTATTAATTTCTAAGATAAAATTAAAGTACCAGATTAACTTTCGTGCTACATATGTAGTGAAAAATTTGCGCACGTTTTTCACGGCACCCAAAAAAAGCTTCGGGTGTCAATAAAATTTAGTGATTCTTGTACAGGAACCTAGTGTACATTTGCTCCGCAACAAAGTATTTTAGGCTCGTATTCTGTATATGCATGCTCGCTTTTTGATTCTTACCCTAGCGGCCTCGGCGACGCATTTCGTTGTTATCGCTAAAATGTGGAAACATATGTGCCAGCTGTAAATTTCCAAAGCGTCTGCGAGGTTTACGGTATATGTTAAGTGTATTTTTGAACTCTCATGAAAAAGTTAATTCATGCTCACTATTTTTATACAAGTATAACGCCAACATTTCAAGCGCTTCTTTTCTTTTTTGTTTTTTTTTAGCAACAGACATGGCCACCCTGCCTGTGAATTTGCTCAATACATTTTTTCTCTGCACATATGCAGCGCTAAAACGTGCGTCATTTTTTAAAGAGTGGCGTTAAAAAAAATTGCGCCGAAAAAATGTCAAAATAGTTCCTTCATTGTGGGCTGAACGCGCAAGTGCGGTCGGAACAATAACGGGAATATTTCGCCGTTTAAACTCTCGTTCTAAGTAAAACTTAAAATTTCTCCAACCAACATTTTATTTCACAAAACCTGACGTTTCGGAGCCGAGCCGGCTCCGAAACGTCGGGTTTTGTAAAATAAAAAAGTGTTGGTTGAAGAAATTTCAAGTTTTACTTAGTTATCAACCCAACCAGACAGACAAATCTGTCGAAATGTTTAGCTTTCAAACTCTCGTTCGTTCCCTGGGTATATATATATACCTGGGCACCAATATGGCATTTCTGGCATATTTATAATGTGTATTTTAATTCTCGTTAGGTCTGAGGTGAGAGGACACTGACAACAGAATCATATACCGACTAAACTTATTACGACGATCACGAATACTGATATATATGGCACTGTTTACACTTCTTAAAGCTTCAAAAATGCAAGCAAAATATTTCATTTTGCTGATAATTTTTTTCTTTCGATGTATAGCATTTTATGTTCACCGTGCGTCACTGTACGCACACAATTTCCTGTGTTGTCAACAAACAGCGCTCTCGTAGTGCGTCTTAATTATCAACTTGTTTTTTTGTTGTCTGTTAAAATACTTTGCTTATACACATACAACTGAGTTAGACGGCTCGGAGTTTGTTGTACTCGCGTCATAAATCTGACTCGACACTGCACCAAAAAATATTACAAGTTCCACAAGAAAAACACGAACACAAGCGTTTGTAGACATTCCGGCATAGATGCTTTCAGGAGCATAAAGGCCTCGTTTTGCCCCATATATTGAGCATATAGTCTCATGCTCATGGTGAAATAGTTGGCCGGCAAAAAACAACGAGCGGTGTTTCTGCAATCGTGGATTATAGCTCCAGAATTCTTGTATACGCCAGCAGCGTTTCAGCAGCGCCATATAGCACTTTTGCAAACCCCTTTCCAGATTAATGAACGCGAGCTAAGAAGATTTTCGGTTGACATCAGTCACAGAAATAAAGGTTCAAGTATATAAGCGCTTAATTCAACGCAAGGAGATTATTTTCAACCTCCGAATGATTACAAGTAACGAAGCCCATACAACTGCCATACTACCTTCTGCCACGCTATTTTTCTCGGGCACTTGTATGGTAACAATATCAGATAATTACATCACCTTTACATCCCGAATAATAATAACAATAATAGAAAACTTGAAAAAATCAATCGTAAATTTACACGACAAAAAAAAAAAAAAACACACATCGAATGATGATACCACCGACTGAAGAGTGAAGCAGTAATAATAAAGCATGTTGCTCGAGTTATCTTCAAAATGTTCCACGAGACTTTCCCCTTGCAGGTTCTAAAATTAATTCGTACCTTGGCACTTCCCTTCGCCCATGTTGTCGATTGCGAAAAACAAAAACAAAAAAATCTAAAAGTATTTTTCTTTTTCTAATGACGTTCATGCAGTACGTTGTTTTGTCGGTGTTGTGATATGCTCAATGAAACCAGTCTGTACCATGCATGGTTGACTTGCAAGTGTTGGAAGAGCTGACAATCAGATTCCTCTTTTATTTCTTGCATCCTTTGCAAGTTGTTATAGGTATTGGGTTAATGCCCTTTGTGCAGCGACTCTGGGCTTCTAAAGTAATTTTCTATTCATGCAGTTGGTGTGATGTGGCGGACGTAATCTAGCATGGGCAGGAACCAATTTCAGGAAGCTCTCGGAAGGCAAGACAATGATGGAGGCCGTAGTTGTTGGTGCCAAACCATTCATCGCCATTCTCGCTGTATTCCCCTTACCGCCTGTGTAGTCAATGCAACTGTTCAATTTTGGATGGTGTCAGGCAAGTTGTGGCAGCAATTACTAAAGACTAGATTGCAAAGAATAAGTGGCATCGCTGCATACAGCACCATTACTCTCTTGTCGACACTGCCCACAGGTGACTGAGTATTCCAAATTGTAGCTGTGACGTAAAAAAAAAGAAAAAAAAAATGCCTATTTTCACAGTTTACTTATATGCAAAATGCAGTTAAGTCTACAGCGGCTCTAAGAAAGCCCGAATGCATGTAAAAAGAAAAAGAAAACAGTGAGGATATTTTGGAATATAAAAATGAAGCCTATTTTCTTGTAGTAATTAAGATTGCACATTGCCTCGTTACGGAAATAATGGACGCTATGACGTGCCGCAAGACTACTGCGGACAATTTTTTTATTTTCTTCAGAAAACATAATATTCAAGTGCGAATCAAATGCCAGTTAAAAGTTGTAGAGTTAACGAAATTATAAAATACAGAACTGCAGGAAAATAACTACTGTGTCTGGTCGGCAATAAGACAGGACGCAGATGACGCAAAAAAAGAAAAAAAAAAATAGAAGGCGACTGACGTGTGCCGAACTTACGACTTGAATTCATTAGAAGAATTGACAAATGTATGAACCTCCTACGGACCACGCATGCGTCACTTCGATGTGACGGAAATCACGAAATAATTAAAACAAAAAATGTGAAGAGAGCATGCTCATTTTGCCTGTGCTCCAATAGCGTATACACTTTCGCGCAGGAAATGCTTTACAAGCCTTGCTTACACACTTGTCTGCTTCTTTGTTTTTTAAGAGTCTTCTATTATACGATAACAGAAAGGAAGCGCGTAAAGAAGGTCAGGTAACAAGCGGGAATTACTGATATTCTAGTTGAAATCAAGGAAAAGAAATGGGCATGGGCAGGATATGTAATGCGAAGAGAGGATAGCCGATGATCTTTTACTGTAAGCGACTGGATTCCAAGGGATGCAAACGAAGGTAAAGGGATAAAGTTGGGTAAGCGGATGGGAGTACGAAGTACGTGGGGATTGGGTGGTGGCAGCTGACACTGAACCAGGTTTGTTGGACGGATATGTATATAGAGGCCCTTGTTCTATAGCGGGTGCATAGTGTGACTGATGAAGATAACGATGTCATACCATTACCGTGTGAGTGCGCATGTGGTTACGCTGGCCAAGCAAGATGCAGGGCTTTTATCAGGCTTAATATGCTCTATATGCGACATGTGTCGGGTTTCAATTGTTTTGCAGCGTTTTATGCGGAAATGGATACGCGCGCGGGTTAGTATCAAGCGCAATGTTTTCTAATAAGTCGGTGCTCAGCTCCAGTCTATTACCTTTCCGTCCACTGCGTCTTTGTATGCGCTGTTTCTGCACCAATACTTATTAATGAGAAAGCCAGGAACCTTATATATGTAGTGCGCCTCACTTCAAAATTAATGCTCCTTTTCGCTCAATAAAAAAAAAAAAGAAAAACGAATTGTCAAAGGCTTCGAAAATTTAGTGACAATTCCGAACCCGCCAAATGAAGGTTGGACAAAAATCCAGCAGTTGCAAATTATAACCAAAGCATTTTCAGCGATTATCAATGAGGCAGAATATAGGGCGTTCGTTAGCGCATATAGCGTATATGAATAATATCATCAAACAACACGCAGTTCAGCTGTACCTCGCGTTATGGAAGAGCCTCGTGCACCCATGTTTGACTTTTTGGTCACACAGGCTTTCGGCTATCTTCACAGGGATACCACGGTAATCATAATTAATGAAAACATGTGGTTCTCCAGTTCAAACCTTCATGCCACCCACTTATGTCTCGGCTGTGTCAGAGTGCACTTCTTTCTGATTCTTGAAAACGCGCATTTTTGTCGTTAACCGTTGTTTCCCAGGCTTGAAAAAGCCCATCAAAAGTGTAGATGTAACTTCAAAAAATCACTCAATGAATAAATAAACAAATAAATTTGCTAAAGTCTATTTCGTTGTCTCAGAGTTTGTTGGTATATATAAGAGCTGCTTAAATTTTCTAAGTATGCTGTAATGTTTAGAATGTACGAATATTTCGTATACTTCTGCTTGCTCTGCTGATAACGAATTTCAGAACAGGGTTCAAAGTTCTTGATTAACTACGCATCGAAAACTTTACGGAATCATATTGGACTTCAGCGAAAAGGGAGAAATGATGTTGAATTTGTTGTAAGAAAGCGTTGTCTTCACGTTATTTTCTGGCATAGCGTTTATTAAGGAGATGGCGAGTAGCCTCCTTATTCGCACTGAAATAAGAATCAATAAACTAATTTCATGTGAGTTTTAAATATCCACTGATGATCCATATTTATTAGCAAATATTGCCCCACGCTAACATGAGTTTGTGCCTATTTAGCAGCGCTATTTTAGCCCTGATGCAAGACTTCGAGAAAGCTAATGTGCCATAAGTGACTGGATGGTTGGGTGGTTTAATTTAGAAAGTTCTTATGTTATTGTTTTTTTTTTGCCATCCCTAATGAAGACCGTAAAAATTTTTCAGTCACGATGTCATCCGTTATAGTAATAGTACGCGGCACACTCTGTACGTCTGGTATAGTATTGTGGCTATGCTGCTGCCATTTTTAGCATTTTGTTTCCCCTCAACATAGGCAGTCTTTCTTATTCACACAAATTCGTAATGTTTAACTTCGACTTAAGTATTTTGCTGATGAGCGATTTGAGTCATCACAGCTGTCGGCATATCTTGCTGCAATGGCAAAATGTACTAAGCACATAAAAAAAAAAACACCTCCCAAAAATCTAACCAAATTGAATAAAAAGGTGTGGAAGACGCACAAAGGCGCTTCGTTGTAATTAATTTGGGTCCAAGCTCTGCAAAGGCTGTGTGTAATAAAATGTGCGGTATAATCAGGTGCAGTGACTTATACTGAGATCCCTGGTTTTGCTCTTTGAGAGTTTATGCACGTCTTACAGCAGGTTTCATGACAGAAGCGCATGAAAGCTTATAACACCTTATTCTTACTGTTAATGAGCTCTGCACGCGTATGTAATATATATGGAGTCCTAACCCGGTGATAGAGGTCGGTGATAAGTTTTATTTTCCTGACTAATTTACCCTAGGTATGATACTGCTATAATATCTGTTATGGTGCGTTAATTATTGAGTCCCCTGCATACGCTGTAATTCTGGGCGTTAGTTTCGGCAGCAATTTTACTGGGAAATTAAAAATAAATCGGCATGCGAGCAGATAGTAATATGTACAAATATAGCTAGTCACACTGTCGGTTTTCAGTCTTAAACTTTAACGCGAGAAGGTTAAAAATCCAATATCAATGGTGTCGGCGTCGTTGTCGTTCTTGTGAAAAATCATGGTAGCTGTAGCGGTAGTAGCGGTAGCTGCCACTTGACCTGGCCGCGCACTGATTGGCTGATGGTACGCAATTGCCTAACGTTACGTTTGGCATGCTGGAGCGGTCAAATCGGGCCTCTCTCTTCACAAGGGAGAGTGATATCAGAATCATCCTGCCAGGACCCTTGATTTCCCGTTACCGCTAGACCACGCAGGCGCGTTCATACACTCTGAGCACGACTAAGGCTATAAGGGAGTAAAAAGGGAATAACATGTACTCTAGTGCACTCCCTCGTAGGGGCCCGGTATTCTCTCCAAGCCCTCAAGTACATTTTTACCATGAACTATATGGAATTCTATACTTTGGCAACAGAGGCATATTCCCTTCTTAAATAATATTTATTTAGTGTAATTAGCAATGAAAGGAGGCTTTTAACCACTACATGTTTTAACGTTAGCAATTACAGGATGCAGAAAACTTAATTTAAATCTTCGTATGCATTTGGAATTTGGATTTCCTGAAGTGAGGATTGCCTTTCATAAGTCTAGTCATGAAAATATGCCCCAGGACTCGGACAGATTGCCACTCTTTAATAGGTATGTGCGCTTGAGAACAATCTACTTCCTTTTTACTCCCTTATAGACTTATTCGTGTTTAGAGTGTACAGCTTCGTTTAAGAGGGGCTTTATTTGTAGGGTAGTTGTATGTGCTATCTCGTCATAAGCTCTACCTTACAGGCATGCAGGGCTTAAATGTCCCCCATAATTTTATTTTCAATTGTTTTAATGAAAGCTAACTGCTTTCTAGAACAGAAACGACTCCTCCATAAGGTAGCTATTTCAAACCTACAAAGGGACCATTATCCACCCCCATGTCAGTCGCAAGATCCTTCGACCGTCAATTACTATTAAGGGTGTGGCGATTGTCAGCTTCTTTCATTCAATTCTTAGCACCATTTCATTCGCGGAAGTTACACAGGTCGCTATTATTACGTATTTTGCTTGTCATAGTGCTTCATCTGCATCTTTCCTCGTCGATGAATTGTTCACTGGCTGACTCCGTCTTCTTGTCTTATTTTTCAATATCATTCAAAACAATTCTATCCGCCAGGCAAAGGAACTTCATTATATCATTATATTGAAAGTGAGAAAATTTCAAAACAAGCAAGACTGTAAAGAGAATGCATTTTATTTGATTAATATATAGTATTCTGTGGTATTCTATAAAACTTTGTAGTGAAAAAGTTGGAAGAAAATTGGACTCAGGTGCATGGCAATAAAAAAGAATCAGCGAGTTGCTAGAAAATCGATCAAAGGCCACAAGGCCACAGATGCGCGGTAAAACAAAATCAAAACAAAAATAAAACTGATGCCTTTATGAAGCTATAATACAAAATATTTTAAAATATTTCATTCCCCTTACATATTGCGCTGTTCATAGTGGGTATAAAGTGAAAATAAAGAGGCCAAAGGAAACACTAATAAAATTAGTATTATTGAATACCTGTCTATCAGTAGTGGCTGGATAGTGTGCGCTTGAATTATAACTTGCTGCCTCCACTGGAGAGCCTCCACTAGAGAACAATGCGTCCGTTCTCGCGAATGGCTTCATTGTGCCCTTACAGTCAATTGTTCATCGACGAGGAGTCTGCGAATGGTAAGTCACGAAGTTGTTCCAGGTAAGATAAAAAACACAACATTAGGAGCTGGAAGTGTTGTTCAGGACAATGAAAGCTCGTTCGATAGGATGCAAGAGAACAGGTAAAAAAAAAAAAGTTGCTTCCCACGAGGCGCCTCTTTGCTGTCAAAGCTGGGAACAAGTGCGCGAGTTCGTTTCACACATGCATCATCAATAGAAGACGCAAAGTGAAAGACAAGGCGAACTGCTGTTATAACGCCACGAATTCCAAGAATACAACTAAAAACGAGTGTAGGCAGTCGCGAAGCAAGCATCACGTTCATGTCGATTGTCGGTAATACAGGATATGCTACAACTTTCAGATATGACTTTAGGATGAAATTAAGTTTGATCAAATTCGACATTTTTTTTTTTTTTTAAGAATTGTATTCATGTATTCTGTGCCGCCAAATCTTTAATTGGCATATGTGACGGACGCATTTTCTGTGATTCTGAGCGTAACAGAGGGGCTAACCTGCGAAAAGTCCAAGTATAAGCAAGGGCCCACCAAACCCTTGCGTAATCATGACTTTCTGGCAAGTTTTATACGGGCTAAAGCACAGGAGCGCAGAAAAGGTGGCCGTCGCGCGCGCAAGTTAAACATTCGGTCGGGTGTATACTTGCAGTCGTCTCTTTCCAAGGCACCGCAGATGCCGGATTTCCGAGAGAGATATTGTGTATGGATGCATGAAAGGATTGCGTTGAACTTCTCTTTCCAGGCTATTTTATCAAGCAGTTTTCGACTGAAAGTATCAAATTACCATCAAGTTTTAAAGTCCCTCAAACGTTCCCTGCAAAGCAGCATTTTACTTCTATACCTTTACTCGCGATTCATAACCCTCGTTGTAACATGGACTCTGGGAGACGGCAGCGAGGTGGAACACGCCAGCCTCTACCCAGCATTACGTTGTTGTATCACGACGCTCACGTTTTATGAAAATCGCACGAGAACAATCATTTTTGCGGCTCTGGGCCCACTTACGTTACCTTTGTTTTTGTCTTAATTCAATCAGGTTTATTCACTCACTCACTCTACCTTGTGCGCAAGAAACACACACAGTGAAAGAAAAAATACTACACAGGCGCACTGCACAAAATCGCACCTGAATTTCATTATTAAAAGTCATGCTCTACTAAAACTCACTTTTTGTTATCGCACTACAGGAGGGGAATAATTACAACCAACATTCACTTCAGGGCAATGCATTGCTATAAGAGAAGGATAAATGGTTTCGTCAAACCTGCATAAATAGCAAAAACAAAAAAAAAAATCAAATCGTCCATGCCATAACCGCGGTTCGCAGCCACAAGTGGCTTTACGTCTTGAGCTAACCAGCGTTATTATATACTCTTTCGTAAGTTTATTGAATAGGAAGTGGAAGTCACAGCATGGCTAACGTTTCTCAAAGCATCTTGTTTAAGAATGTTTCGCTGTCAGCACTACAGCACTTGACCTCATCAACCGCCATCGGCTGGCTCAAAAAAAAAAAAAAAAAGAATGGCGACCAACCGCGGTGCATTTCAAAGCGTCAGAAGGCTGGATAATACAGCTCGATGGCTTGCCCCATTAAAAAAATGGGGTTCACAATAGCATGGCGAAGTCCAGCTGGCTACAAATCAACACAACAATATACTACGTGTTCGGGTGGGAAGAATCTTCATGGTGGAGGAGATTTCACGCTTAGAGGTTTCCGCCAGGAACAAAAAGGGAATAGGCAGCGCGTCATAACGCCAGTTGAATGGAAACGTCAACTTGCCATCGGAACTTACCTGCTCTGGGCTTAGTTGTCCTTGCAAACCCACGTCGTGGCATAACCGCGCTCCAGAGGCACGGAACTCATCGAGGCTCGGCTCCTGCGTTGAAATGAACGACGCGTCAAGACTCTTCGCCTCTTGTCTACCGAAGTCGCACGGGTCAGTGTGGTCGCCTGTGTATTTGACAGCACCGACAGACCAGACGCGTCGAGATCCATACGGCTTCAATGTAGACTTCCCGATTTTCAGCATGGTCTCTGCGGCGTCTGCTCAAAGTGAAAACACCAGCACCAGCCAAACGCATCGCCATTCGCAGACAGACCATTACGGGTAAACAAGAAAACGAACCCCGAGCTTTCCGCACACGGCAGGTGCATGTATATATGCGTGTATACGACCCCGTCAAAATGGAAACGTGATAAATAGGGGACGCTGAAAAGAAATAAAGGAATGTCCGTAAAAATAAAAGGCAGAAATGCGTGCCCGCGGGGCAGTGAGCAATTGGTCATTCGCATTTATTTTCCTAAACTCCCGGTTTTACGGCAGCCAACGCTCTCGGATTGTGTGTGTGTCAGTTCTGTTGCTGGTGCCCTATACCTAATACATTTCAGCTGGTGTGGATAACGCGCTGGCGCGAAGCCAATCCACTGTGCATCCACGAGAGTCAATGTCATCGAATACAGAGAGAGTGAGAAAGATGTACAGCTTCGACGGGGCTACCTCATTACTGAGGTTCTTTCATTCCAAGCACGTCCCCGACGCACGCTTGGTCCACGGAGTCGAAGAAAAAGAAAAGCAGATTACAGCCGCCAGGGGACCAGCGATGCGTTCGTTATCAGCGCGATCGAAGAAGCCCCTCCTCACGGTGGCTGTTCAAAAAGCACTGTCCAGGGCTGGAAACAGGCCCATGGTCCCCAAAATCTGCATAGCCACCGCCCACCATGGTCTTTGGTCGGACAGTGAGTGGCCAGTGCAGCTTTTTACGGCGAGTGTCGCCTTTCCTCCTCCGTTTTCTCCTCGCCTACCCCGCTGTGCGTTCTTTTTATGGGCGCCTTTTGGTAAAGGAGGGTCGTTCGCAGGCCATGAGCAGTAAAAGCGAGCCTGTACACAGACGAGAAAACTTGTTCTCGTCAGGACGGCACAAGCAGTGCGGAGACGGGGCGTTCCTGTCTCGCTGTTCTCGATTTTCTGCTCCTCTTTCTCTCTCTCTCTCTCTCTCTGTCTCTCTCGGAAAGCCACGTCCTTTCACTCTTGTTCTGTTGTGCAGGAGTTTTACCTCCGTTGCTTGGAGTGGCCCTGCTTTTGTAGGTGGCGCTGAGGGCATGGAAGAGCGCGCACTGACAGTTAATTAGCTGGTTTCACGGATTCAATAAATGACTCTTAAACACTGCCTCCCTTGTGCTCTTCATTGGAGTGAAATGACTCCAGATGGTTCCTGATGTGTACCCCTGGATAATTCCAATCTCAAAATACAACAGGAAGGGAAATGTTTACCTCTCCTAGTTGGGAAAGGTTGATACCTGTGTAATAAGAACTTTTAAATGAGATGAGGTATGGGCGCACAGCGCTTGACACGTTGCTGGAACACGCGAAAGTGCCCCACGTGAGGCTGTGCCTGTCCGCTTTTGAAGCGCACCTGCCACTTCACAATTTCAGTTTAGGACGGCACATCACCACTGAGGCCTACAGTGTTGTTCTCCAGTTCAGTAAAAGTAAGAAAATAAAGGTTCAGTATAATTAAAAAACGGTTTGCGCACCTGAGGGTTTGCCACACGAGGGGATACGTCATAGTCATGAGGATACTGACCAGATGACATAAACATCTTGGATTAAGGCTCCTGCATTTGTTGTCTGGAGGATCTGCGTCCCCTGGCCTCTGGATGGCACTTTATACTTTAGAAATGTCGACTTAGACTTTAAGTACTACTTAAGTTCGCTGTCACAATCCACACATACCGCTTCCTTGCCGATACTAGCGATTCTCCTTTGTTTCCTTTGCTCAAGATTCACGCAAGCAAACATAATTGGTGTAGGCTGGCACTGCGCAAGATTCTGCATGCTGTCTATCAAACTCAGCATTGCACTACACCCCCCCCCCCCCCCCCCCCCCTTCTTGCTCGTTCTTTATACCTCCTCCTCACACAGTGCCCGATGCACACCGGAAGGGAAGGAAGATTTACGAACGGGTTTGCGTGCTATATTAAACTTTTGCCCAGCAGAAGCTGAAAATTATGCAATATTTGACAATATTATTACCGAATGCAGAGAATAGAAGCAAGGGGAGTAAAATGAGCGACGGTGGACACGGAAGAAAAGCGCAATATATACAAGCTCACTTCAATTTTCTTGGACCAAAGCTGTAAGTAGGCAGACCCGTATACACCTGGAGGAGGTGGCACTCATAAAATACGATGATCAAATCTTTACAGACTGTTCCTTTAACCGCTAGCAGCGACAGCGTGCGAACAATATCTTCGCAACATTTTAGTGGTCCAGGGGTTGAATAATGCACCCTGAAACAGAACTAAAGAAGTGTCATGTGATCAATTACACTAGCAGAATATTTTATGACAAGCAACGGGTCGTGGGAACATCCTGCAGCCTCTGTGAACGCAGGCATAACTATGCTTGTTAATATTATACGGTACCAGGAACTCAGACTCCAGTGAAACGTCTTAAAGTACTGTGCATTGGTTGTGGATTCAGTCAACCTCCATGCCCCACTCTCGGCCATGTCACGTTACCAGCGCATGTGCCAACTGCAAGCGCCCTCAGCCATCGCATGATGTCATGCACCCAGGTCACCAATAAGTGTTCGACCGCGTTATCCGAAGTGTCACCAGCAAGAGCAACTGCCAGCTGGGTTTTATGCCATTGTCTGATAATGAAGTCATACCCCTCGCGACCAATCAGCAGCGCCTGGCCATGACATCTACGCCTTGTCAGAGTACCTGATAACTCAGCCACGTAGTGTGACCTTGTGACGTCCTCCGCCCCTTGACCAATTAAATAATTTTGTGACTCTACTAGAATAAGGAAATTTGAGCTCATGTGGTCTTAAGTGCAATCACATCAAATCAAATAAATTGAGTAAAGAGTATCGTGGGCATTCCACACACGACACGAATACGGCATACACGCTTGGGTTTATATGGATGAGATGTGGCCCGAGT
Organism: Amblyomma maculatum; assembly: GCF_055883805.1. NCBI lineage: Eukaryota > Metazoa > Arthropoda > Arachnida > Ixodida > Ixodidae > Amblyomma > Amblyomma maculatum. The sequence goes on along the minus strand of NC_139349.1, from coordinate 101,717,692 downwards.
AGTGACCGCAAAAAAAAAAAAAAAAAAAAAAAAAGAGAATTCACGACTGCATGAACCGGATGTCTCTTTAGTCTCTTTCATGTGGCCATAAAAGACCAATTTGCCAGCTACAAGGTACTAAAATGAAGTGGGATCGAATAATCCGATGAAACTTCTATACTCGTGTTGCGTTATGTTAGAGGCCTCGCCACAATAAATATAATCACGTTTTTTTTTTTCTTTTCTTTTTTTTTTCTAGAGAGCAGTAGCTATCATCCAAGACGTTCTGAGCGCCACGCTATCATTAATAAAGGCATCGCCAATAGACCAAACTATTCACCAATATATCAGAACAACATGTAAATAGCCTTTCAAACACTAGCGATGTCTTTGGCTCCAAATCCGAACGGCATAAGGCGTGAAAAGGCCGCAATGAGTGATGCCGTAGCTGTCGATAAAATTCGAAGAAACAGTAACTACACGAAATTAATTGGACTTCATCAAAACAATGCATGAAGCCTATTATTGCTGTCTCCGCTGTTTTAAATGTCGCCTCTCGTAGTATTCCTGTTGCAGTCCCAAATCCTTTAAAATTTGGCCTTCATAATCTTTACCACAGCTGAAAGAAACCTTCCAGACAGCACGACGTTTGAAAGAGAATTGTTCAGCCTGCCGTGGACAGCAGTGAACTTTCAACATGATTGCGTTATTTATTTATTTATTTATTTATTTATTTATTTATTTATTTATTTATTTATTTATTTATTTATTTATTTATTTATTTATTTATTTATTTATTTATTTATTTATTTATTTATTTATTTATTTATTTATTTATTTATTTATTTATTTATTTATTTATTTATTTATTTATTTATTTATTTATTACAGAGTCCTGCAGCCCCCGAAGGCATTATTGCAGGGGGATGGGGGAGATGACAAATAACATTGCTAAAAACGCCAGTAGTACAATAAAAATATATACAAAATAAAGAAAATAACACGACACAAGTGATAATGCCGAATGAGAAACATGCATCTAAAGGGGGCAACTGCGTGAAGTACAAAGTGATGAAAACACTCAAAAACAAAGTAATGAAGAAAACACGCGTAAGAGAACTGGGCGCCACGTCACACATCTGATAAAAAAGCCATAAATAAATTTTCCGTGCAGCACTCAGTGATGCCAGCTGGCAGTCGGTTCCACTCATTTTCATCAACGCGATGGCGTTGATGAAAACCGGCGGTGTCGACGCTTCCAGTTAAAAATCACGGGCGTGGCCCTGGCAGGTGCTAATTGAGAGGTTACTTGGCCAAGCACTGATTCTGCGGTGCGTTATATCCTTTAGCGATATCACGTGGCATGGCAAAGTTGGAAGGAGCTGCCAATTTGGTTTACTCATTCCAGGCATAGGGATATGAATAAGCCTTCCAGGGCTCTTGGATATCTATTCAGGCGCGCTATACCCCTATAAGTCATACATGCACTTTCGTACGCTTGGTTAAAGCGGGGCTTTGTACCTGTCGGGTGGTCACTACGACCGCTAGTTGGATAACGTGGTAACTCAGGACTTTATAGATAATAAGGATGTATAGGATACTAGAGGCACAAATTAAGGGATTGATAATCAAGCGAGCAGATGTTTCATGTACGCGAACGAGGAGCCGAAAAGATATTCCCTTAAATTTTTTTTGGAGCGAAGCTCCCCTTCTCGCATGCAGCGCTGAAGGTCAAATCATACCTGGAAATGACCTCTACAGTTAGGTTTAGGTGTCCATGGAAACAGTGTGATAGATACTGTTCTGTGCCTTTCCTCCCATAAACCATTCCCTCAAAGGTGAATTAAAAGCCTGATTTGACATAATCCCCAATCTCTGAGTCAACAGGCAGAAAACTGGTGCCTTGGACGTCATGTTAAGCACAGCGTTCAGGACGGCCTTACACCCGCCAATCTGCACTTCCACAGAACTCCTGCAGCTGGGCCTTCACAACACGGCTGGGGAGCTTGTGGAAGCACATTCCCAAGCCCAATATTTGTGTCTCATCCAGGTGATTCCAGGTCGCTACCCTGGAGACTCTAGACGTTTGTATCACAGCAAATGAACCTACCCTCATTGCATACTTCGCCCCTCCCCAGAGGCCTTCCCAGCAAACCGCTTCCTCGAAGCATGCACGCCCATGCACTGTCACGAGCTGCGCAGCCGAGCCCGAGCAGAGGCGCTCCACAAATACTACGGCTTCGAAATAGACGCCGTATGGGCGAACGCCGCCTGCAGGGGTAAGGAGCGGTAGTGGCCATTACAAATTCCTCCCTACAATTATACTACAATCACCTGCTACTGTCCCCTCCTCTTCGTCACCTCTTCAGAGGCAGCCGAGGAAGTAGCCATCTTCTACGCGCTTGCACACAGGGAAGTACTCTATAAAATTTCCGATTCTATATAATAACTCTTTTACAGGAAATGAAAGGCGCGGTAAGTTTTCCCACTTGTTCTGTGGCCAAAAAAAAAAAAAAAAAACTGATTTATTTATAGGAAGCGAAAGGCGCGGTAACTGTCTCACTTGTTTTTCTGTGGACACCGCAACAGCGCCGTAAGGGAAGGGAGGAAGATGGGTGTGAAAGTGTAAAGAGAGATAGAGGAGCCGTAGTGGAGGGATACGGAGTAATTTCGACCACCTGGGGATCTTTAACGTGCGCTGACATCGCACAGCACACGACGCCTCTTCGTTTCGCCTCCATCGAAACGCAGCCGCCGAGGTCGGGTTCGAACCCGGGTACTCCGGCACAGTAGTCGGGCGTCTTACCACTGCACCACCCCGGCGGGGCTGCCACCTGAACCGCGCCGTAAGAGAAGAGAGAAAGGTGAGAGTGAAAGCAAGAAAAGAGAAAAAGAGGCCTTAGTGGAGGGTTGCGGAGAGATTTCGGCCACCTGGGGATCTTTAACGTGGACTGGCATCACACCACATATGGACGCTTCCGTTTCGCCTCATTTCAAACGCATCCGCCGGTGGTCGGGTTCGAGCCCAGGTACTCTGGCACGGTATCACGGCGGGCATCTTAACATTGCACCAATGCGGAGGTTGGTTGGTTGGTTCAAGGGAAGGGAAAGGCGCAATACCTTTCACACTTGTAGCTGTGGACACCTGAACCGCGCCGTAGGGGAAGGGAGGAAGATGGGAGTGAAAGTGGAAAGAGAGAAAGGGGAGCCGTAGTGGAGGGCTCCGTAATTTGGACCACTTGGGGATCTTTAACGTGCGCTGATATCGCACAGCACACGGACGCCTCTTCGTTCGCCTCCATCGAAACGCAGCCGCCGAGGTCGGGGTCGAACCCGGATATTCCGGCACAGTAGTCGGGCGTCTTACCACTGCACCACCCCGGCGGGACAAGAAAGTGGGTTCTGCATAGAACTCATTGCCCCGCCGGGGTGGCGCAGTGGTAAGACGCCCGACTACTGCCCGGAGTTCCCGGGTTCGAACCCGACCACGGCGGCTGCGTTTCGATGGAGGCGAAATGAAGTGGCGTCCGTGTGCTGTGCGATGTCAGCGCACGCTAAAAGATCCCCAGGGGGCCGAAATTACTCCGTAGCCCTCCACTACGGCTCCCCTTTCTGTATTTCCACTTTACCTCCCACCTTCAGCCCTTCCCTTACGGCGCGGTTCAGGTGTCCACAGATCAAGTGTGACAGATACTGCGCCTTTCCCTTCCTGTGAACCAATTATTATTATAGAACTCATTCGGGCTCGATCCCGACCGCCGGCGGCTGCGTTTCGATGGAGGCGAAACGAAATGGCGTCCATGTGCTGTGCGATGTCAGCGCACGTGCGATGTCTTTGCGATATCAGGTGGTCGAAATTACTCCGGAGCCCTCCACTATGGCACCCCGTTCTCCTTCCACTCTCACTCCCACCTTCCTCCCTTCCCTTACGGCGCGGTACAGGTGTCCATAGAATTAGTGACAGATACTGTGCCTTTTTCTGTGATCCAATTATATAGAACGCCGGTGAGGATCGAACTTTGCTGCGTTCAACGGAACGCTGTTTCTTTTCGATGCAGCGCTAATCGCCCACAATAAAAGCTTTCGCTCCACAATGGGCTCAACAGCGTTGAACCGTCTAATTCTTGTAGCGAAAGCTACATTGGCCACTAACCTGCAATTTCGTTGTGAGGGTGCTCCGAGGAGGCACAGAGACCGACCTTGAGCCGTCTCCTAGCAACCCGCGCAGCTGGCGGACGCCGCGCGCTCGCCGCGCCATCTGGCATGACGTCACACCGAGCGCAAAGAAATAATCGAAAATTATAGATTAGGAAGACGTCTGATGCCGCCACCGGATGCTAGCTTAAATAATAAAGAGGCCATAGCCTGGCGGTGATTACAAGCCGGAAATTTCCAGAACCCTGCTTGGTTGTTTCACACCCAGATAGATGAGAGAAAAAATGATAAATGTAAAGCCTGCGAAGCCAGAGGGACCCTCGACCTAATACTTTTGGAATGCCCTAAGTCTCCGGGCGCTAGGGACAACATTAAAAGAGAGAAGCCTGGGTACCCTGCTGCGAAGCGACGTCCCCGCTGACCAGCAAAAAGCCGTCCGCCTGGCGGCTGAGGCCGCGAATAACCAATGTATATTCGCCAGTCCTTAGTCGCGGAGGTTCCAGCCCCCGTTCCTCAGGCCTGCGTGCCAGGAGCGGGGAGTAGGGGGCCTCCTAAATCGGTGGAAATTAAAGTTTTAATCAATCAGTCAATCAATCAATCAATCAATCAATCAATCAATCAATCAATCAATCAATCAATCTCGCCACGGAGCCGCCGTTTGGTATGAAGTCACACCGCTTGCCTCGACGTCGCGCTCGTCTCCGCTCGCTTCGCCGCTGTGTTGCATGTATAACATGTCGGAGAATTGAAAAGGAGATCTCGCGTGCGCCGCAAACAAATTTGAGACGGCAGCATGTATGGCGACAAGTCTGCTAAGCACAATGAGGCCTGGAATCTTTCGTTAACTTATATCCTGGCATATCCGAGCTAAGTCACTGACATTTTTTAGCTGGAGACCGTAGTACCTCTATGTTGCGTCGAACATTTGAAGCCTCACGGCCTTGAAAGATAGCAAGAATGCATGCCCCTGGCAGGCTTTTTATGCGGGAGCGTTATTAACCCCATGCGAGCAAAAACTGCTCGTTAACATCTGCGTCAGACGTGCGAAGCCTCGAAGCCCAGAATGAAATTGCAGGTGGTTTAGCTGCGGTTAAACCTAGTGTGCACGCGATAGCTTCATTCGTGACTCTCTCCTCGGTCTTCATGCTGCAGCAATGGCCTGGCGCGCTCTTTATCTACTCAGTCATCACATCGTGACATCAGTTATCACGTGCCATCGAGCCATATTCCCACATCGTATTTCATCGCTTTGACCTTTGTCCTTCACTTTTTTTATTATGGGGGGAGACACTACGACACCATAAGTGTCTCGTGGTTTGGCCTCTAGCTCACATGAAGGTCACATTCCTCTGCATGGAGACCTTGGTTTTGCATCGCGTCGTGAAGAAATCACGGGAATGCTCAGGTAGGTGCTAGCTAGCAGGTGACAGCATACCGGGACCATTGCACTCCTCGTTTGAGGAATCGCAGCCTCGAAAAATCTCGAGCATGTTTGGAGAGAGGCATGAAAGTGTCCACTTCTCTGGTCATAAATTTAGGATGACCCCACTGAGCTGGAAACTCGCCGAAAATACATGCCGACGGTGAATATGCATCCCAGGAGGTCCTATGTCATGTAAGAAAATTTCCACTGCAGAATAAAATGTTAAGAAAGGAACAATAATGTCTCGGTCATATTTTCGCATACGCAGACTATAATCATGTGGAATTCGGCAGATAATTAGCGCTCTCGCGTACATGCCCTGTGAATGTCATTAATCCGCTGTTTGTTTTTATTTTCTTTCCCCAACGTCCGAGATTCTGTGCCAAATCATGGTAGTCAAGATTTCAAAGGCTGCGCAGTTTACAAGTACCTAATAAGTTCACTTCAGAAGGCAATCCGTTTGTTGAATTTTTCTATTATTGTAGCGTGAACTACACTGGCCGCACTCTCGCTGGCTTTGCGTGGTTCTGGGGTGACCGTACTGCGCATGCTCGAGGCGCGAGTGACGTCACTGCTCGCAGCTGGCAAGCCTGGCAATTATATTCTTCTAGACTAGCTGGTTATTGGATCGGAGGGACACGACGATTACCCGCTGAAAGAAGGCAAGCTTCAAATGATCAAATAGAACCTATTGTGACCTATGTGAGCTTTCAACCGGGAATGCCTTTCTATCTTGCCACAGCGATTCCCCTCCACAAAATTATTGGATGCTGTACAGTACGGGAAGAAGGGGCGCCGTTGTTTGGCACCAGCCTCCTGCTAAAATAAAATAAAATAAAATACAAGGACTCGCCCCGGTGGCTATATATGGTTTCGCCGTTTGGGTTTTGGCTCTTTATCTTGCACCACACTGGCGGTTGTATGTCGGTGGAGGGGGAATACATATTATTACGAATACAACTGTTGCGAAAAAATATACCGCCAAGTCATGACACATTCGCGTACGGCAGCTGCCGAAGTATACAGGTAGTACATGAGAAGGTTCCTACGAAGAAAATAAAATAGAAAGTACAAAAAGAGAACAGCAGAAAGGAAATGAGAATGAGCACAGGAAGACAAAAGCTTATCTTCGCTTTATTCACCTTGGAACGGTAAATAAAGATAACGTGACTGTCACCTTTGCAACAAGGAAACCCATAAAGCGCTTCTTATCGCTTGTATTCGCCGCAGTCGTGTGCGCGCAAGCTGTACACGTTGTTACGAGTGCCCTGCGCGTAACTCAATGAAGCCATATGGCAGCGGGATGAACTCCCGTGAAGACTTTCACACGGTTTGACAGGACTAATCTCAAGGCGAGAGGAAGTCGGCTTCCCTTTCATGTTGCCTCTGAGTGCGCACAGAATGTGAGCGGAAATAGCTATGGAAGTGCAAAGGAATATAGATCCAGCAGGGTAGTGACCAACTTGAAGTCACGGTAAGGTGTATGCAAAAATATAATATGAAGAAATTTCTCAATTCAAAAAATAAGTCATTTAATAGCACAAACATCTAGCCCCCATAAACTCCCTCGAATCATTTGCAAGTCCTTTATCAAGGGAAATATGTCAGTAGTACAGCTATAAGCGAGGACGATAGCGAAAATAGATTGTGCCATGGCGCTCTTCGGCCCAAACTGTCCTCGCGCCATTCATGTTCGTCATTATCAATTTTTAAAGTAAGAAATTCCACCTTACCTGCAGAATTTCACATAAAACGCTTCACTAAAAACTTTTCATGCACTCTGGTCGCCGAAACAGTTTTAATAGACTATTCTAATTAAAAACTTCGGTAATGAAACGCTCTGTATATTTGTATAATCATTGTGGTCAAATAGGAATAGACTTCATTCATTGCTTTTGCATTGCTCAACCGATATTTCTCTCCAATTACAGAAGGAAACACAGGGGTAAAAGCAGTCATATCTATAGCAAATAGCCGTCTGTAAATTGTAGGGCTAATTTCCTGGAGTGGTATACGTAAGGAGAAACAACGCAAGGACTCCAGATAGATTTATACTGTGTTCCTTTCACGTCTGCTGCCATCGCATGTCCCATGGGCGCTTTTCTATTTCACCGCCGTAACCGCGATCCAACCTTGGAATCCACAGGCGAAAGTCAAATCCAGTAATCCACAACATCACTATGTATAAGCGGCATGTCGAAGTGGTAATTGATCGAACAATAAAGATAAGTTTTGTTACAATTTTACTTGACATTGTATGAAATAAAAAGGTGAGAAAAAAAGATGGGGAACACTTAAGCTGGATCTTTAAATGGACACTCTACTGACTTTTTCGAGAACTTTTTTCTTGCCTCATCAAAAGCTCCTTTCCAAAATTAACGAATTAGCGGCTGTAGCACTGAGAAATACACCAGAACTATATATACTTAAAACAGCTGTTTAAAACGGTAGTCCAGCTTGCTCAATGGTACACAGCGTCTCCGAACCTTGATCTCGCGGACATCAATTAATTAGTATAGTAAGTGTACGCAATTTTACGGGCCCCACGACTGCTGCGTCGCTAGCATCACCTAGGCGGCATGCAGTGGACATATTAAGCATGACAATAATCAAGATACATACATAGGCTGAATTAAAACTGTAATTGACAGCATTAACGTAGTTTTAAATAACACAAAGTGGCTAACAGTACCAAAGACAACTGATGATATCTATCCCTGATGCCAACAACCGCTCTTCTCTGTAGCAGCGCCGCAACAAATAAAGCGATGTCTTCGGTTGTGCGCTTTTTTTTATTATTTTAAGACACCTTAAAAGAATATTGAGCAAGATTGATTATTGAAAGTTGCTGCCCTTTATTGAAAGAGTGAAAAGTGGGCTGGCTTAAGTTGATATGACCAATATAACTCTCCGTATGACGGTGAGGCACATAATGAAACGTAGTGTACTCAATTCAGATTCTCCAGGCGGTATAACATTTTAGCCGCAAGAAACGACACCTCATGACGCTAATCAAGACCTTACTTTTTTTTAATCAGTTTAAGACGTAAATTCCTGCTGGAACCGTAAATTCTGGCCTCGTTACTGCCACCAAGTGGTGAGATCTACCAGAATACGCCAATAGTTTTTATACTCGTCTCCGACAGTAGATAGCTGCCACTTTAGGGGTATGACGAGATAGGTAAAACGAATACGTAACGGTAAACAAATACGTCACGAATAAAAGCAGTGCGTGTTATGAGACATGATAAATAAACTTAATTATGCAGCATAACACTGGCTAAGACGAACAGGACGCAAGCACTGATATGTAAAATGCACGATGACTCAGGCAGTTAAAACATTTTCTTATGAACTTTACGTGCACACAAAATGGGTCGTTATCAAGTGAAGCAACTCAGTGAAGTAAGAAGAGACGCACAATGGCGCCTTTTGCATTTGATCAGCACCATGAAACATATTTGAAATTTTATTTCAGCAGCTAATCAGGCATCACTCTCAAATCATGTTTGCTTCAAAGGGAATTGAGGGCTAGGCTGAAAATTAAGCTTCGGAGAATATTGTGCATCATCACGACTTTCACGCATGTTTCAAAGCATATCTTAAGCTTACAGCAACTAAATTATATACGATTACAAACTTTCTCTCTATATGCGTAAACGTAACCTTCCCAATGATACGCACCGTCCCTTGCCTGCTTACAGTTTACCTAGGGAACTAAAACCAGTGCCACACACACGAACAAATTATGGCCGGGCCACTCTTGACTACCGCATACCATCACTTTAAAATTAAAGCCCGCATTGACTTCACTGCCCCGTTTAACACATTTAGACTCGAAATGACAAATTTTATGATGAGGCAATGAATATTACTGCGATGTTCATATTCATTTCTGAAATCTGATGTGATGAGTATAAGTCTTTTGCTTTTGATCTCATGTACATATCCATTTTTGATTGTGCTGTGAAATCCACTGCGAGATGCTGCCTGCAGGCCCCCAGGGCCCAGTCAAGCTGTCTGTGACAGCTTTTTTCCAGGGGAACCCCCAACTTGTAGGTTGGAAATAAAGTGGATTTGGATATCCACGCGTGCACAGGCAAAGGAACCAGCTTGGATAACTGTATATACATAAACCAACCTATGCTATGCAAAAAAAAAAAAAGATAGAGATATAAAAAATCATTGCACACTACTTTTTTGTTAGCAGTTATCAATTATTTAGAAATCACTTTTTTACGTTGATCGTGCAGATCGCGTCCGTTTTTGTTCTGTGCGAAAGCGCGCCATTTTAAGTGAGCGCATAGCAGCGATAATCGGTAAGTTTATTTTTCGCGCGTTGGGTATATTTAGGTGCGGCGGACGGAGATAACTGCTTCCTTCCTCTCCGAGGTAAACTAATTTTTACGGCTGGCCTTGACAAGGCTGCGCTGCTTTCTTTTTTCCACACTTCGTACAGTTTGCCTTGCGGGAAATGCATGGTACGAAACGCCAAATAACGTTTCCGGCGTTGCTTATGGTGGAATAATGAACATCATTTTAAAAAATAGCTATGGCTATTTTTATAAATAAAGGTCTTATAAATTATAAAGGTCTTATAAATAGCTATAAGACCTTGCTGGCACATGATCTTTTTGGAAGTGACGAGCGGCCAGGAAAACGGGGCAGGCATGTAATAGCTGTAAGGAAAAATGCACTGGTTGGAATACGTATTATTCCAAAAGGTATCAGTACAAAGTTCGAAATTACCAACTTCAATGGAGCTATACTTGGAAAGGTCAGACGCTTGACCTGCCCAAGAGAATACTCTTCACCGATACTTCTCCTGCAAGTACGAAGCTCCATGCTTACCCATAAGTCTAGTGACTCCAACATACCGTAAATCTGCATGATCTTTCAAACATTTTCTTCAAACGCGCATAGCAGTGGTTATTTTATTTTTCTATCTGAAAACATTTAGACTTAATATCTACACAGTTCACAGATGAGCATTCCCGCGCCGTTGAATAACTTGATAGAGCCCCCAGAAACCTGGATGGCATGCTTGCTTTTCAACTCATAATGGGAAGCTTTAGCCACTCTTCCGCAGCCTATTTCTCCTGGATTACGCTTTAAAATGCCAGTTTGAAATTCGCCACGGTTTGCTTTTTCGAGATCGTAAGCAGCACGCAGTTTCAATTCGACATTTATTAAGCTTATTCAGTACCCGCGAGTCTTAGCGCCAAAAGAATAACACGGATAGCTTTCACAGTTACCGCAACAGAAAATGCACAAAGAAGAAACAAAAAGACGTCATGCCCAAAAAGAATATTGTTTAGCACAACGTCATGAAATATGCATATGTAGGCGCCAAAACAAAAAGACACGAACATGTATAACTGCAGCATATAGTTCTGGTTCTTACTCGTACAAACCAATAATTTATGACAACACGACAAAAAGAAAAGGCATGTCATGGTAGCAAAATATATCAATGTTTGACTTAATTTTGGATCTCGCTGCAGTGCACTAAATAGGCCAAATATTATTTCTCGGATACATCAGAAGAACACCGATAAACATCCGTCTTTAAAAAAAAAGTAACGTCTGTCGGTTAGAGCCGACAAGCACTAGTGTGGCCAGGTTGAGACTTCTCAACAGCTGATCTTAGTCGAAATACTTATTTCTGCTTTTTTTTTCTTTCTTTTTTTTTTTTACAGCAATGCCGGGTAGGCGCTGAGAGCAGTAGCGCCAGTATTGAAAACCCTTACCGAAAAGATTATTGCCACAACGCTTCACATCACTGTAAAAAAATTTCTGGCAGCTGTCCCGCCAGAAATTTTCTGTTCTGCTATGTTTTCTGTTTTTTTTTTTTAATTTTTCTGTGATTTTACAGTTTTTTCTGTTTATAACTGATAAAAAATTTTGTAAATTGACAAAACTTTTCTGTTATACCGCGTTTTTTGTTTATTATTTTGGTTTTTTTCTGTCGCAGTGAAAATAGTGATGCAAAGATATCTTTTCTTTACTTGTCTTTCATTTCATGTTTTCTGTCTGTAACAAGAATAAAACTGCATTCAGCGCCAATTTCTTCAATGAACACTATTTTGAGGCGAAAGCCTTGCCAACTACATCTCACGAATATCTCTCGGCGCTGGCAATACTCGATGACACCTATAAGGTTGCCCTCGCAACAGCCGTTGTCTAGCCTTCCAAAAGAGGCAAGTGGAGCAAGGCGTAACAGATAACACTGTACCAGGGAGCCAACCCAAAAGGGACCTCAATGTGGCGCCACTAGTTAACTGCTTTCGAATCGAAATTGTTACCCAGCCGATGGTACAGAAATTTTCTTTAAAAATACCTGTAATTTCACACACATTTTTTACAGAGGGAAGTTATTTGTAATTGGCCTAAATTTTACTGCTCATTGCGTGCCACCATTTCTATTCCAACTGCACGGTCAATAACGTCCGTTCAACCGAGCTCATTAGCAAGACAAGTCGTCTCGATCGGCGGATGTAGTATTTAGGTGACGGCTCCCCCAAAAAGCAGCCATGGATGAAGTATGACGTGAAGTTCAAATTTATCATCATCAGCACGCAAGACCCCCTGCGCAGTACCCCCCCCCCCCCTCATCTTAAATTATGATTCTCTATCGGCCTGTCATCAATTCTGTGAAGATTAAAGCTAGATTTCAAGGACGCTCGGAACATTTATCACGTTTCGTGCTGTCAACATAATCATGCTAACATAATCGAGTCAACAAGGTAAGCTATAGCCTCTATTGGAACCAAGAGTGCGCTGCATGTGCAAAAATGAGGCAGCAAAATATAAAGCTCTCTGCGCCTATTCTTCCCTTCGTTAACTTTGAACTTTCTGCTAATTTTCGCCACTTTTAAGGTTTTAATCGTACAACTAGTCTAAAAAGATTATTTAATGAAAAGAAATAAACGCCAAAAAACATATACCGGATTTTCTCAGAGGCACACACCGGATAATCTCCAGCCTAGCGATATATACCTTATAACGTAATATGTCTTTAGAGACTCCAAGTCGCGAATTTCATGTGTGAATATGTCGTGCAATAATAAAACTAAAAGGTAAAACCGCAGTACAACATTCCTCGCCCTCCGTCCTTGAACCTTGGGATTCTTTACATTTGCGCCACAAGCTTTCTATATATATATATATACATATATATATATATATATATATATATATATATATATATATATATATATATATATATATATATATATATATATATAGAGAGAGAGAGAGAGAGAGAGAGAGAGCGAAGTGTACGCTTCATTTAAAGAAACATTGTATTGGACTCGACGTTTCGACCAGAAGCTGGCCTTCATATAGTCATATAGTCGCCACATTCCCTTACAACGCGCGGAAAATTCAAAACTTCTAGCTTCAATATTCGACGAGGGAAGAAGGGACGCCAAGTTTAAGTAAACAAGAAGCTCGGTGCCAGCTCACGCATTTAAAGCAAATGCACCGAGGCACGAACTGAGGCAAACTGTTTGGCAGGTATTTTGCACCAAGTGCCGGCACTCACTCCCACTGCCAAGGTCGCCGTCCTTGTAATGTTCAAGGGCGTCAATAATTATTCAGCGCCAGGTACACTGCGCGAGCGAGTAAGCGGAACAAGTGCATGCTGAGGGCCGCGTCCTGTCTGTAGACCTTGATTCTGGCATTCGCATAGTTAACATTTATGCTCCGAACAGAGGTCGTGATCTGGGTGCCTTTTTCAAGCACCTTGACTCCCAGCTAATAGGTCCATCCAAGTTAGTTCTAGTGGGTGATTTCAACTGTGTCCTTGACAGGGCGGATCGCCTCTCTTTTCGAGGCACTCCGCCCAAGGAGCGGGATAGGCAGGGGGCGCGTGCACTTAGGGAGCTGGTCGAGGAGCTAGATTTGGTTGATGCCTGGAAGGTGCTCCGCTCAGGACAGTCAGGGATGACTTGGACTGGGAGGCGCCTTCAGAGCAGGCTAGACCGCTTCTACGTCTCTCCAACACTAGCCTCCGGCATGCACTCCGTGTGGTCGGTCCCCTCCGCGTTGAGCGATCACAAGTGTGTCATCCTTCGCTTCAGTGATGGGATCCTGGTCCCTCGCGAGAAGGGGACCTGGCGCCTCAACTCGCGGCTTTTAGAGGACCAGGAGGTTGTTAAGGAGGTCTCTGGTATTCTTCGAAACTCTCTGCAGTCCAACCTAGGCTTAGACGGTGTCGGATGGGATGGCATTAAGGCAGATGTGCGTGACTGTTTCAAGGCAGCGGGAATGAGGCGGGCACGTGAGGAACGGCAGGAGATCACCATTGTCTCTGACGTCATCCTCCTGCTTTCTAAGCCTCTTTCTGCTGGCCAAGGGGTCACCGAAGCACTCGCCTCGCAGCGCATCCGGCTCCGAAAATTGCTCCAGCAACGCTGGGATAGTCTTAGGGCTATGGCGCGAGCTGAGCGGTGGGAGAGGGAACATTGGTGCAGCAGACACCTCCTCCGACGCCGCTTAGCGCGCACAGAGACTTCCCTCACTGAATTGGTAGACCCGGTTACGGGGTCCATCTCCAACACTCCGGATGCTGTTCTTAAAGCAGCACGGCAGTTTTATTCCGTCCTATATCAGGCTCCAGCTCCAACCACAGCTACTTTTCCACTTGAATCCCCCTCCAAACCAGTTCACCTATCAGGAGCTCCCTTGGATGAGACAGAATTAGAAGCGGCGCTCAAATCGTTCCACAGAAATCGTAGCCCAGGTTCGGACGGCCTGACTGTTGAGTTTTATGTCAAGTTCTGGAAGCAGCTCGGGAAGCCTTTCACCGCTCTTGTAAACAGGCTCCTGGGTGAGGGGACGCTCTCAGGTACTCAGAGGGAAGGGCGGATCACTCTCCTTTGTAAGGATGAGTCGAGACGCACTGACCTACGAGCCTGGCGTCCCATCACGCTCCTGAACGTCGACTACAAGCTCATAGCCAAGTGCCTGTCCTCTCGGTTAACTTCTTTTCTTCCAGACATTATAGGTCCATATCAGGCTTGTAGTGTTCCTGGTCGTTCCACTCAGCTGCACGGTTTTGCCCTTAGGGACCTTTTCCTCTGGGCTCAACATAGAAATCTTCAGGGTATTCTTTGTTCGTTTGATCAGGAGAAGGCTTTTGATGTTGTTAGTCATTCCTACTTATTCCAAGTCCTGGAGGAAGCTGGTATAGACTCTGATTTCCAGCGCATGGTCAGAGCTCTATATACCAGGCCAGTTTCAGCCGTTACTGTGCTAGGACGCACCTCCGAAGTTTTTGACGTGGGCCGTGGAGTCAGGCAGGGATGTCCCCTATCTCCTGCCCTCTACGTGCTCGCATTTGAACCCTTGTTACAAAGGCTCTCTCGAGACAGTCACATAGCTCGCTTTCCGCTCCCGCCAGGTTCTCCACCAGCTCCCATCTTTGCCTATGCAGATGACCTAACCATTGTCGTCCCGGATGAGGCTTCTGTCTCCTCCGTTCTGGATGTCATGGAGGTGTACTGTAAGGCGAGTGGGGCTAAGGTTAATAGGTCGAAGAGTGCCACCCTCTATTTTGGGTGTGCACCATCCAGTCCTCAGCCCGCTCATGGTCTTCCCGTGAAGGCTGAAGTCCGTCTCCTTGGTTTTTATTTCAATTCACAAGGCCTTTCAGATAGGAATTGGTCCTCTGCTCAAGAGAAAATTGAATCGAGGGCAAGAGAGTATGAGAAGCTCTTGTGTCCGCTTACGGCTCGAGCCACTATCACTCGGTCCCTCCTGTTCTCGGTGCTGACCTATGTCGCTGGCGTAACACCTTTGTCAGCACGGACGAAGCTTCACCTGGAGCGGATCCTTTTCCGTTTCTTGTGGAGTGGAGCTCCTGACAAGGTCAAAAGACTTGTGGTGAAGCTGCCTAGGGAGAGGGGAGGCCTCGGCATCTCCGACCTTGGCATCGTAGCCTCAGCCTTGCACGTCAGGTGGACCCAAGTGGCATTGAACTCGGACATACCTCTGACTCAAAGCCTGACTTCGTTTTTTCTGAGTACTCGACTCCGCCTTTTCGCCCAGAGCACGTATTCTCATTGCGTGCCACGATCGGGCTCTCCTTCCCCTTTTTATGCTCAGGCAGCTACCTGCCTTGAGCGTCTGCGTAAGGAGGAGGCGGACATTGATGTGGTTTCGGTTCCCCTAAAGGAACTAGTTAGGCTTTTGACTCCTAGTCTTCCCCCTCACCTCCGTCTTTACGACCTCGCTAATGTTAAGCCCAGCTGGCGGTATATCACAGCGGATTTTTTGGAAGCAAGCAGAGCGTCCTTTATGTACCGCTTCGCCAGGGGAGTCCTCCCCATTAAGGCGCCGGCGTTTACACGGACCAGCCTGCGACCAACTTGTCCGACTTGTGGTGGTAGAGAGGACACTGTGCACATATTCTCGCAGTGTCTCCTTCCTGAAGCGCTTCTCCGTCGTGTAGCTAACCTCTTCCAGCTTCCGGGTATACCGTACCAGACCGTGCAATACCTGAACCCGTTGCCAGGCGTGGCCGTTAACCAGTTCGTCCTCTTGCTCGTGGAGTGCGCGTACCAAGTATGGCTGGCACGCTGCGCGGCCGCATACAACAGCAGAGTTCCAGGCCTCCATGAAGTAATTGCAAAAGTACGGAAAGAGGTCTGGTTCTGCCTGCAGCGGGAACGTCGCATTCTTGGCGAGCAGAGGTTCTCGAAGATTTGGTGCGGACCGTCTGTGATTTTTTCGGTTAAGGGTGGAACACTCTCTGTGTCATTATGATTTTCTCACAGGGATTGGTTGTCCTTAGTGACACTTGTGCTGTCATGAAGGTTCGCCTCGTCGGCTCGATGCCACGATGGCGCTGCAGGCCGTCTTTGCGTTTGATGACACTCACTCCTGTGAGGGCATCGCGCGGCGGCCCCCTTGTCCGGGTAGGACCCTCACCTCGAACTAAAAAACTCTCCCAGACCCCACTTGGCCCTGGGGGGGACTTTGCCGGAGGTGTTGAATGGATGATGATGGGCTGATGAGTTATGTGTGACTCTGGGGCACGGCACCTCCGGGTGTCAATCCCCCTCCCCATCTGACAACGGCAAAGTGTAAATAAAACTATAATCACGTTCTTTTTTTCTCTCTCTCTCTCTGTTCCACGGGATTCCGGCATGAAAGCTTGCAGCGCCCGCTACGCGTGTACGGTTCCACATTGCTGTTTCAGAATTCTTTCGTTCCGCAGTCTCTAATTACCTACGAACTAAACGCGATCCTCGAATATCTCCCGTAAGCGCCCCCCATACTAACTGCAGACAAATTCCTGCACAAATTATGAGTCATTCGAAGCCTGTTAAGAGCTAATACACTTGTCACAGTTCGCTGAGCGCCGCCAGTTAGTGTGTACTTAGAATAATGTTCTTAAATTGTTACGTCTTTATACATTCGTCTCGCTTCTGAGTTAGTTAAGTGCAATGCGCTTGATATCCGAGCAAGCTTCTCAGGACCGACCGTGAAGGAAGTCAAATGCGTAAAATTATCACGTGAAGTTACGCTTTGTTGAGCGGCTTCATTGCGGAATTTTTGCCTATTCTCTCTCTGTCCCAGAACTCCCCGGAACCACAGACTATCGAACACACCGCTGGTGCGCCATGCCCTAAGCGAAGCAGATATCACGTTCTATTAACGCTTAGAGCGAAATGAAACCGCACCCGGGATTCGATAGTAAACTGGCTCTTGGGTAATTCCCAAGTGCTCGAACCCCAGAGATAAAACTAACCATTACTTTGGCCCTCACGGGACTCGTGGAACCCGTGAGGAAATCCTCCTACCCTGGCCACGTAATAATAGCTTTTATTACGACTGCACCCAAAGCGTCCCACCATGCGTAGCGCTGCGCTTACTTACGGCCGTGAAATACTAACTGAACCCTGAATAAGATCGTAAATATTGATCATGTTTACAGAGATAATTAACTTTCCTCGTATAATCAGCTCACGTTAATTGAGACGCTGGCACTGCCGGCGCTGTCATGGAGACAATAAGGATGTAACGTATAACAGAAAATAAATGCAAATAGAACTCTGTTCACATGTCAAGGATATCACTTCAAGATGAAATATACTAGTAACGTGTTTTAGCGTTTACTATCATGTATTCGCTACCAGCGAGATCTTTATCTGAAGACCTAATCAAAGAAAAATATTTGCCTGTTTCAGGAGGAACCAAATTGACTTTGTTGGCCATGCTCCCCTTAAAAAATCCTGCTATGGTTATTATGTTTTACTAACATCAAAAGCACGAGGATGTCGGAAAGGTACTCAAACTGCAACGAGTAGCAGGACACATTTATGTCGCATAACATTACAAATAGTATGCCTAGCTGGCATTGGGCTAAGCTAACGTAGATAAAGAAAAAATCATCTCCGAATTTCATGCTCGGTGAAATACAGAATGAGAACATTTTTTCAAGCACGAGAAGCATGCCCCAGACACTGCTTCACAAAATACGCAGTTTGGTCGCAGTTTCGTATGATCATAAAGGGATCTCAATTCACAGCGAATCCTCGTAGGCAAGAAAATTACAATCAAACAGGAGCCAGCAAAACAGAAGTATCACTTTCACTTCCATAGGTAATAAATACAAATAGTCTCTAATACCTGTCATTGAAAAATATCAATAGTTTATTAGAGCCCCCATATAAAGGAGCCAAAATAAACATTCTTAGGCTGTTGAAAATCATTGCTTCTTGACCCACCACTATTGACTCTGTAGCCCAGCGCACTTAAAAAAAAAAAAGAAAAAAAAAAGAAAGAAAGCAGGAGCTATGAATATATGGGTTTTCCCAACAGCATCATTTAGATAAATTTGAGGGTATACGGCAAATAATGTGTGTGCTACTCAGTTTCCATGGGTTTGCAGCGAAATTTGAGCACCGGTGATACTTCCTAATGGAGCGATAAAACGTTTGTCGAATATTTCAAGATGTGTTTAACAGTTAAAATAATTTGAATATTTGTTCACAATTCTGAAAAATATTGCACGTTTATTAGAATATTTTAAAATAACACCAACGTTATTTTTCTGGCACTCCACATTGATACGTACAGCGTTTACTAAACAAATATGATAACAAGTGTAAAGTATTTAAACAACAACAAAAAAGAATCTTATTTGCTTGCACAAATTTGATATGACCTCTGCAGGCTATATACTGATGTAATAAAAAACGACATTATAAACTATCTCAATCTCCTTTATTGCACACCTTGTACAGATTTTGCACGACTGCAAAGCTAACTCCTGCATTGCTGCATTCAATTCTGAGCCTTTCTTCCCATTCGCATACATGAGGAAGTTAATTCTATATTTTAAGGCTTATGAAACAGACGGCGATCCATTTCAAGTGACCTTTAATTTGGGTCAGTTGCAAGAACATTTGGGGGCTGAAAGGGGGGGGGGGGAATGGAGCAGTACACTTACGAATGAGATATGTTTCATGTCGAAGATGACAACACTTATGATATAATTTTTACTGTTCCCAATTCCTCCACATCTCTTACACTGCCAAGTCTGTGTCAAAACATTCTGTACTGTGTAACTGTCTGCGAGAGTCCCTCTTCTTTGCCAATTCGCCTGACACACGAGGAATGGATATTCACATAGAAATGTAGAATTAGTGCAGAAGTACTCAATTTAGTTTGACAAGAGAATTTTGTCACAAATGGCAAGCACCAAACTTACACCAATCAAAAGTTGCGCAAAAGACGCACCTATCTCTCATGGCATTAATACTGCTTGCTAAATTTAAAAATATAGTAGTATTTGTAGACAAGCCTAAGTGACCTGGGAGACAAAAAGCGCTTTCTACCCTTCATCACGAAGAAAGTAAAGTCATTCAGTGCTTCTGTATTTTGCACCTCGGCCTGCTGAGCGTTGCATTATTAACAAGTGGAGACCTGTTTGTGGCGACTAAACTTAAAGTAGGCATTTTGTCAGGCATTCGACCAGTACTATTCATCTTCAGGGGACAATTATTAGTCACATGTTGGTGACAATCTCATTCAATTTTTTTATGTTATTAAAAGTTATTTGTGTAGTTCTTTCCAGGTGCATGAATGGGTGTAGGGCAGCACAAGAATCGCTTATTTTTCATAAAATCACGGTTAAAGTTCTTCGCGCTACTTTATTCGAACTTCTGACGTTTACATCGAAAAGAAGTCAGAGAACACCGTTTGGTCTAATAGCGGTTTAGCCTTGCCCATGGGACCCGCGCATATGAAACTGTGTCGACGCACATACATAGTTTACTTGGGAAATGACTGACCTTTCATGGTTTTAACTGCTCTATTTTCAGTGATAGCGTCACTTTTGTCATTAGCAAGCGGCAATCTATGGAAAAAGGGCAATTTCCACTTGTTCTAAGGCTCCATTTATTTGCGCTCAGCAAAACGAACAGCTTCCGCTAAGTTCCATTAGCTGCTTTCCCTGACATTGGGATATCGCTACGTGTGGTTCAAGGTATAAATGTACTAAAGCTCTGAATCAGGCACAGCTCATATGCTCCATGAGCTTGATGTACAATTTTGCTTCTCTTTGTAAAGGGCTTCATTATAGACGTATAATCCCTTGTACAAGCAAATTGAATGATATATGATATATGCGGACGACAGTGTGACTGGACAACGTTTAACTTTTAAGGATTTGCTTATAGCTCATGATTCGAATGTAATGGGCGGAGGCCAAGCAAATTGAATGATATATGATATATGCGGACGACAGTGTGACTGGACAACGTTTCACTTTTAAGGATTTGCTTATAGCTCATGATTCGAATGTAATGGGCGGAGGCCAAGCAAATTGAATGATATATGATATATGCGGACGACAGTATGACTGGACAACGTTTCACTTTTAAGGATTTGCTTATAGCTCATGATTCGAATGTAATGGGCGGAGGCCAAGCAAATTGAATGATATATGATATATGCGGACGACAGTATGACTGGACAATGTTTCACTTTTAAGGATTTGCTTATAGCTCATGATTCGAATGTAATGGGCGGAGGCCAAGCAAATTGAATGATATATGATATATGCGGACGACAGTGTGACTGGACAGCGTTTAACTTTTAAGGATTTGCTTATAGCTCATGATTCGAATGTAATGGACGGAGGCCAAGCAAATTGAATTATATATGATATATGCGGACGACAGTATGACTGGACAACGTTTCACTTTTAAGGATTTGCTTATAGCTCATGATTCGAATGTAATGGGCGGAGGCCAAGCAAATTGAATGATATATGATATATGCGGACGACAGTATGACTGGACAACGTTTCACTTTTAAGGATTTGCTTATAGCTCATGATTCGAATGTAATGGGCGGAGGCCAAGCAAATTGAATGATATATGATATATGCGGACGACAGTATGACTGGACAACGTTTCACTTTTAAGGATTTGCTTATAGCTCATGATTCGAATGTAATGGGCGGAGGCCAAGCAAATTGAATGATATATGATATATGCGGACGACAGTGTGACTGGACAACGTTTCACTTTTAAGGATTTGCTTATAGCTCATGATTCGAATGTAATGGGCGGAGGCCAAGCAAATTGAATGATATATGATATATGCGGACGACAGTGTGACTGGACAACGTTTAACTTTTAAGGATTTGCTTATAGCTCATGATTCGAATGTAATGGACGGAGGCCAAGCAAATTGAATGATATATGATATATGCGGACGACAGTGTGACTGGACAACGTTTCACTTTTAAGGATTTGCTTATAGCTCATGATTCGAATGTAATGGACGGAGGCCAAGCAAATTGAATTATATATGATATATGCGGACGACAGTGTGACTAGACAACGTTTCACTTTTAAGGATTTGCTTATAGCTCATGATTCGAATGCAATGGGCGGAGGCCAAGCAAATTGAATTATATATGATATATGCGGACGACAGTGTGACTGGACAACGTTTAACTTTTAAGGATTTGCTTATAGCTCATGATTCGAATGCAATGGCGGAGGCCAAGCAAATTGAATGATATATGATATATGCGGACGACAGTGTGACTGGACAACGTTTCACTTTTAAGGATTTGCTTATAGCTCATGATTCGAATGTAATGGACGGAGGCCAAGCAAATTGAATGATATATGATATATGCGGACGACAGTGTGACTGGACAACGTTTCACTTTTAAGGATTTGCTTATAGCTCATGATTCGAATGTAATGGACGGAGGCCAAGCAAATTGAATGATATATGATATATGCGGACGACAGTGTGACTGGACAACGTTTCACTTTTAAGGATTTGCTTATAGCTCATGATTCGAATGTAATGGACGGAGGCCAAGCAAATTGAATGATATATGATATATGCGGACGACAGTGTGACTGGACAACGTTTCACTTTTAAGGATTTGCTTATAGCTCATGATTCGAATGTAATGGACGGAGGCCAAGCAAATTGAATGATATATGATATATGCGGACGACAGTGTGACTGGACAACGTTTCACTTTTAAGGATTTGCTTATAGCTCATGATTCGAATGTAATGGACGGAGGCCAAGCAAATTGAATTATATATGATATATGCGGACGACAGTGTGACTAGACAACGTTTCACTTTAAGGATTTGCTTATAGCTCATGATTCGAATGTAATGGACGGAGGCCAAGCAAATTGAATGATATATGATATATGCGGACGACAGTGTGACTGGACAACGTTTCACTTTTAAGGATTTGCTTATAGCTCATGATTCGAATGTAATGGACGGAGGCCAAGCAAATTGAATGATATATGATATATGCGGACGACAGTGTGACTGGACAACGTTTCACTTTTAAGGATTTGCTTATAGCTCATGATTCGAATGTAATGGACGGAGGCCAAGCAAATTGAATGATATATGATATATGCGGACGACAGTGTGACTGGACAACGTTTCACTTTTTAGGATTTGCTTATAGCTCATGATTCGAATGTAATGGACGGAGGCCAAGCAAATTGAATTATATATGATATATGCGGACGACAGTGTGACTAGACAACGTTTCACTTTAAGGATTTGATTATAGCTCATGATTCGAATGCAATGGGCGGAGGCCAAGCAAATTGAATTATATATGATATATGCGGACGACAGTGTGACTGGACAACGTTTCACTTTTAAGGATTTGCTTATAGCTCATGATTCGAATGTAATGGACGGAGGCCAAGCAAATTGAATGATATATGATATATGCGGACGACAGTGTGACTAGACAACGTTTCACTTTTAAGGATTTGCTTATAGCTCATGATTCGAATGTAATGGACGGAGGCCAAGCAAATAGAATTATATATGATATATGCGGACGACAGTGTGACTAGACAACGTTTCACTTTTAAGGATTTGCTTATAGCTCATGATTCGAATGTAATGGACGGAGGCCAAGCAAATTGAATTATATATGATATATGCGGACGACAGTGTGACTGGACAACGTTTCACTTTTAAGGATTTGCTTATAGCTCATGATTCGAATGTAATGGACGGAGGCCAAGCAAATTGAATTATATATGATATATGCGGACGACAGTGTGACTAGACAACGTTTCACTTTTAAGGATTTGCTTATAGCTCATGATTCGAATGTAATGGACGGAGGCCAAGCAAATTGATTTATATATGATATATGCGGACGACAGTGTGACTGGACAACGTTTCACTTTTAAGGATTTGCTTATAGCTCATGATTCGAAAATGTAATGGACGAGCCAAGCAAATTGAATTATATATGATATATGCGGACGACAGTGTGACTAGACAACGTTTCACTTTTTAAGGATTTGCTTATAGCTCATGATTCGAATGTAATGGACGGAGGCCAAGCAAATTGAATGATATATGATATATGCGGACGACAGTGTGACTGGACAACGTTTCACTTTTAAGGATTTGCTTATAGCTCATGATTCGAATGTAATGGACGGAGGCCAAGCAAATTGAATGATATATGATATATGCGGACGATCAGTGTGACTGGACAACGTTTCACTTTTAAGGATTTGCTTATAGCTCATGATTCGAATGTAATGGACGGAGGCCAAGCAAATTGAATGATATATGATATATGCGGACGACAGTGTGACTGGACAACGTTTCACTTTTAAGATTGCTTATAGCTCATGATTCGAATGTAATGACGGAGGCCAAGCAAATTGAATTATATATTGATATATGCGGACGACAGTGTGACTAGACACGTTCACTTTTAAGGATTTGCTTATAGCTCATGATTCGAATGCAATGGGCGGAGGCCAAGCAAATTGAATTATATATGATATATGCGGACGACAGTGTGACTGGACAACGTTTAACTTTTAAGGATTTGCTTATAGCTCATGATTCGAATGCAATGGGCGGAGGCCAAGCAAATTGAATGATATATCCCTTACAAAAATGAGTTTTGAAACTCTATTGTTGGGCTATTTACCGCCTTTTGAATTTATTGAATTTCGATAGACATTCAACCCCAAGCTGAGTGCAATCTTTACAGGGCCAACAGAATTTTCATTGTGTTCTACCAATAGACTTTTTGTGCTATTTTTTCTATGTGCTTTTTGTTGTCAGTTTTCAAACGTTCACGAACAATTAGCGTGTACTGTTCATGCTGACCCATGTTTTTAAGTAGTTTTAGGCACAAATGATAAGAACATGATGTGACAATTTCGTTATGAATTTTTGGTCTCACTTGTAACCAACTATTGGCCACATTCTGCAAAGGGAAATATAAGAGCAGCATGCAGTTGCGTGCTCGTTCATGTTATATAAAAGTACATATTAACGGTGCACACTTAGCTCAAGCTTCGCAACACAGTGAAAATATGCCTTAAAAACTTCATGATGGCAAAGCCTCCACTAATAATGCAAATACATCGTTGAATGTCAATCAGAATCCGTAATGAATCAGCTTCTGTATGTCGCAGAAGGTAACTTTAGTGGTAGGACATATTTTATATTTATCATAAAACAAGTTCAGTGAGTCATCATACTAACAAACAGGATCCTAGATTGAACCTACCATGTAGGGCAGGACAGAGCTTTTTTAAACCAGTTGCAAAGTTCACTATATATATGCTACAGGGTCTGACATTCTGCCCAAGCCTAGGTATTTTTGCCCGTAGCTTTTGCCGCAAAATGAGGTGCAGTCTGCATTGGAATCCTCCACCGCTGTATGTCTTTGGAGAATTTAACTGTTATTTTTTTCTTTTCCTTCCTTTCTTAAAGTGGACACCATGCTAAAATGAAGTCACTTTAAACATTGAGGGGTTCTAATAATGACGGATTGATCCCACGCATACTATAGAGTTAACACGCATAGCAAAAACATTCGCGTATGAAATAAAAAGAAAAAAAATAGGATTACACGCGTCTTCTATCGGCGACTCGTCTTTTCAAAGAAGCATTCGGCCGCTGCCTTGCTACTGTCCACACCCATCTTTCCCCCGTGCCGCGAACGGCGCCAGCATGTCCGGAGGGTCGAGGGTTACTTCCTGTCGGCTGGGGGGAAAAAGGGGGAGGGGGGGAGGGGTTGCTCCCTCTGGGTCTCTGCTCTCTGCCTTCTCCGTGGTTTGTCTTCACGGAGATGACCTTGGCTGCAGCATAGCTGGAGTCGCGCAGCGGGGGCGGCGGCTCCCCCTTTTCACCGAAGCTGTTCTTCTGCGCCCCGTTTTCTTTGCACGCATACGCGGGTACGCTGAGTGCGGCGATGTGCCAGTTCAGTTGGCGTTTTCCCACCACCGTGGTAGCATCTTGCACTGTGAGCGAAGCCCCGTATGTAGGTTTTTCGCTGGTGATTATCACGAAGATCGTTTTGTTCAAATTGGAGCGCGAACGTACGCATTTAAGTCTTCGGAGGAATCCGCTCTTGGGTGGCAGCTTCTGCGCAAGGAGGACGTGTTTAAGAAGTTCAACAGTCGCAGGCGTTTTGGATTCTGGGCGAAAAGCCGGCGCGGGCGGAGGGAGCGTCTGCACTTTGGTGAGTGTTTTACTTTTTCCTATTCGTGTTTGTGCCAGTCTTACAGTGTGTGCTACGAGGTGAAGCACGCATGTAAATATTTCTAGCAGGCAAATCAGCCTCATCGGAAAAAAAAAGGAGGGGGAGAGAGAGAGAGAACGAGGCTTGTCTCTACGCGGACGCTGGGGCCGATGGAACGCCAGCTGGAATGGCGACATTTTCTTTCTTTTTTTTAGCCGGTGACCGTTTTGGCGGATTGTTCGGCACAGTGCTGTACTCTTTCGATACGCTACTCGCGCTGAGACGGACACATTATCGAGATCATAATATGCCTCTGTCACACATTGTGGATTATTGAATCTGTGCAGCTCCACCATTTTTGCAGTGTTTGTTTTTGTTTCCACTCATTTTAGTGCCTATAGTTGGTAATTTTGCTTCAAGTTTTCTGGGTAGTAATGCTTGTGACTTGCACTTTGCTATTTATATTCACAATAGGATCTTTGACGGCAGCATATATTGTTTATCAGGGAGAAATGAACGATGTGGTAGTGCTGCCGAGCTGTGGAGGCGGCGGTCGATGCCGTCTAAGCAGTGAAAGACAGTGACAACTCATTTTAGACAAGACATTTCTTGAGCTATGACGTGGAGCAGCGCACAAATGCCTTTGCTCTATTTTTAGGTTAGTATATACCGCAACTTAATTATGATTTATATTGTTTATTTCAGCATCACATGCGAGGAGTTCCCGGACGTATCAGCGTTTTACGCAAAGAACAGCCTGGCGTCATACCTTGCACATGAATTGAAATAAAGCAAATAAACAGCCCAGCTCATGTTATGGGTTCACCAAAGATGCATATTTTTTCTTTCTCATTAACGCGCATTTTTTATTCTGTGTTCCCTTTCCGCTGCGGATTAACAGAAAATGCTGCGTGATCAACGGTTAGCCAGGAGCAGGCACGAGGTGATTTACATTAATGCAAAAGTAGCACAGCACATATCCTTGCTACGGTCAGTCAACACATTCTATGTTCTGCTCGACCAATCAACAATTTAGTCAGTTTAGTGTAGGTTAATGAGTGAGTAAGTATAACGGGGCTTAAAAGATCTGTTTTGTTCTTTTATGCCTCACTATGCTTATCATTAACCAGCACTGATCAGACAGGATTGTTGATTGGTCGGGCAGAACATAGAATGTGGTGACTTATCGCAGCTAGGAGATGTACTGTACTACTTTTGCATTAATGAAAATCACCCCGTGTCTGCTCCTGGCAAACCGATGGTCGTGTACTATTTTCTATTGTTCAGGAGTGGAAAGGTAGCAGAAAATCAAAAAGCGTCACTTGCAGAGTTTCTGAAGCATTTGAGCCTGAAATCAACAGAATTTCAGTTGCGCGAATTCCAAAAGCGCTCTTAAGAAACACATGGGCCACTATTTCATAAGCGCTCAACAAGAGGTCAACACTGCATCATCCAAGATGTTGCCGATTATCAACAGACTTTCAACAGCGTGTATTGACACAACGCTTTCGAATTTCTATAGAAACCCTACATGCATTTTTGTAAGGGATGATATATGCGGACGACAGTGTGACTGGACAACGTTTCACTTTTAAGGATTTGCTTATAGCTCATGATTCGAATGTAATGGGCGGAGGCCAAATATTTCGGTTCTTTTTTATTTATTTCATAAACCATGACCACAACGACTACCT
This sequence comes from Amblyomma maculatum, assembly GCF_055883805.1. Classification (NCBI taxonomy): domain Eukaryota; kingdom Metazoa; phylum Arthropoda; class Arachnida; order Ixodida; family Ixodidae; genus Amblyomma; species Amblyomma maculatum. Next base: position 101,690,407 of record NC_139349.1, on the reverse strand, counting down.
TTGAGGCTGAGACCGGAAACGAACACGTGTTTGGGAAAAATTCAGAATTACTGCTCCCCTGCACAAAGAGAAGCTTTGTTTCTTTTGATATGCCGCCGCAGAGAAATGGGCTGGGAAATTTTACAAAAACAAACTAATGCACGCAGTTTCTGCACGATGCCTCCTACCTGCTTAGTACATTTTGTTCCTTGACATGCTTTCGCACCTTGCGAGCTTTTCAGCAGGGGAATTACCTGCTAATTTTCTGTTAAATTTTGGGTTCGAATCCAAATACGTTCTTCGAAAAACTCACCTCGAATGAAAACCGCATACAAATAAACTGGTTCGGCTACTCCTGCGGGTTAACACCCTGAAGAAACGGCAGAGACTGACTTGAAGAATAGTATAAATTTGTAGAGTTCTTCCTTGCGACGAACGGGTTAATTGAGCCCTGGGGTTTTGCGATTTTTGTGAAGTTTTGTTTTATTTCAAGGCTTTTGTTCTGCTGTATTCAATAAGCGGAAGATTTTGGCCAACTGATCCGCCATGTACTGCCGTCCCATTTTTTCGCCTCAAATCCTGCTTGAAGCTGCGATACCTTCTCATCCGTATTCAATAGTACTTGAACATTTCCTTCATAACCAACTGCAACCATGGCGATGCGCAAACGGCATTATCTCCGACATATAACTCAGAACAGCATTTATGCCTTTAGCTTGTAATGATGTGCGATGAACGTATTCAGTTTTGTTATCCAGACACGCTTGTTAGTATTTGTTGAAAGTTTCCTCTCAGTTCGCACTATAGGGCGATATCAGCTACTAAAGTTCTGTACAGTTTTTGATTGACATTTTGTGCAGTATCGAAACTGTCTGCACATTGATTGGCACAAGCGCGTTCCATTTCTTTGTTTTGCTGTCGGAATTATCTTTTGTGCTATCACCTTCAACTTCTCTTATAATTTTTATCGCTCTCTTCACACCCTCCCCCGTCCAGGTATAGGGTATAGCAAACCGAGCATCATATATATGTTGAACTCCCTGCGCTTCGTTTATTCAGTGTTTTGCTCTGTCTGATCCCATTACTGAAATGCTTTTTGTGGGCGGAAGTATCCGTAGATAAATTAAATCACACACAAGTTAATACTCCAAAGACGAATATTGTTTATGTATGAAGCTCTGATATATGTTTCAGGAATCCCAGAGAAATCGCCGGGACATTGTTTTTATTGCTGATTAAGCAAAACTTTTCCTATCTGAAAAGCGCCTCATTGTGCGTCACTTCGTCTTTTTATCTTGGAAAGAGCGACCATCTCAATAAATACAAAATAAATTTTCCGAACTATTCTTGTTCTTTGCATGAATAGTTTGATTTAAAAATAATCTATATAAGATATGGCAGCATGGATAAAATACAGCACAAAATACAGTACAAAACGGCGTAAACTGTGTGGTTGGTGCAACGCATAAAACAATTAGATGATCCACAATGCTAACACAGGGCCCAGTTGGATGATCATATTTGGAGACTTATATGCGCTAGCTGCTAACGCAACACACGACACAAGTGCTTGAGTCGTGTGTTACGTTTTATCCGTCCCCTGATTTAGCAAGTAGCGCATAAGCCTCCAAATAGGAGATGGTTCGTCATGTTTTTTTTTAAGTTTTCTTGTCAGTTCCCGTCTGCATTTCTGGTAGCATAGCAATATAGCCTCGACAACGCACGCTCTACAGCTGTAGTAATATCCACGCGACATCGCAATGGCCTTTAATATCATACAAACCACATTATCGCAACCTTTGAATGACAGATTTAGCACGTGTTGCAGTGATGCAATTAAAATAAGACACTATTGTTCAGCGTGCATGTTCGCCACTGGTAATCGACGTTGTCACAAAATAAAACAGTGTTCTCAGTGAAGATCAGTGGAATATACATTTGGAAAAGAAGAATTGACATGCCATAACGCATTCGTAAATGTATTAACAGTTCTTCAATGCTTTGACCCACTTGGCTTTCTTAGTTCAGCTTAATATGAAGCTTTCAAATAGTTATGCCTCGAAGCATCATTTTATGAAAATTATTGCAGTGTGTCACATACCACAAAGATTATGCCTGTAAAAAACGGTGCAGCCCTATGGTCATGCAGCGGTAGTATTTAAGTATTTCTCAAGGCGCTAACATACGGTAGCTGCTTTGAAGGAGAGTTTTTTTTTTTTCTTATTTACACTGGCCTTCCGCTTTTTAAGATCCGAATATGTTCCTACAATAGCCTTACACACAGCGAAGAAATTATACCAAAGTTTCTGTTCGATGCCCAATAGCACAGAGCAAAGTAATCTCCGCAAGCAAAGCAGGAGAAATTCGACTGAAGGCACCGTATCGAGTTCCTCGCGACAGTCTTTTGGAGGCGGAAAACTTGAGGCAGCTGACCCATAAAAAATATGCAATTATTTTCTCGCATGACCTTTATTTCCGTACTGTTATAGCAATATTATTTGCACAAATATTAACCTGTAGAGAAAAATACATCTGAAATAATTCTTGTACATATGCCTCTTTTAATTCGTCATTTGGCTAAACGGCACAATTCTATAGGCCTTCTATTTGCACATCAATTTCTTTTTTCTTCATGTTGGTGCACCATTCCACTTTATTGGATCACGATCCTGACCTTCCTGGGCCCGCATTAGTTTACTGCAATGAATGTGGCCAATTTCAGTGCAGTATATGCATGCAGGAGCGGCCAAAATAACGAAGAGCCCGTTTTTATGTTAGACCATTAATAAAAGGTTTTAAGTAGACAATGCGGAGCTTACTTGGGTTTTTATGAAAAGGCATCTGCACAATTCATTGCTACATATCATATTCCCTAATATTCGATACCTCGGGTGTGACAGCAGTTTTCTTGTCGAATAATGCACTACAATATTTGAGCCGCGGCTGGACATGCTCTCCTAAATGATCGGAACAGCCAGTGGGCACTGGTATAATATAAATAACCGATATGCTATTTTCTTTCGATGTGTTGTTCCTTCCAATACTTCTGCATGCTGTAATTGTTTTAAGTTATCGGAAAGCCAATGAGTGGAACGATGTCTAATTACCATTATTCCTCTATTTTTGCAGGCCTCCGAGCAGGGATGCTGGATGTGCACGGAGCTCCAAACACAATGTCGCTTCCTGCAAAAGTTTCGTGATCGCCGGAGACGTTCGTATTCACTGAGCCTGTGAAAAGAAGTTGCAATTTGTTGGACTCTGCATGCAAAAAAAATGTCTGCCTAGTGCCATTTCATACCACTATGGGATTGTGTGCAACCTCTATGCTCATGCAGGCGCAAATGCTTATCGCGCATTCATATTAACATACTTCAAGTTTTAAGGCATCCATCTGATCATCATAAAACCAAACAGTCGATAAATAGGAAGTCATGGATTATAGACACAACTAAAACTTACTTAGGACAACGCCTCCAGAGAGGCAGACGGAGGGGCTGAAATACAGGCCCCCAGAGTCTGTACTGAATATTTAAAGAATTGCGGCCTCTTGAAAAAACATCTTCTGAACTGTAGATATCCGCAAAAGTTACACTCAGTAAACGTTGCTTCTTTTTGTAACGCAAAAAAACAAAAACAAAAAAAAGACGCTGGTTTCGTCCCGTTCTTTCTTGAGCTTATGTGACGCACTAGACGTATGCATGCTGGTGTGGCAACGCTGGTGACGCCTTCACATCAGCGTCCTCTCAACTAAAAATGCACACGAGACCCTGCGATGTGATGCGGACCATTTGCGTCAATAGTTTTAGGTGTGGGAGACAGCTAATGGAATCATGGCAGCGTGTAGGAGCCAATCATGACAGAAATTCGCAGATCACCACTCTGTTTTTATTTTTGGCAGGTATAAACAAACAATGAGCGAAATACTTGCTGCCTTCGAGTAATCCCTCTTTCCTTTTTTTTTTTTTTTTTACGAAAACTACAGCTTAAGGCAAGCAACAGAATGACACATTTCGATCAACGGGGTGACAACAAGGCATTCGAAATTAGGATGTTGTATGCATTTTTTTTTTTCAATCAGACATCAGTGAATAGGAGGTTGGCTTTATGGGCAGCAATACAACTGTGCGAACCTATGCGCACTAAAAACTCTCCATCCAGAAATAGGTCAGAAATATTTTCTATTATGAATCACAGACTATGCACTTCTATAGCCAGGCTTTTCGTCTACCCTGACCACATAATTCTAATCTAGTTTCCAGCCTCCTTCTTAACCTTTTATGCTTTAGTGCGAAAGACGTTTCTTGTCACCCTCTTCCCTCTGGAATGGATATCGAGTTGATTTGATTCGCAGTACGTGAATATCAAGTTTCAGACATGATTTTAGGTCAGACTGCGGAAAAAAAGCTAATTTCTTTCTCACTGCGTGCTTTTACAGAGAAAGAAGTGTTCGGTGCCATTGGGGCTTGCTGATGTTTTACATGCGCTTTCTTTGTGCTTTCTCTGTGACAATCGGCTATCAACGTCTCTCGTTTGTACGTTTATATCATCCCAAATAGAGAGAAAACAAATGTGTAGCTTAGGAACAGCCATTCACGTCACTTTAGATCCTGCTGAACACCACAACGTGGTTTGTCAGTGATAAAATGTGCTTTTCCTCAACGTCCCCTTGCATATCGTGTTAAAATTGGCCGCCTTCAAATTGGGTCATAGAATTCGATTTCGGCGTCGCTTTTTCGTTCTGCTGCTGTGTGGGTTTCCGGTGGGTGGTTATATAAGCAGGAGATGCACTTATGTGTATGGGTGGCCATGGAGGGTGATCTGCCGAAGAATGCCTTAAAGTAGTGATTTTGTCTATTTAGTGGTCTTTCATGCCTTAGGCGGCAAGCACGGAAAATGACTTCGCAGTAGTGTGGGCATCTGATAGAATCCCGGTGTTAAGATTGCCTGCACGACGTTTTCGATTCATACACATGATTTGAAGAAATTGTTTTTGTCTTGATTAGGACAGGTGGTTGAGGTAGAGTATAGGGGACTTCGTCGTAGAAAGCGTCGGTTTCTACGCAAGAGCAGCAAGCTGCAGCACTGGTTTCGCTGAAGAGCTGCAGAATAGCACCAGTTGTTTTGGAAACATAAACACAACGACTCGATTTTACATAGCTTGGGAAGCTTCAGTAAATTTAGAGTATCTCTGATGAAAGGTAGCTTGCGATATTTAGGTGGATGCCAGACAAAGAATTTGTAGGCCACTAACCTTAGACAAGGATGTGCGTGCGTGACAACTCAACGGACCACTTGGTGGCATTTACAACATTACTTACAAAGATGCTTAAAACAGCTGTATAAGATGTGCCCAAAAGAAAACGGGGCAACAGGCACCTAGACACAAGATACGCAGATAGCAAGCTAAGTAGAAAAATAATCAGCTTAAACTTTAAATCCGTACAGTCCCTGTTTTGAACATCCTATCGTGGTTCCTTCCAATCCACACACACACACACGCACGTACGCGCGCACACGCACACACACACACACACACACACACACACACACACACACACACACACACACACACACACACACACACACACACACACACACACACACACACACACACACACGCACACACACACACACACACACACACACACACACACACACACACACACACACACACACGCACACACACACACGCGCACACACACACACGCACGCGCACACACACACACACACACACACACACACACACACACACACACACACACACACACACACACACACACACACACACACACACACACACACACACACACACACACACACACACACACACACACACACACACACACACACAAATACAGTAACCTATTTAACTTGTTTTTAAGACTTCAGACTGCATAAATATGCCTCTTCTCGCCCTAAACTTATCAGATCCAGAGTCCTCATTTAATTCGCACCATAGAGACTCTAATACTGTAGTGTACACCTAGATTTTTTCCTTGGCTTCCATTCAGGAGCCGCATGTGGCGCTGTTATGATATAAGAATCTGTGTAACTCTATCTTTTCCTCATCACGTGTCTAGTTCTATGCCTGATTACCTCGAAGGGATGTCAGTGCATCCTTCCATCCAAGCTTACTAAGTTCATCATCCATCCAAGCTTACTATAATAATTTCGCTTCCGTATCGAACATAATAGCTTCCCATTGAACTTCGTCCATGTGTGTTAAAACGAGCTGAACGCAAGCCACCTGAGTGGCTTTATACCATCTGGCTGATCGCGGGATCGAATCCAGAGTGCGATTGTCGGATATCGGCGCAGGCAAAATGGGTAAATTCCCCGATGCTGTACAATGTCAGTGAAGCAGTAAGGAACTCCTAACACTGAACAATAATCTCCAATTCCTCTTCGACGACTGCACTTTTAGCCAATGCGCAGCTTCGGAAAGCTACGTCACCATACCGTAATCGCGGGATTATAAGTTCTCCTTTTCCTGCTATAATATCCAGGCTGCAATGGAATAGATTCGTGCAATTGTGCACTTCTTTTTGCTTCGCTAATTTCCTCAGTTCAGTTCAGGCGTTCAGTCGTGTCCGACTCTTCGTGACCCTATGGACCATGTCACGCCACGCTTTCCGGTCTCTCACTATCTTCTTAACATTACATAGCTTCATCTGCAATGCCTCGAGAATGCCATCTAACCATCGCGTTCCTACACAGCTGGAAACACTGACACTAGCATTAACCTCCAACACCAGAAAAGACTTCATTTGTTTTGTCGGTTATTGAACGCAGCAAGCATGAAATAACATGTCAGGTAGATAAAGGTGCCGAAGTACCCCTCCGGAGCGTCAAGTCTGTCGAAACACCAGTGAATACTTGATAATATTATGCCACATTAGCTCTTAAAAAACATTACTTCTTGACACGTCTTGGCTCTGAACCTTGGTTTTAGTACTTTGCATCACTGAGCAATGCATTTGTATCCTCGACTAGAGCTCGATAACTGTAAAGCAGTGCTCATATTGCTTTATGAAACTATGAAATAAGCATTTATCCAGGTTTAAGTGCAGCCCTAAACATCTGTCGCCTCTTGGCATAATTTGAGAGCACCACAAATGTGTGGAGGCACCCTTCCAAAAACCATAGTGTTCCAAGGCATACGTGGGCGCAGTGGTGTTCGGGCACCCCACTGGAAGTGGCGTCTCATGGCCACACTCGTCGGAGCAGGTGCCTCAATAAATCTCCGAGTTATCGCGACATACCGAATCTTGCTGCGACAGGAGGGAAAAGGATGGCGCCGCACTATCTTTGCTGCATGGGCATCCCTTCATTCCTCCCTCCCTGAATGTGTGCACCAGAAGCCCTTGTATTTGCAGGCACGCCACGCGATACCGGAACACGCTTCAACGTTTTTTTGGAGCATTTCAGTTTTGCCGTCATGCTTCCATTTTTTTTTTGTATTTTCACTCCATTTCCTTCTGTGCGAATCACCGGTTCCGCCTTCTCCATTTAAAGCCGCCCGGTTTGAGCACTTTCTCAACTGAGTTGGCTTTGATCTGCGACTTCCTTTGAAGGACAGATTCGTTTGACACTCGTATGCTCTGGAACGGCTCTACTTCTGGTCTGCGCCATCAGAGACACCGCGTTTCCAACGGGTCGTCTCTTCTGCGGTGGACCTTCCTGGCAGCGTTCAATTAAAGCTGGGGTTCCTGCCGGGTCGGCTCCCCCACGATCGCCAGAGATGAGAAGAAAAAAAAAATAATAACGAGAGCGGTGCATGCGAGTCACGCTGTGCGCGACGTTATCAGACCCTGGGGCAAAAAGAGCACCACTCAGCGCGACGCGGGTCTCGGACAGCGGACGTCCCACTTGCCAATCCAGAAGCCCTATCTGCCATGGCGGTTCTTGAGAGGGCCGTCCATCCTCCAATCACTCTGAGTGGGCCCAGCATGCTGTGTCCACATACTATGCAGGGATGCCAATCTGCTGCCTCCACCACTGTCAGATGCGGAGGACCCCTGCCCGAGTAAGCGCCACACCGCGTCGCCATCTGGCGTATGCGCTCCCGACTGTCAACGAAGAAACGTGCCGACTCGGCATCTCTATCAGAGAGCTGAATCCACAGCGCTTCCCTTTGCTTAGTGCATCCAGGCCGCGCAGAAGGAAATATTGCTCGTCTGACTAAGAAGACTGTGTGGATCACGACACACAAAACGCATATACGCCATACTAGGTCGTAAATTCAGAGGGAGGCCAGAGGTTGATAGGCGGTAGCTGCCATTGTCTTGTGCTGACCAAGCGAAGATGACCAGTCCAGCTATACACACTCGGCCTCTCTCATGCACGATGAGTCATAGTGACAGCAAAACCTGGTTCGATCACCAGAAATGAGGGATAACGCTGAGAGGTGGAATATTGTTCTCCGAATAATATTTGGTAACAGGGCCATTTTGCTTTCGGATGCAGTTTTAAGGCGTGATATGCCAGGTGCATTTAAAAAACTTCCTCCTGAAAGCTTTTCTATATTTCTGCCGCGTTAAAATGAAAATCTATGTTTTACGGTTTAAAGCGTCTGTAAGAGCTGTAATATATGTCGATGTAAATGCAGAGAAGGATAAAAAAAAGAAGAAAGTAAAAGTAAACCCATAAGAGGTTTAAAAAATTTCATTTAAAAAAAAAAGGCTTTCATCCCGATTTTTAATTATCCTTCTTTATAAGGTTAGCAGCAGTGGAACAGGGACACTGAAACGAGGGGGAATTTCACAGAACGTCACTACATTACGAAGTAATTGTAAACAAGGAATACAAAAAATACCAGGTGTAAAAATAAAAAATAAATTGAAGTAGCGGTGAAGCGTCACCAGAGCAATAGCACACGAAGGGCGCCTCCGGAGTTTACAATACACTAAAAGGAAATGCACTTTGTCGCATCAGGTAAAACTTATATACTAAGACACAAGGGAGAAAATGATAACATGGTTGTATGCAGCTTGGGTAAATTTAATTATGAAAGATATTTAAACTCGGAACGAGTTTCACGTTGAACAATGCTCGTCGGAACCTTATTCCATTGTGCAGAAGTGTGTGAAAGAAAAAAACAACGGTTGCAGACCACATCAGTGCGACAGCTTATTAAAGAACTTCAAGATAATGAGCAAATCGCTCAGATATAAGTGGGGAAGCAATATACACGCCAGAGTATATCTGAACAAAATAAAACAATTACAGTCTTGCAGCTAATCCACTGCGTGCTACGTTTTTCTGACTGGGAGTTTAGTTGTTTTTTTTTTTTTTTTTAATTGATGTCACACTACTGTGGAAGTCATAGTTGAAGCGAACGTGGCAGCGCGTTTCTGAATGCTTTCAAGCTTTCCTACAAGCTACGAGGTTTGTGGGTCACACGCTCTACAAGCATATTGAAGTCGGTGTGTATTTTCACGGCAAAGGCGTTTCTTTAGTTTAGCTGCTGCCTAAAAAAAATTATGACTCATTAGATAAGATTGATTTAAACAGAGATATTGAACATGCAAGTTTGAATTTGGAAACAAAACCCCCTGATATTTATAACATAGAATCGTTTAAATCCGTACAACGTCTAACTTATATACTCTGATCTCACTGGCAGACGTTCACTAGTCAATGACACACATTTGACATTGAGCGTTCTCCAAAGTGATGCCCATTTTCGGCACGAATCATAAGTTCCGATCAAGTAATTTTGTACATCGGCGACCTCTTGCTTATACTTTGAACATTTCTAGAAATAGCACACTAATCTGCATAAAATCGTCCTTTGCGTTCAAAGCCTTAAGCATTCATTTATAAGAAATAGAACTCACGAAAGGCCCAGAGCTAAACCCCGAGGTACACCTGCATGCAGTTATAATGAGATAAGTTGACTTAAAACGGTTGACCAGAAAATGCTGAATGGATTTAGGTAATTTCTAGTCCAATCAACGGTACACAGAGAGACAATAATTTCTGACTGTACATCATAGGGAATGATACAGAATGACTTCTCGAAATCCAAAAGTATACAATGAGCCAACAATATCAATCAAAAGAGCAAAAGAGGTCGTAAATGAATTCTGTTTAGCTGTGTTGCACATGTGAAGCAAAGCCTTAACCAACGCTCATAATTCGTAACGAAATTATTGTTTTTAAGATGCTACTGAAAGTAACTAAAATAGTATGTTTAGTTGTTTTGCAGCTTACACACGTAGGAAATATGGGTCTGTAAACTTGCACTAAATTCCTAGGACCCCTTTTATGAGCAGGAACAACGTTGGCTACTTTCCATTGCGGAGGCAATTAGCATATCTGTAATAGAGTATTAAAGGAAAAACTATGAAGTACGCTATTGCTTCTGAGCTAAGCTTCTATGACCTACTAGGACCACTAGCAGTTTTATCCTTCGCACAAAACATAGCTTAAGGAAACCGTTATACGTGACAGAGTAGCTGTTTCTCCACTCGAAATTCAGCTTACCAAGCATTTGTCCGCTCACGACTTGAATTTGCGTCACCCATCTGGTCGCCTCATCAAGCATACACAATACATTGTCTTGAATCTGTCTGTACTTACGTTCGCTTCATCGCTCGCGATTATAACCGACCTACCAGCGTGACTAACATCAAGTTATCGCTATCTCTTTCGTCCTCAGAACCACGTTGAACAGTCGCACTTCTCTGTTTATTTCATACAATGGCAATCAGTCCACACGGAAATACGTTGCCTTTGTCACAGCCATGCCGTACACATTATCATCTTCACAGTCACAATAGCTCCCCGTGCATTTATGGTCGTACCAAAGCATTCAACTTGTCCGCCCTCGCAAGTGCTATAAGCCATTGGAATAACCATCCTGACGGTGTTACATATATCAGTGATACTGCTGAGTTCAGAGATGTGTTAATCGACACAATTACTTAATCTCCTGGATCTATATGCTCTTGGGAAAATAACTTTTGACATTGTATTAAATGCACATAAATGCGCTCTTGTTATCTTCAATTCATATTTTTGTTCCGTTTCTATGTAGCCTTGTTTTGAACTTTGTATAGCTGTTTCTTTGCTTTTAGTGTTTTGTGCCCAATACTTACTGGTAACCATAATGTAACGTTTTCCTTTATTCGTTGTATTCCCTCTCACGTCGTAATACTTCATTTGTGTGTCCCACTCACACAATACTCCTATGCAAAAGGAAGACGCTTATGAGTTATTTAAATAAATAAATGTAAAAATTAGCACACTGCCATGGATCATATTTTGGAATTTAGACAGCAAATTAGTGTAATGTAGTTAATTATTTTAAGCGACAGAAAACACGCATTTAAAACAGCACTTCAGCAATACGCCTTCTCAAAGGTGTCTTACATTTTATTCTCAACGTCTGCCATCATTTAATTCGCTTACACATGTTTTCAACTTTGAGGGATTTTCTTTTAATTTTCTGCCAATTGTAGCAATGCAACCTATGTTTAGTTACTTTGATACTTTGTTTGATTCGTTGCTCAAGTGCCGCACTGATTCACGAAGATACTGCCCATGGTTTCTGATGTAATTAGCATACTGGAGCGATTCTTTAATTAGGGTTTGAGGTTATCTATTCGCCCATAATTTATCATTCACGCGCTTGCTTGTTATGTTGTGAAAAGACATCAACATGAAGGAAATATTTAGAGGAATATGCTTCAAACTGCAGTATTTGTCGAGAGCAAAGTGAAGCCTCTGGTAGCTGTGAGTTTTATGCCGATAAAACCAAGTGTTATTTTATATCGGCGAAGCTTACACTATAAAAATATGTAGCGTTTAACAGAGCCCATTATTTTCTTAATACATGTTCAGAAACAGATTGCTGTAGGAAACACTGCACCTCACAGCAACTGTATGCTAGACAGTTTGCTACATTCTTGAAAACTTTTTAATTGATGGTAATGAAGTTGAGGTTATTTCTTATTGTAATGAAGATAAGGCTAATGAACCTATATACCTGTTTCAAGGAAATCTTAACATTTTGCACAACAAACATTATTTTCACTTGTTTCAAGCAAAACTTGGTATTGCAAAATTACATTCCACGCAGACAAACATAACTGCGCCCTAGTCAGAAGCCAGCGGATCACAAAAATTATGACATTTCGTGTGTGTCTCTGCTGACTCCATCCGTATCTATAAAAAGTTTGAGAGCAGTACATACAGCTTTAAAACACAAAAGTTGTTACAACAAGTTCAAGTAATTCTGTACAAAATAATTTTTAAACTTTTTTGTTCTCGGAGCGAACTCAGGATTTAGTCAAGTTCTCTGATTAGATTGTTGCCTGCTTTGTCGTTTTAAACGTTCATATGTTCTTTCGGCACGGAAAAAAAGCTCGCAGGTGATTCCTCGAAAGCCAACGGCCTCACTGGATCGAGTGGCGGACCATGCTTGAACGGAACGACTGAACCAGAAAGGAAAGCCCGGTCCGGTTGCCGTAAATCAGCTCTCTTCGACCACCCATGCACGTGTCCTGGCCCTTTGGGGTGGAACTATCGGCAGCCATCTTTCAGGTCTGGAGATTTCTATCTCAACTTAATTAATTCCACGAAACTGAGATTCCTGACCACTTCCAAACGCAGAATTGAGACGGTGCCATTTTTGCGTATTTCTTTTGTGACTCCATGCAATAGCTTGAAGATTCCTGCAGTGTTTCTTTTCTCCGTTCTTACCCTTACACTAGAAAAAATAGCGACATATATGCAAAAGATTCTTCAATGGCTTTGCTTGATTTTTTTCAGTTGATCTCTTCGTAAAAGTGAGGAAATCAGTCATGCAAATAATACGAACGCAAGCTTCTGGACATTATTGGCTGACTTAAATGTAAAATTTGAGGCACTATTTTACAGGAATGTTTTGTGGCGTTCCTCTAGCGTAATTTCTACGACCACGACATTTTATTTTTTAATAAAAACCGACGTGTGCGCTTCCGCATCGATGTAGCAATTTTACCGGTTTCGTAGATATTACTTCTGGAACATACACACAAAGCTACGAACGCGAGACAGAATGGTCTGATATTGTTTACATTGCGATTGAAGATGATGGACACTACGACCTCATGCTTTTTTTTTTAAACCATCGTGAATCGCATTATCAAACGTGTGTGTGTGTCCAGTAAGCAACTGCTGCAGGTCTTATTTGTCACTAGCCCGCATAGTTCTTTTGGAATTGTCTGCACTCAGTATCCAAAGAAGCACAGAACAACTGTACTTAAAAAAGCTACTTTTGCAAGCTGAATTTGACCAAATGGCAGTGTTTGGAAACGTTATACTGTAAACAAACTATTTATTGTGAAATAAGTTGTTATGAATCAAACCAGGACTTAGACATTAAAGGCATAGACATCATAGACACCAAACTTTAATGGCATTTTTCTTCTTGTTAATGACGCCTAACCCATTTTTGTATATCAATCCACACGCAGATTTCGCCTCCGACCGCTGAATAATTATAAATAAATTTTCTTTCCTCACCAGTTTCGGCTTCAGCAGCCTAGATATGTCTGTGAAGTTCCTATCAATTCTTGACCCAAGGCATAAAAAAAAAGCGACATAGTCTCTCGCTGATCCTTCACTTGTAGTGATTCCTGTTCTTGAGACAGGCTGGCTGTATCACATGTGGTGAATTCAAAGAACACATGCATAATTACATCGCTGTGTTTTCATCCCTCAGTTGGCCTAGACTTGGCTTTGGCATCAAAACCATCGGCTGTTAAAAGCGCGAAACACGCGAGGCAAAATTCGATTATAAATTATTCAGCAGTCATAGGCGAATATGATTTGGTAATCCGTATAAAGTAATTTCTTAGGCATCATTACAAAGGATAATACACAAACCCAAAATTTAGGTGTCTATATTCACTTAAATTCGATAGCACATAACGCGCACTCAACAAGAGAAATAATTATTGCGTAATAATAGTATGACGATGCCACAACACAAACGTCTCCGTTCTGAAACTGCCGAATAGGGAGGCATTTACCAAACCACATCAGACATAGGCACAGTTAATACATACGGCCACCGGTTACCCGCAATGTTGCATTCAAATAAAGCTTTTTTTTTTTCTGCGACTAATTATTGAAACAAAAAATGCATTAACAGACTCTGCCGTCAATTAGCCTTCCTCCATAAGCGCTTCTACAGAATGGTTGAAAACCCATATCTTTGCGAAAGTATGTAACGAGTGTTCTGCAGTGCATGCTAATTTGTATTGATGGATATAAATCATTGCACTGATATTTTTATTTGTTTCATGGAATATGACGGCTCAATTTTGTATCTTTATGCTTATCCACTCCTGTATTTTTATTTGAAATACTGCGGACCATGCATGGTCCTAGCAGGAGAGGCACATTCAAACATTTTGCAATACATGAAATGACAAGCATATGCATAGAGAAAAAAAAAACACAAATCAGACAATCAATTAGAATTGAAGATATAGACAGGCATCGCAACACAAAACAAACCAGAACTCATGAAATAAGGAGATGATGTTCCAGCTCTGTTGCAAAATTGCTGGACAAAAAAATATGAGAAGGTAAAGCATTTCATTCGGATACATTTCTGGGGAAGTAACTTTTTTAATTGCGTTTGTGCGGGTGAAAACTGGTGCCAGTGAGTGTTCCTGCGTAGTGTTCCTATGTACTGACGCTCTCTGGGGCTTACAGTACAATAATCAAACAAAACAAATATACATACATCTCCTGCCCCTACACTATAGCAGTGCAATCAAGCAAACTCAACGGAAATGCCTAGGTGTATGATGATTCCCATGTGCTGGTCACACGTCATACTTTTTTCTCACCGCATTCCAGTTTCCTGCATTTCTCTGCTCTCTAGCAACCAAAATGTAAACTTCAGGGTAGCAGAAATTCAACACCCCATAAGCGGATTTCTAAAGAGTAATTTTCTCCAAAAAAGCACAATTTTAACCGCAAACTTGAGCAAAATGTCGCCTTGAACTTTAACGAACAGAAAGATTGTAAAATTTCATGCTTTAAAGTCATGATTAAACCAAAACCTTCATTGATAAAACCACTGGGGCCACTCTAATGCTGGCAAAATGCTGGCCGTTCGGAGGGCATCATTTGTGTGTCACTTTGTGTGAAGAATGCTCTCCAAATTGATACTACAGTGGAAGAGCATAAAACATAGTAAGAAAAACTAACATACAGAGGCAGTTTCTTCCGCGGAATGCTTTTTTAATACCACAAAGAAGTGCGGGTAATAGTATATACACAAAGCTCAGTTTTGCCCGTCATGCATACGTGCCCTGCACTTCGTCGAATCTGACGTGTTTACTGCATGTTTTGAGCCAGAAGCAGTAACATATTAATTGTCGCATAAAAATATGCTTTAAGGTCAAGTAATAGTGCATTTTTCATCAAATCTAAAATTGTGAATAGCAGCAGTCGCTAATAATAGCGTGTACTCGATATTTTTTTAGGCCTGGCGTCGCCATTCAGCAGCCTTCTTTTACTGACTAAATCCATTTTTCAGCTTTCCTGGCAGTTACTGCACTCTTGTGCAAGTACATTATCACGCGAGAAAAGAGTGCGAAAGAGTTTCACTTGTTATTAATTGCTTTTCACCAATGCAGGCATATTTTCTTTTCTACTTCCAGTGTATAGATCACTTTCCCACAGTGGAAGAAGGGGAAGGATGCAGTACGCGGACCGAAGCACAAGCCACGGCAAGATGCAGCTGGGATGGCATCTCAAAGCTATTGATCATCGTCGCCACTACGTTGGCAAGAAGGTAAAGGCAAAATAAAATTGTCCACCGGGAAAAAAACAACCGCACCTTTCTGGGCTCCGAACTCATGCGCGTATTCGCAAATACGGCAAGCACGCACGCCTGCACGCGCACACACGCACGCACGCACACACACGCACACACACACACACACACACACACGCGCGCGCGCGCACACACACACTCGCACACACGCACACACACACACACACACACATACACACACACGCAACACACTCGCACACATATACACACACGCACACACTCGCACGCGCACACACACACACACACACACACTCGCACGCACGCACGCACCCCCTGCCCACACACACGCACGCACGCACGCAAAGCTTTACACTACCCCCAAATATCAATGGCACAACGACGTACACACATTGGAACCGTCAAACACGGTTCGAATCGCATTAACGTTACTCTGTATCTTGATATTCCGATCTTCAAAAAACAAATTCAAATTCTGTATAATTACATCAGGTAGACTGCTCTGCTAAAAGGATAAATTACTGATATTTTCTTTTTTGTGTTCTAATTGCAGTTTGAGGCACAAAACTATATGTAAACACTTCTCTCCTTATCTAGGAATGTGTTTGTATATGTGATGCACACTGGTCAATCCCTCGCCGTCGGTACGCATGCCATTACGACTGAGGGCATCAGCCTCACATTCCATACTTATACCTTCGTTGAAACATGTAAAACATGAAAATTAGAAAAATCATGTGCGACAAGCTTTAATGCCGTTATGGGCAAATTAACTTTGCACCTCAAATAAACAGAAGAGCCGATTACCTCTAAATTGTTTATCTAAGAATTTCAAAACGGAGCTTTCAGTTTCGCATCAAGGTGTTGACACCTGAATTAGATTTATTTTCCTTTGTAATATCTGCAACCTTTCACCCCTTGTTCGGAGACAATATGGTCCTATAGAAACATACTAGGAATAAAAACAATACGCAACCCAAGCCCTGCGGTTCTGCAGCGATTAAATGACAGAAAACAGCTACTAAGATGAAGCACAAATTTTGCATCCAAATTCACTGATATTTAGTTTATGAAGGCTAAGCTGCTAATATTTTTTACCACTGGACCGAATTATTATGTTTTCATTGGTCTTTAGTGAAAAATGAATATTTCTTGCAGAACGCCAACAGCTGCTGAAAGTTACCTATAGTTGACATCGTGGGTACTTGCCTCATATTCATGAAGTGAAATGTCCTGTGAATCGCTCTTCGACCATACACCGTTAGGTAACGGAAGTTAACTTCGGTGCTTTAAGCTAACCTGCAATTTCGTCACTACTATAGGATCACCACCAGTTTATAACATGGAAGCATTGACGTCAACGTGTTTGCTGCCACTTTACACAGATGAACAGGCGGGAAATATTTCCAGATATCACATGAATAGGTTCAGTGTCTCAATGACTGCCCCGACGGACAAATAATCTGTCACCATTAGAATCTATGGAAGATTAAAGTTAAATGTCCCTAATAGCGGGTGCCATAAAAATATACATACAGAAATATTTTTTTTCGTTAAGAGTATCAAGCCGTAGTTATTAAAAAAACATCAATAATATGAACCAGTCTCCAAAAGCGAATTTGTTTTAAAGATCAGTTTATAGTGTAGTTAGTTCTTAAAATAAAGTCTTATACGACCATATGCTTGCAGTACAGGCGTAGTCTTATGGCACCGATGTATGGTTATGTACAAGCCGATGTATTCTTAGCAATGAAAGATACACTCTGATATTTTCTCCTAATGTGCACTAGAACTGACGTGATTTTGCGAGGAAGAATAATAGATTTTACGAGAAATGCATCATCAGTTGAATGGTGCTGACAATTCTGACGATTTCTGACAATGAGCAAAGCTTAAACCAAAATTGCAAATTATTCATTTGCTCGGAAGCATCAACTGGTATTCGGACCTTAGGCCTGCGCATAATCCTTTCCTATTCTTTCGCAACTTAGCGCAATGCAATTATGTTCTGTCATAAAGCTAGCACAGGATGATAAAAATATAAACAACTCTCTGCCTGCGTTTTATTTAAACCGCGTGGCTTCAGAATTCTTACGCATAGTAACTTTTTTTCTGCATCTTCCAATGAATAGTCCCACCAGTGGATAATGCCAGGCCATGCGGTGCCCATTGCTTGCCAGCAGTTAGCCATGACATTACAACCTGTGACGTCAATGTGTTAGTCACATCATATTATAGTGCCGGCTGAGGTCACTATCCAGTTGCCTATAAGGAAGAAAACATCGCTCACACGTTGTGCGCGGTACGGGATACGCGGCTACGAGACCAAATGGTTGCATCGGAGTGCCTCAGTTTCCAAAGCACGTGTTTATAGTACAGGAAAGTTGACTCACCGAGGTTCGAGATGATAGCAAGCAGCAGTACTACGGAGTTGCAGCATGCATGGGCTCCTTTCTATGCACCGACTCAAAACGCGAGGTGAACTGGGCAGAGCTCAAAAAGAAATTCGAAGACCGCGACGCTGAACGTTGCTCTGTCTGCACGACGCGACCTTTTCGCACTCTGCTCCCGGCGGACGAACCAGAGCCCGCCGCGACGGAATTATTACCTGACGGGGCAGTATACACCTCGCCGAGTATAGAAGCGGGCGTAAAAGAGAAAGCGCACTCACGCACATACATTTGTGGCGACCGCAAAGCGACAGAAATGTGCGTCCGGATTGGCAGAACACGCTTTACGATGCAGTTAATTGCTCGACCCGACGGCTTTCGGGGACATTTTGCAAGGGGCTGAGGCGGCGACCGACCAACCAGTCAGCTAGCAAGCGAGAACATGAGACAACTGTGAGAATGCATATAACAAAAAAGAGAGAAGAAGGAGTCTTCCTTTTCATTTTCTCTTCAGCACTCGGACTCGCCATAGGGCGGCGCCTGTTTAATTGCTGAGCTATACGGTTCTGTTTATGACGTCTCTCTTTGACTAGCGCCGTCCTTCTTTGTTTACGTCTTGTCCTCTGGCGTTCTCTACTTCTTTCTCGGGGAACGTTAACTGAGGAGTATTTGAAAGTAGCCGGGACAACCTGACCTCGTGACATTATGGCCCTCTTTAACATCCTCTCCGGGAATCAATGGAAACTGACGAGACGTTTTTTCTGCGCGTTCTCGTGTGTTGCTGCGTGTTCAGCCAAGCCGAGCTGCTTGACTTCCTTGTGGACACTTGGTTCATTTTCTTATTCTATTCATCTGTTAGCCTTCTCACTTCTGTCGCTGTCTTTACCGGTGGTAGCAGCAGAGCGCGACTGAACCGAGTAAAGTACGCGAAAGTCCCAGTGTGCAGCAAAGTCCGTGTCAAGCGTGTTCAAGAGCGATCACCGAACGCTGGGGTTGTCCAAACGAAACAAGCCTCTTAGGAATATTCCGCTTGTCAGGTAAATAATTTTTTTTTCTGCTTATCTCAAACTTGCGCTCGTGATCCTCAAGCATGAAGGTAAAAGGGGTATGCAGCAGAGAACACAGATATCAATTTCACTTTCCCGGTCTCAAATTTATTCTCGCATCAATATGCGTCTCACGCTTGTGAAACTATGGTTGTTTTCGACGAGTAGCTAGGTCGGAAGGTGCAACAGGTGCGTGTTACGTGAAAGACTCCAGGACGCTTGCTCGAAGCAGCATCCAAAGGAATGCAGTGTTTTCAGGAAACTTGATTGCTTTCGATTTCGCATTCAATGCGCATTGTGGGCCGCATAGTCTTAGCACTATATAAATCATTTCAAAATTAGCTGCAAAATACCTGAAGACGGAAAAAATTCCAACTTTGTCCTTCTTAGCGATATCATAAAACGGCATGTTCATTTTTTAATGCCAAAAACAGTACTTTTCCGAACGTAGTGTGCTGCTGGGGTGGCAAGCGACCGTGCTCTTTAGGTCTCGCTCACGCGTTCAGCAGAATTTGAAGCGTTAGTTCCTCGTAGAATATGATGCTCCTGGTGGTTTCAAAGCCCAAGCGTCATACGTGGGCGTGTGGATGCAAGCACTATCTATAGCAGTGAGTCACCGCTTATCTTTGCAGCCTGGGGTGGTTTGCGTTTCTTTTGGTAACTGTCGAAGTTGGCACTTGTCGCCTGCTTGAATCGGTTTTCGTTTGCCTCGTGCCACTGGTCAAGTTATTAAATGTCAATACGACTAGAGCGCCACTACAACACACGCAAGATCGTAACGCGCTAAACATTTGGCTACAATGAGCTACTGATTATCAGCATCCTAGGTCATTCCACTTTGGCGAGGGTATCGCCATCGGCCACTATACAGTAGACTTACTTAAAGAAAATTATATTCTTAGACCTTAAAGTACATTTAAGCTTCACACGATGTACGGAATAAAAGTTGTGCTTTTGACTGTATGCTAGTTAAAAACTTTGTATAACGTTACAATCAAAAAAGAATTAAGGAATTATGTTATTATTCACCATGTTCATTATGACCTCTACCATTCCTCTAAAATATTTTGCTGTTTCACTGCGGTACTGGATTCTGTGTGTGCATTCCATCATTATTTAAGTGGTGGTGGTGGTGGTGGTTAATCGCATTTTGCGTTTGACGCAAACATCCGGCAGATGTTGTGCTGATTCAAGTTCATGGGATTGAGAGACACCATTTGACTGGAAGGCAAGTGTGGACACATGTACACAAGATACTGTGATGCACATGTTAATGAGAATGGCCAGAAATATCGATGAGTGGCAAAAATTTGTTTTTAAATTTGTTCATGTGGACGCAGCAATAATGAAATGGTGCCACGGAAAACCAATAGTGCTGCGTTTTTGGAAATAATGGTGAGACAACTGTGGAACATTGTAAGATATATTTTGTGAATGTGTATTGGTAGAAATGGACTAATCTGCGATGCGAGCAGAGCTTTCCTTCTGACTTTTGTAGTACGCTCAGAGAGTCATAGAAAACCAGTCAGACGCGTTCTTGAAAGAAAGAAGCAAAAACTAGAACCCTGCTGAGGGAAGGTCTATGGGTATGTTTTGATTTTTACCGTGATTTTAAAAATGTGTAACAAAAATTAGTTAAAAATGTTTCCCACAAAACGCTCAAAGTACCTGGGTCTGCTGCATCCTTTTAAATTCCACACTTCGTCTGGAAATTACCTAACTATAGTGCCCCGAAAATGAAGAAGCGTTTCACTCTGGCCTTTGGTTGCTCGGAATGCCTCGTTTTGGAATTATCTGTGAATAGGATAACCTGAGATTTATTTTTATCACAGAGCAAGCTTGTACAAATACCTCGGAATAGGCTGCAGGGTTTACCACGTATGCTGACTTTCCCACTCTAAGGGCATCTAGGACTCATATGAGAGCCACGGGATACTGAGATGGTTTCACTATCGCATCCACCTCAATAACGCGCAGGGACTGCGTTCACACTGGAAATAACCAACATCCAAATGCCTAAATTCTACAGCCTTTTCTAGTGGCTTGGTATTCACTTTTTGGCGCAGCCAAGCATTACCGCCTAATATCTTTCAAGTTTATAACCTTACCATTGTTTCTGATAATATTCTTTCCTGAACTACATTGTGATTATCTGATATTAGGCTGTAACATCAACAGACAACAAACAGCAAGGTATCTGCTATAGCAACGGCATGGCCTCAGTGAAAAGCTTCCTCTTGATTTCAGTGTATTATCACCTGACGCATTTTCTTCACTTTTAGATACTTGTTAACATTAAATGCTTCATTGCATCGCCCATCGTTCACGGGATTTGTTTTTACAATCAAGCGCTGTAAGCTTTCGAGCTGTGCCCCTAGAATTATGCGGTGACAGATTACATCGCTTGAACCTTACTGTTTAAAACTTTGGAACTCCATCCAGTCGGCATTTATGGCAGAAATAGGAATAGAGCTTGCTGTTAACGCTGAGGTTACTTTGAGGTTAACGCTAATGTTAACGCGCTGAAGTTAGCGCTGAGGAACAGGTATCCTCATTGTCAATATCGCACTCTACTCCTCATTCGCCGTACTATCATTCGGTGACAGATTAACTATCATGCTGCAGTACGGCCTCACCTCAAGCCGACGGCACATGCACCTCGTTGACTACGTACAATATACTATTAAAGTTAACCGAAATACGAAAACCCCAACTGAAACGTGAACAGCGAAAGAAAGAATGTTTACATAAAGAGAATAATAAATTTTAACTCAGACAGGCGGCAAGTTTTAAGCCGCAATAATCAATCTTTGTATGTAACAACGAACCTGGCCTCTATTTTCTCTGGTTTCTCCGCAGCGCTTAAATTTTTGCAATTCTACATTTGTCGTTGCCGAAAATTACGAACGTATGAATATATGATAAACGCACCACAAATCTATATCTTTGCAACCGGGGTGCTTATTTTGGCACTTTCTTACATGCGCTTGCTTGCTATTGCGCAGCAACGTCATACTGGGCCAAATTCCATTAAATGAAAGCTTTGTTTCCTAGTTCTTCGGTACTGCATTTCCGTACTGCCGTCACTCCTAGCTGACAGCGCATAAGAAGGAATGCAGGTTCAACCCAGCTGGCTCAGCGGCACATGCGCGCTACCCATGTGGAGGGAAGTTCCGCATTTTTTACTCGTCTATACAGTGTTTTTTTTTTTTTTTTTTCTAAATAGCAGAGTCAAAACAACTGAACACATGGTATCTCCGTCCCTTCGGTTCTATACCTATTTCAAAACACATCGGAGAAGGTCTCGCTTCCAAGAAAGGGGAATGCTAAAACCGATGTTTAAAGTCAGTTTAACGTCGTTTCTTTGCTGCATAGTCCACGGGCTGTAAATGATAAACAAATCTAAGCTTGGCAGTTTCAACGCGCTAGCATTAAAAACTTCGTTCCGAAGGGAAAAAAGAAGAAGAAGGTGAAAATTCGGAGTTGGCGTTGCCAGCTTATAGGTCTTACAAGCGAAAATAGACGCTTCTGGAAGGTGGTAATTGTTGGATGACATGACCATGTCCTGGTTGGTCTTTGGTTTATGTGACTTCGCGAGGCTACATGAAACTATGGTCGAGCTGGTAGGCTACAAATACAGACTTCCCCTTTGAGATGGGAGGCTGAAATCAGAATCCAGTCTTCCAGGAACTTTGCTGATCTCGATTTGGACACGCTGCTCTAACCCACGTGCACGCACGTTCGTATACGGCTTGGTTAACACATACGGCTTTACACCTATGTCGCTAGGTCTTTCATATAATCTGGTAGCTTAGCGACTATATGCTAATTAGTATATGTGGAATCAATAGGGGCACAAAAATAAAATATCAGGATAAGCGAGAAGCAAAGGGCATGTACTCAAACGAGGATCATCCGTTGGAGTTAGTAATTAGTTAGTTAGCATGGTAGTTAGTACTAGTTAGTAATTACTTGGCTGAGTAGTGTGCCTGATTGCTACGCCAGATGACAAGGGATCCCGGCCACGGCGGAAGCTCGAAGAGCACACGTGCTGTGTGACGTCAGTGCATGTCAAAGAACCCAGGCGTTTGAAATTAAACGGAAGCTCTCCCCTACGGTGTCCACTTCGATGCGCCAACTCAAAATTTCCAAATACATGGTTCCGACGTGTGAGTTGTTCTGAAGTTTAAGTTGCCAAAGTGGCGTAAAGACAGTGAGGGATCGCTTAATCGAGGGCTTCATATTAATTTTGACAAGGGGTTTTCTACTGTACACTGGCAACACAATAAGCAACAACGTTTTTGTAGTGCGCCTCCAAAAAAGTACGGCGGCTGCGGTTTGGATTGAACGCACGACCTTAACGTTAAAGCCCCTGAGATACATATTTTCTTCGACCCTAGTCAGTGTGACCGATTAGACTTGTTCAAGATTCAAGTGATTCAAGAAGTATGACAACTGCATGATCATGCATCGCAACCACGTAGCAAACTAAATGGAATGATAATGGCTGATTGCACTCAAGCCAGGCACAAGTTGCATTCGATTCTGGCGCACACATGTCCAAAGACGAAAGCAAGCCGCTGCATATCGGCTGTAGGCTGTGCTCACCCTCATTCACACTCTAAACATCAACAGGGAACATAGGCAATCGACCTTCTGCCGTTCACTACATGAGCAAGAGATATGCATCCCCAAAATATAGTATGTACATTCACCCGTGCATGCGTGCATCTTTTGAAATATCTGCTTTAAAGGTACACATTCCCGTCAGAGCGAATTTGCATATACAGTGCATATAGGAATGCAGCAGTGTTGAAACGCAAACATTTGAAAACTAAACGAAACTTGCTTCTAGGGATATCTACCACAACCTACATACCTGTTGATTGATATAAATGATCCACATTTATGTCAGAGTCATTGCTTGCAATAATCACCCAGAGTGCTAAGCAACACTTCCCTCATAATAAGCTTGTGCGCTTCGACACCTTATTGAAAAGCGTTTCCCGCGGAATCAATCATCTTTGGTTAATTTGTCAGGGTACAGCCAAAGTGTGGCCAACGACATGGCACGCGTTGAGTAATCTCTTGGTATTAAAGCGAGAACTTCAATAGGTCCACTGTCGATAGCAGTGACCTATCCACTATAGTTGCACGAGCCTGGCAGGCACAAAGTTCTGAGATGTATAAATATTTTGAGTACTCACCAATGTCCTGAATAATACCGGTAAACCAAGGACAATCAACAATGACATCGGATGCATTTAGAGCATGGTTATGATTTTGCATCTATAGCTTTCTGTTTTCATTGTGTGCATGGTTGGGGACGTAAACAATGACGTAAACTCATTGTTAGAAAGAAGCAGGCTTTTTAAGCGCAAAATAATAACATTGCAATTGGAAGGGGCACAAGGAGGTATGATATATGGTATACCAAAGTACACATTAAGTTACCAAAAGCGGAAAGCAAGTACTCGGCTTCATTTAATAAACAGCGTGCAGTTCTGTTCCTTTTCTAGAACGAACATGCTCACGAAGAGCAATCGATATCGCTTATTGATTGGAAAAAAATCGCGCGGTGTGGCTAAACGCATTACATTTGTGAGCGCATTTATCGCAGCATATAGCCGCATTGAATTTTCTAGATTTAAAGATAACAGCGTTCCTGCCGCATGTTCAGGCAAAACACTCTAAAATCGCGTGGTGTGGCGCTTCAAAACGATCACCTCTTCATATTCGATGCCGAATTCCTAAAGAAAATCAAAATACATCCAACCTTTGTATATATAGTTTTCAGA
Organism: Amblyomma maculatum; assembly: GCF_055883805.1. Taxonomy (NCBI): domain Eukaryota; kingdom Metazoa; phylum Arthropoda; class Arachnida; order Ixodida; family Ixodidae; genus Amblyomma; species Amblyomma maculatum. The sequence goes on along the minus strand of NC_139349.1, from coordinate 101,665,392 downwards.
AAACGTTTCAGAAAATGCAGGCTCATTAAGGATTTGTATGGTGGGAGGGGAGACATGTAGTGATCGTTAGCGGTGCATTTAAATCCAGACTACACCATTCATTGCACTTATGAGAAACGTATTCTTGCCCTAGACTTCATTATTTGGTACCTTCTCGTTTTTGTTGATACTATATTATGTAACCATATCTTAGCCTAAATTCACATGCCGTAGTAGCCAAACGTACAAAGAAAAAAGAAAAGAAGAATCACCTGCTAAAATGTAGGCCAAGTACCGCGAGCTTATAAAGTAAGTATTAATTCTCTAATTTCTCAGTGATGTTCCCGCACCAAAAAAGGCTTCATCGCTTTTCTCTGAAGTTTCATTTGGAAAAACTTAAAAAAAAGTAAAACGCAAAAATTTGTTTCGATGTACTCGCTTGTTACACCGCTGTGCGTAATTCAAGTACGTCATAAAAACATTACAGGAGGAACGTGTTATTTTTTATTTATTTGTACATACTGTAGCCTTATTGGGCTATTGCAGGGGTGAATTTGGAGGGCGTAGTGTGAGAACAAAGAACAGAACATTGGAAAATAATAAAGGCAACATGATCAATACAAACCGTATACAAAAGAAAAAAAAAAGCTCTAGCTAGCTATTCAATAGTCGTTACATATACGTTTAATTGCAGAGAGCGAGTAGCACCAGGCATCTAATTACAGGATTCGATTTCTCGAGGAAAGGAGCCGTATTTAAAAGTGTCTGTACGAGCAAATTAAGTCGCGATATTGAGGATGATGTCGTCTACTATTGAATGGCTTAGCAGGTATTAAGTACTTATCTGAAAAAAATAAATTCGGAAAGAGGAGTTAATTATACAGTGGAAAGATTTCAGTGACTCCTTTCATCGGCGATCTGCGAGCGATTGCAAACCCCCAAGGATGAAAGCGCTGCAGAAGATGAAAAATCCCTATCAAACCTGCGATATGAAGCGAATCGCTTTCTTTTGAATGGCCTGGACTTGATTTATGTCACATTGTTTGTAGGGATTCCAGACAGGAGAAGCATATTCTAGTAGCGGCCAGATCAGTGATATATACATTAGTTGCTTAGTATACTCTTGGGGTTAATGTGCAGCGCAGGTAGCCTAACTTTTTCAGTGCATTTTATGTTATTAAATCTATGCGTTCGGACCAAGACACACTGAAATTGGAAACGAGGCCCAGTTATTTATATTCTAAAATTGGAAGACTACGTCCTGTTATACAAAGTCATAACGACGCTTTTATGGATGTTAAATGCCAGGTATTGCACCAAGAGCCTAAGTCAAAAAAGTACTTTTGAAGCTGTAATTGGTCACTAAAACAGATAATTTTATTATATAACACGCAGTAATCAGCATGCAAACGTAAATTGGAAGTTATGTGATGAGACAAAGGATTTATAAAGATCAAGAAAAGTCAAGAACCGAATACGGAACCTTGTGGTACTCCTGAGGGCACTTACCCTGGAGTTAGTGCTGTTAAAGGACACGAATTGAGACCGATCAGAAAGAAAACTATGATATCGAGCTGAGAATTTGGTGGTGATGATTAGGGATGGCGTCAAGTTTGTACATAAATTTGGAGTGAATCATTACATCGAATGCCTTTGAAAAGTGAATGAAGCGTACGTCTATTTGATTGCCCACGTTGAAATTAGTGCAAATGTCATGTGTGAATTCACTTAGCTGTGTCATGGCGCTGAATTCGCGCCTGAAACCGTGCAGAACGTCATTTAAAGCAATTGATGCGATTAAAGATATTCCACAATATCTTTGTAAATAATATGTTATAAAATTTCAATGAAATGAGAGGTTAGAGAAATGGACCTATTAATGCCAGCGAGGAGCATCCGTTGTTGTCCTGTTTTCTTTTTCTTTTTTTTTTCTGACGCAGCCGGTCAAATACATTGCTTTAAAACCTTTCCTACGAGTTTTCTACGTAGTCGTCGACAGAGATGTTGTATTTTTGCCACCATGAGCACTCAGTCATGTTGCACGTAAAACCAGGAACAAGTCGTAAGCGTTCCCATGCATTTCCAACAGGGAGGCGTAAAATGCATCTGTCATCAAAAACGAGGACCTCGGGTCTCGTTCCGGCCACCAACATGCCCGAGCCCGTCTAGCGTGTATTTAGACCTCACACCACAACCTGCGTCCCAATACAGACCCTTTTAGTATCTGTCAGTCAGGCTCTAAAACCAGATCGCAGCGCCCCCAAAACAGCGCTCACGACGTTGACAATGCGTTACTAAACAACAGACTTGGTGCAAAGAACCCCATTCTTTTGTGAGCTTACACGCCGAAGCCTTTCCTTGCTGCAGTTGCATAACAAAAATGAAACAAAACACAAATTGAAAATTATATTGGCCTGGGCTCAAAATAACGCAGCAGATTGTCGCCGCGTTTACGATCTGAGTCAAGTCGCGTCACGACGCCACTGGCCAGCAGCCTACTCGTTTAAAGGCGGAAACTGGACCGCCGCTCATAACTGGTCGACCCGACGCACAATCCAGCAAGCACCTGGCAGCCAATGAGTGTGCTCGGTGTAAATCAAAGCTTTGCAAGACGGACACAAGCTAGTAGCAGGCTGCAACAGTGGACGTGATGATCGATACAACAACGTCGACTCCTACATAGATAAAAAAAAAGCAACGTCGAGTTTGTCACGTTCCCGAACCATAACGGCATTTCAGAACGGAAGCAGCCTCCTCAAGTGTAACTAAGCAAAAAGTTACATAAACGCGGAAAGACGTCCTGGGTGAAAATAGAAGTTTTGTCAAGCTGTGCTTGGGCCCCCAGCACGATGACTCCGCGTATGCCTTCTCGTACAAAGCCCCCTGGGTCCAGTAAAAGCACCAGTGCAATTATAACTGTCCCAAGTGTCGGCTTTGACTACATCCGGGACACGTGGTTGATTTCACTATTGCCCCGAGCTAGCTAGAACCAGTTTTATGTCAGGACGTGACATAAGCTGCAGCTGAAGTTCACCGTGTGAAGGTTGGAAGAACAGTACACAGGATGCGTAGTCACGGGCTTTGTATGAGTTTTTAGCCAGCTGCGTTGGACCTCGCCTCCGTTCTACATCGTCAAAAGTAGGAGTGACCCAACCTCGCAGCTGGCGTAAATGCAGCATAACGCCCGAACAAGCATGGGTCGAAATGTATTTCTCGAAGACGCAAATAGCTGCTAGGTCCGTGGTATACATGCGCGCAGCCTTTCCGCCTGGCATCACTGCGCCGGGTGAGAATGCTGCTGCATCCTATGCACATAACCAAGGACTTCCGTTAAAATGGCATAATGGCGATAAAGACATAAAATGAGGTAGTTTATATTTCACTTAGCTGGTAACAACTCAACAAATATGAATACAGGAGCATTTTTTAGCAGTGCCAAAGACCTATAATCGAGGCGCAAGGAAGAAACGCTGGTAGTAAACGACAGGCCTTCAATAACGCTGGACGTAATATAGGCTGCCTTAGCCGACTCTCTCCTGAGCTCACACAAGCTGATTCTTACAGAGTTCTGCCTTGTCAGTTTCGTATAGCTTTCGCAATTGTTGCTGCAAAAAAAGAATGATAAAATATTACAATCATTCTCGGACCGCTATACTGCTGCTGTGTTGGCGCTACCATGACTGTGACCATATGTAGAAAAAATTTCGGCATCCGGTGGTTACTTGCAGTGTTAAATGGTTTGTAAGATGCGAAAGTGAGAGGCCTCAATCCTCAACAGTTTGGTGGTACGCTCTACAGCTAGCTTCGTAAAAACCATCTACACAGTCTCTCACTCTAACGTGGCATCTTTTGGCGCGCCGCAGATGGTGTCTGCAAAAGATGGGCCAAATAGTGAAAACTGTTTCTGTGCGTTTCTAGGTGCCACCATTACCAGGTGTCCTGGCTATCACGAGCGGAACTCTTAAATGGCGATTTCATGGACGTGTCGTGTCATAAACGGCTCCTGTGCGTCTTCCAAATTTTGTGAACTAATTTGTGGAAGAGCCCTGTAAATTGCGATAATAGTCTCAAATGAGTGTGGCAACGAGAAGACAGACAGAGGACGACTAAATTGCGAATGCTCCTTACGATTCGGGCAGCGCTTTTCTCAGTGAACAACTTGCATTCTTTTTTTGTTCCCGAAACGTAAAACTGCGTTTCGGGAAACATGGCTTCCATGCTACCATAACCAAAATTGATGCCATGACGCTGCCCCAATAACATTACTTAAGCATGCTATCTCTGCTGATTTCACGAAGAGTCGTAAGGATTCAACTGCCTATAATTCAAATAATTGTTCAGAAAATAGTGTACAATTCTTGCGGCGAGATGACATGTACCGATTCAATGATCGGAGCCTCTGGGAAATAAAGAAAATGTTGACAGGCCATTCACCTTCATTAGGAAAACGCTCAGGCGGCAATGTGGGCGCTTACAGGTTGCTAAAGTGCGGATGAGTTCTTCGGCGATCATGAACGCTATAGTGTCATGCCCCTCCAAGGATAGCTGGTGTAAAAAAAAAAAAATAATAATAATTATTACTCTTGAAAAAGTTTCCAGGAGCTAGTATAAAAGCTAATAAAGTGATTACGCACAAATGGACACATGGCTCTAGAGAGGTTATACCTGGGTGGTTTACAGAGGTAGGCAAGACGATGCAAGCGAATGCTGGTTATAAGAGGAGGGCATCTCCAAATGAATAGTTTGATATTGTTCGCTTACAATTCCTCCTGGATAAATATTGCCAGACATACTGACTTATTGATTGCCACACCCTTTGCCAGAGATGACGAACTCTCCAAATAGTGATGCTTCACTTTTTATTCTTCATTTTATGGCAATTCAACTTCAATATCTTCAGTGTATGACAATAAAAGAGGCTTTTGAATGTATCATGGCGGCAAGTGGAAAAAAAAAAAAAAGAAGCGAAGGTTAAAATTATATGTTTCGCCACGAAACTCAATACCTATGCAATTATATGTGTGGAAACAGTTTCTGAACAATTAGCATGAAATTCTTTGTAAGCAGTCCGCTGAAATAACGCAAAGCTATGTTATAGGTTTATTTATCCAGCACAATTTAGAGTGCTCAATATTTGTCAGTTCACAACACCATATTTAATAGTTCGACAAGCTTCGAGCTAGTTCCGTGTAGGCATTACTGTGAAATAGGAATTAAGTTTTTTTTTTTTTTTTTTTTTAATGCAGACCGCGCGCAATAGATGGGAATGAGCAATGCGAGAACTGACAGAAAACGCGTTTCCTACAGGGTCGTACATATATCTTGCCTGTGACCTATTCTTTTCTAGTCTGTAAAATTTATACTCAGACTTGCGCTGAACCAGGAGTAACTAAATGCTTTGCATGCTGCATGCTGTGTACGAGTGTGCATAAGAATTTCTCCTTGAAAAACCTCTTCGGATGCTAACAATCGGAGCAGAGTAGATTAATATCACCAAACCTGCATCATGTTTACACGTATAAAAGTGCCTTTTCATTTTATCAGGTTCTGAGGTAACGCAGGTGGCAATGGACAAATATTCCGTCATTAAATTCAATTTAAAATTAATCAGTATGGTGATATAAACACATGTGCAAAAGCATTCAAACTTAGATTTCTTCGCATATAATCGTCAACTGAGGCTTTTAATATAAATATACGGGCGTAAAACATCCTTATGGGACCCATTCTTGAGTCGCGGGCCACATAGTTTCAAGCCTTAATCATTTAATAACTGAACAAATACATAACAACATTCAAGATAAGGAACTTCCCTTTGTTATCTCAAGCTGTTCATGCCCTCACTGAAATTGGCCTTCGACCACAAGCACGTATCTCCTGGTTGACACGCTGGAGATGCGCTCCTATGACATTTACTTTTCTTCTTAACAACGTGAATTTAGATTTATGGAAATGATAATATCAGTTTACCTTTTCATCGTTCTAGGCGTTTTATTTATGAAAAGTGTACGAGAACAATTTCTTCCCCGTGAAACCACATGAATCTATTTTTCCCCTCTAACTACTGATGTATGCATGCAATAAACTCAATCACCAGTTTGTGAACGCTATTTTTCTTGCCCTGTTCTTAAACAACGTAGAAGGATCTTACGAGAAGTAAAAAAAAACATTAACAACCTATGAAGAATTCAACTATTCATAGGTTGGGTGTTGACTTTCTTGTAAGGTCCTATATCGAATCTGCCATTTTTAGTTCATCGTATGAACTAAGAACATCCTGCTTGTTTTTACCTCCTGCTTGTTACGATCCGTTGGGCTGTATTTTGGTATATTCACCTTTCTTCTAATTATATTAATTTTTAAATAATGTAGCCTCGCAGGGGCTGATAAAGAAATGCTCACACAAATCGTAACAGTGAGCAGCATATAAGGCTTTAAGAATGCATAAAAAAAACGACTATAAGAAGCTTTTAACCACATGCATTATTTTTGTAAAATTATTCTAGTTAAGTTTATATCTCTGGCAAGAGACTAAGAATGACTTGCGGAATATAAAATCAAATAAAAAAAAAACTGTTATTGGTAAAAGTATTTGTGAACGTCTTCTAAACAGTGCGCCCCGTTGCACAAATGACCAGTTATGTAAGAAACAAAATAACTAAAATTTGAAAGGATTCAACCAAAATACTGCTCATTCCATAAGCTACAAAAGTAGCAGTATATTCCTTGAAATTTCCGGCTGCTTCGTTCAAAAGGCAAGCTTTGGCTACGTGTAATATGGAAGCACTGAAACGTAGAACAGTGACATGCCCCTTCAATGAGTTAGGTGATTTCGGAACAAATAGGTAACTCAGAGTGGTAAATAGTGTTTTAGGTCGGAGAAGAAACAGTTACGCAGCTATAAAAATGAATTTACAGAACTGCGAACTCCATGGAAAAGAGCTCGCTGACTATTTCAAGGACTATTTTGAAAACGTTAGCTCACCAGGGCGGGTTCCTTCAGTGGCAAACGCAGTCGATGCATCGATAGACCACTCCCTCAATAGCTGTTTTCTTGAGCCTACTGATGAGTATAAAGTTTACGTAACTTTTATGAACTTGAAGAACAGCAACGCCCTAGATATTAACAATATGCAAATTACACCTGTCAAATATGTTTTGGAATTCATTGCGCCAGTTATTACACATATATATTAACTTAATTCTGGTATCCGGCGTATTTCCAGATGAAATGAAGAAAAGCAGGGTGAGTGCATTTCAAAGGCGGAAACAGGAATGAAGCCTCGAATTATAGACCCATATCAATCATACCTCTTTTCGCTAAAGGACTAGAAAAGATAATATTTACTACAATGCTAGATTTTTTTTTTGATACAGAGAATACAATTACTGAATGTCAGTTTTGTTTCAGAAAGGGAAGATCTACCGAAACAGCATTATTAATAATCAAAGAATTAATACTGCGCAATTTTGAAAATAATATTTTCACCTTGGAACTCTTTATTGATTTCAGCAAGGACTTTGACTGCCTTTATCATGAAATTTTAGCTTCCAAGCTGTCCGCTTATGGTATCCGTGGTACACCTCTCACCCTCATGAAATCGTATTTGCATGACAGGAAACAATCGGTTTATTTAGATAATGAACACTCCTCTTTTGTAAAAATGGCAGGTGGTGTCCCCCAGGGAATCATATTCGGTCGACTACTGTTTAACATATACATAAATAATATTGTAAATATAGACAACAATGACACCTTTGTAATATATGAAGATGATAGCACTCTCCTTCTCTCTGGTTCGGAAGCTAACGACCTAATCTTAAAATGCAATAATTTACTAGATAAATTACATTGATGGTTCAATGAGAATTCACTGAATATTAATCCACAAAAAACCAAAGCAATACTTTTTCGAGCCAAGAATGAAACTGTCAACCTAACAAAACAGCTAAGTTGCGCAAATCGGGATATTCAAATTGTAAGTCAGCATAAAATTCTTGATGTTATATTTTCTGAGCAACTTAGCTGGAATCAGCATGTCACCAACCTTTGCAACAAATTATCATCTGTAACTGGAACTCTGACTCGATGCCGCGATTTGTTGCCAACAAAACTTAAGTTACAAATTTATAATGCGCTCTTCCTGTCTCACATAAGTTACTGTAGCGTAGTGTGGGCGAGTACTACGAAAGGTATCATCACCAAGCTACAGAACATGCAGAAAAGGATTGTAGGAAACGTGGCAAATATAGATTATTTTTCTTCAACACAGACTGCATTAAAAATACAGCATTATTAAACTTGAGTATTGGTATCATTTTCGAAACTTTATTTTATTTCTCCTCTGACGACTTTAAGAAATTTATAACAGCTACTGCATGTTTATTATCAAACCAGGACCGCACACACACTCGAAGTACCGGTTTATGGTTTATTCCAAGGTTTCGTAATACCTATAAATTCCAGACGTTGCAGTACAATTTGCCGTATATCTTAAATAAATACCATATGGCGCAAAATCCCACTCTAAGCGATGTCTGATCACTTTTTCTTAGTATGGAATAGGCTTTTGTATTCACTTGGTTTCGTCGCTACTTTCTATATATTCATGAAAATTGTGTTCCAGATAATTTACACTATTTTGTATTTGTCTCATACATTGTAAATAGTTTCATCTGCCAGACTGTTCGTTGCTGTGACTTTTTTCTATTTTTTTTTCTCTTTTCTATATTCACTGGTATGCAATTTTATTTCTGTTTTGCACTGTTGTTTGTACTCCTTAACTCTATTATTGCTCTCAAATGCCATATTTTTGCATTTTGCTTTGCTGATGTCCATTAGTAATTGTACCGCCATCTGCCAAGCGATAGGGTTCCACGGCCTGGTCAAGCTGTTATAACAACTTTTAGTTGCGGGACCCGTCCAGGATGTTTTCTGGGCAAATAAAGAAATGAAAATGAAAATTCATGATGGTAGAAGCTTTTGCACTGACTTATGCCTTATCAAAGCGATGGCGAGAAAGTGGCTTGTTCTCCAGAAAACCCAGATTCAGCGTTGCCGGCATTATGAGCAAAAAATTGCAGAGATGCCTCTGTTAAAGCGCGGTTAAAGCTTAGTTAAAGATGCTTAGTTAAAGCGTAGATTTATATCTGTGTGTGGTGGTATTTGACACAATGTGGTGTCTTAGAATTGCATGCTTCTGAGTAGATGTGGGATATGAAAGACACAAAGAAAAATATTAGTGATTAAGTGAGTAGCTACGTGCAATGCCCGACCCACAGTTCGCAAGAGCAAGACTGGAGTTATTAACGCTAGCGCTTTTTACCTTTAAAGGCAGAGCTCAAGTGTCACACAATAATTCTCTTTTGAATTAACTCGACTGTATGGGAAAAGAATGGCAGCAAACAAGGCTTACAACCTACTCCTCAGCCAATGAAGTTAAATTTTCTTGCGAAACTAAAGCCATTTTTACATTTAGTCAAAAAGAAAGAAAATGTAGCTCTCCTGTCGTTGCGAGTATGTGTAAGCGTATAGTGCAGGAAAGTTTAATATACAGGGTCCGTGGTCGCACGTTTGCTGAATTGGCAATAAAGATCAGTGAACCTACCAGCAGTGCCTGAAACACCGCTTTTCTCTGGCAGTACCTAGGCGCACGAATTGGTATCGGTGCGTTAATGGTCGCACAAAGGACCACGAAACATTTGAAAAATACAGTGCTCCTTCCCCCGAAGAATTTTATCAGCTGTACATTTCAGCCGTTCTTTCAAGAACTTCAAATTCTTGACAAATGTGCCGACTCGTTACACAGGCTGAGCAGGTGTGGAAGCTAGAAAAAGCAAAGGAAAAAAAATATCTCTCAACAGAGACTCAACGGTTTCAGAATTCATAATTGTGTTGTGTTTATTTTTTTATTTTTGCTCCCTTGAGCCCAGTACGCGTGTACACAAAGTGAATATTTACTGCACAGTTGCTATCTATGAATATCTTGGCAGTAACTCTTTCTAGTTTGGTCTGTTTCTTGTTTGTATACGTCATGAACACAAACGTATTTTACCTGATAGCGTTATGAGAGAAACGCTGTCTGAGGCCTTTGATCGGTGTACCTTATAGTATTGTCATTGTTCTAATTGTCATTTCATTTAATTTTTACTAAAATTACCTAGTGCACTACAGTAGTCTCCAGAAAGCAGTGCCACAGGTCAGATGGCAGGAAAATAAACATTATACTAATTCGGGCCATTAAAACGCAGTACTGTTTTGAGGTGTTTAGCGGTTTTAGAAGCTCCATCGAGCTGCACAACATTAAATATGCTTTGTTACTTAGGCCAGGCTGCAGTCGCAGTATATATTCGTAAAAATAAGACCATCCCATCTGGCGCAACAAGAGCTGCAGTACAAGCCTGATATTATTTATTATAGAAAGCTTTCACTCGACCAAGATTTCTGCAACTCCCTTGCATGATGCACAGCTTCCTAATCTCATTCGGAATTACCCATCAAAACTCCTTCTGAGTAGTCATAAGTTCGCATCTCTCTGGTTATATTTCTTAGGTGTCAATAAAAGGTTCGGAAAAAGACTTAGTGCCTATATATGCAAACAGCCTTTTTTTTTTTAATCGGGAACAATATGTACAATGTGACATGTGGAGCACTGTCGAAAGCAAGATCCAGAGAAAAAGCATTGAGTTTATTCACGTTCTCAACTTGTACTGAATGCATACGCGCAACGTACCAATCAAGCTCAGATGATTAAGCTGTCGCGACCTGACTGCCGCAAAGCGTCGGTTTGGGCCGATACGCGCTCTTGAGAAATCGAACCAACCTTGGTGATATAGCGGCAGAACGGTAGGCCTAAGCAAATTGAATTAGCCCGAGGGAACCAACAGAGCAACGCAGCGTGCGCTGCTGCGCCTACACGAAGTTATCGCTTAGGCTGCGGCTGATAAGCTCAGCGTAGAAACCAACCACCGGGAGCAAATATTTTTTCAATGCGAAGATCCTTCCCGCATCTCAATTGGCCGACGATGGTGTGGATCGAGTTTCGCCAAGCATCTTTAGAGCTCGACGTAAAAGAAAAGGAGACAGATAAGACAAATGCGCTAGAATGGCGCAATAGTGGCTAAGCGGCCTTTTGAGGATACCGGTAAAAAAATAAAAAAAAAAAACGTTCTTTTATTTTTTTGGCAACCTGGGAGGCTACTGGCTGTTCTCGCTACAGAAATGAGGTGGGAGCTTCCGATAAATGTTCGTGAAATCTGGTTGGTGGGGGAGGGGGGGACGGGGGTAGTTTCTAAAATAGTTGTTTCTTCTATATTTTCGCCAACTATTTATAAGCAAGTTATATACCATAATATTGCAATGGTTTCTCCAAAGCAACCTATCTGTAGTTTACAACCTGCAAGCCCACCCACTGCAACCTGAGAGCTTTTGTTACAGTAAAAGGCAATTTTAGTAAAACGAGCTTAGCTAAACCTGAAGGACAAAGCTTATAGCACAGTTTTTCTTTATATTGCGTCATTTACATATACACTGGATAATAATTATGAAGTAACAGGAACCGTCTAAAACAATGCTACCTGGGTACCGTGACGTCACCTTTCGTGTACTTTTGTGGATGTATAGCATCAACAAGCGCAAAAAAATAAAAATAGGACTGTCATATAATAGTAATAAAACCTACGACTTATGACCAAATTTTGGATTCAGATACGCTGTATTGTTTTCGAGGTATTTCTTTATTGTGGCATTAGTATTTACAACATTCATCATCGCGCTGGTTAAAAAGGGGCCGTTGTCAGAGGCCTTCGGCACAAAGAAATCCTTATGCTTTTAACCGCACACAGAGATATGCACCACAGATGCTGAGGTGACCGAAGTGCGTCAGAATGAATGAGACACGCTGTACTTTATACTGTGTGGTGGCAGCCAAGAAGAAGTGGTGCGCATGTCTCTATCGTAGCTCATAAAACTTCCAAACACGCACGTCATTATAACCTAGTCACAGATCCTTTCTAAACCTTCTTAAATTTGTACAAAGCTAGTTTATTGCCTTATATAGCGGACGATGAGACAGAAGGAGCGGTCATTATCAGGGTTCTTTTGTTGGCTGAGAGATTTCCCACACTCCAGTTGCATAAGCACGTGTAGGGATAACAAGAGATTGTTGGGTTAAAATAGGAATAACAGTGTAAAATTCGCGCATCGAGATAATATCTGCTCAGGCTATTACGTTCTTGAAGCACGGGGAAACGGGCTTTACATATGCAAACAACACCGGAGACCTATACAAGAACTTGTGTAGTCGATACATACTCGATTTCAGATTCTTTGTGCTGTTCTACATGTGGCCCATCTACCTGGCCAATTCCGTTTTACAAAGAAGTTTACATTCAGAATTTCAGACTGGCAGCGGTGAAGTTCACCGGCATATTTGTACTTGTTTCGATTAAATTTTACGTGTTGCGTTTGCAGTATTTCGTACATGATTAAGTGAAGTGTTGCGGCGACTATCGACACAGGAGCGCAGAGTCTGAACGTATAGTTCCCATGGGTGACATCTATAAAGCAAATATCTTATTCGTAGCGCTACGCAATTAAGCATTTCCTCACGTAATGATTTTTAGCAGCATTGTGTTTTAATGCATAAATGGATCGTTGAATCTGCGTGTTAACGAAGTAATGAACACCATTCAACGATGTGACTATTTTGTAATTTTCCTGAATTCTGAATGTGAAGGACCTGGCTTCACTGTAGTTGTGCGCTCTAAATTGACAGAACCGCTCACGTACACCAAGATTTTACACAGGGTTCAAAACTTGCGGTGTCACACTTGCTGCCGAAAGATAATGTGCAGCGCAGTTGGGAGCAAACTGACGCGGAGCTCTTGTATGATAATATAATTAATTAAAAACAGCTATTTTATTTAGGATTTATTTGACAACCAATGCACCAATTGAGTGTACCACTTTTTTTTTTTATCTCCTTGCACGTTCCTTACAGACATTATTCTCCATGCAAACCGCAGAACGGCGAACATTCGGCCTTTACGTCTATAACGAAGATTACTTGTGCATATTTTCTATATATTCATGCGCTTCTATTTTCCAGCGAAGATTTAGTTAAAGAGACCAGGCTGAATGATTTCTCAGGGCGGCAGTTTGAGAATACACGAAAGCTGCAGTTAGCCACGTAGTCGTTAGCACAATATGTCTAAGAGAATAAAAAAGAAAATATTGTTTAGAAAGCGACCCGTTCGAACACATTTAGTTTGATTATGCTCACGTCGTTTCTGTAGCTAGTGAATTTTCCGGCACTTCGTGTATAACTCACGGTTGTCTCTTACAGTCATCATGCAAATACACGATATGCACTCTAATTACTATGCATACCGAATAACTCATGTCACTTGTTGGATTAATTATGACCTAATGAGGCTTCGAGCCTTCATTTCTAATGATTTTCCCTCGCCCTTCGCCTGCATTTCGGCGTAAGCAGCTTCTGTCCTCGCCGAAAAACCTCTCCCCTCATGGCCTCCTTCTCTAACTGGTTTAGCGTCGGCTTATACTGCGAAGGCAGAGGAGGCATAGCCCTCTCCCGTCTTAAATCTTTTACGACTGACAGGGCGGGCTTAGGGAAATTGATTTCCATGCCACTGGCCATTGAAGAGCTCTCATTGGTCAAACGCGGACGATCGACTTTTTCGCCCGGCCTTAAGCGTCCACAGCAACGGCAAAACAAAACGAAAATTCCTCTGTTAAACTCCTCCCTTTTTTTAGGCATGTTTCGTTAACTGCATTTGTTATATATTTTTTTCAACAAGAGACGCACATTAGTTCTTAAGGCGCGCGTCTGTTCTGCACACGGTCTGCCAGAGGCTCTGCAATGCTCTACACAAGAGGATCGTGCTTTTGGAGACAATGGACGAGCTTAGAATGCAGCTGCCAAAAGAAAGAGAGAAATGCAGGCAGCAACAACAACAAAAAATAAATAAAGAAAAAAAACTCTGCTCCAAAACAGAGACAGAAGCGAGGCCGAAAAGAAACCGGAGCTTGGAACAGGAGATTTCTTGTCGAACAACGCAAGACGATGCGTCTGCGTCTGAAAGCGGCGGCGAGTTCTTTTGAAGCGTCTCTCGACAACGAATGCTGCGCGGGTCGCCACCCATCTTCTGCCCTGGAGGCACGTTTTGCCATCACGAAGATTGGTGCTTAAGTTATTGGCACTCTAAGTAATTGCACTTCAAAGAACACACGCCGCCAAGATTTTGGGCCCCTCTCTTTATCATGAGATTCTTTTTAAATGCTTGAATGTGGCTTGTTTCGACATGTCTCCAGACTGTGGGTAGCATGCATCCTGGAAAACGGTCACAGAAAAAAAAAAAAAAAAAAAAAAAACACAGCCCACGCTCTTCTGTGAGCACTTCAGGACGGCTGCAAAGACGACGAAATAGTACAATTCAATTAAATGATGGTAGAAACTACATTTGGTTAAGACGTACAGGAACTTAGCAAAATAATGAAAGTCGCCGCCGAAAGGTCATAGCTGAACGCTGGCTCACTGGCGTATGTACGATCCATATCTCTGTTGAAAGAAGAATTTTCTGTGCCCGTAAATTTTCTTCCTGAACCCATCGGATAGTCGGGATTAATAATAACGCGGCATACGTATTGAGGCATAGATTCTCGCTCGAAACTAGCAAGTATTTATTTAGTAGAATACTCTTGAAAACGTCAGGAGGGTCTAAAATACCACTGTCATTATATAGTGTGCCATAAATAGCCCTCTATTTTAGTATAGTATAGATCGCTACAGGGCAGCACAGTAATTTATTTCCATGCGCTTTACGAAACCATTGTGACCACTACTTAAATATTCAGTGTTTAAGTCTTCTTGCCTCAGCGGAGTGCAATTTGATCCAAATCGAACGAGACTACAGCGTACTTACCTGTCTGCCCCTGCTCTCAGCTTTTCCTGCTTTCATTGTTTTCTCCGAAACTGCAGAAAAACTACCCTTGCTGATTGTCGTGTGGCTGTAAATCTTGCATCACTATCTGACGCACCTCACGCAAGAGCCATGCATGAGTTAGGCCTAACCTCGGCTGTGACTATAGTGTCCGCCGCCAGTGCATAGCGCAAGTACAGCGCGAAACTGGGAATTTAGGCATATATCCTAAACCGAAGTACCTGGGTGTCTGTGAATATATACTTGGCTTCTTATCGAACGCTTACAGTAAGAAATCATTTTGAAGATAGAGAAGAAGTCAAGCGCGTAACTGCATTGCATTTCTCAGTCGCGGGGAGAGGACGATCACAGCGATGTGGCACTATATTCTGGCGAGCTTGTCTAATCTGAAAAGCACCTAAGGCTGTCGGATTTCCTACACGTTTACGATGCGTGATCGGCGTAGTCGCGTACGTTATATGCATGCAATGGCGCCAGGTGTCGCATGTTTAGTGAGCACAGGCGGTGCCGCCTGTTTAATTATAGCAGTCCCTTAATACCTGATTACACTGAGGATCCCAAACTTCCATGCAGTGTAGAGTAAACAGCATCTCTCGATAAGGCACCGCATTCTAATAAAAACAGACCACTAAAAAGCAAACAGCGAGGTGCTATTAGACAGAAAAGACCAAAAAACGAACTACATCCGCGGAAATGACCGGCAGATATCGGGCTATAATAGTGCATTGACACTTTTTATTTTATTTTTTGCGTGGATCTCAAAGGAATCACTGCTTAAAACAGAAGCTTGGGCACGTTGGTAATCCAGACAGCGCTCATACTGTTGTCTCCCTTCGTCGCTGTCATTTTTTCGCGCTGTTCTACACAAACACTGCTTCGCCATAAACTTCGAAACGGCGGCAACCCGTTTCTTTTTCGTTTCAGTAGAATCAGCTTGCGGGAAAACCTTAAATACAGCAAATAAACTTCTGCTTATAACGATAATTGCATGGACACAAGTGCATGCAATTATCACTGTCATTATCATGCACTGTCCATTTAAGGAACTGCATTACGTTCGCTGACCTCCTCCGACAAGAACAACTCATATGTATAAAAATAGCATCGGAATATTGTCCTTTGTTTTCTTCTATAATCTTTTTTTTTTCTCTCTCTTCTATGGAGTTGCGATGCGTGTACTACTATTGTCCTGCAATCTATAACTTTGTAACTGCAACCCCTAGCTGAAGAAACATTGCAACCTGGCCTGAAAACGTTGATTCGGACGCAGATAAACTCTACTATATACTCCAAAGAATTCATAAACGCAAGCTTTCACATTTGCGGCAACCATGAAAGACTGTTTTCTCTGAGCGCAAAAAGTCTGATTTTAGGTTTAAGAGAATATGATTTATTTAATTTTTTTTTATGCGGTGCTGCAGAGTATTTGGCAAAATATTCCTGTTGTATTCACCTACGGCTGAGCATATACACTGTACCATTAATAACCTTACATTTTAAAGGATGCAAGTGCTGCACAGGGTGGACCCTGTGCGGTAATGAATATCGGCCTGCTTCTCCAAAGCTGCATGCACTACATTGTCCTAAACCAAGGTGTAAAAAGAAACACCAGCGTAATGCAGCGAATTTTGAGTTCTTTAATTTGTGATCAAGTTTGCAGCGAAAAACGTTCAGCAAGCACCGATGGATTGAATTAGTAATACAATAAAAACGGCTCCTTTGATGTGAAATAAAATAAATACATCCGGTATATAATGCCACAATGTTATCTTACTGGCGCCGCTATGTGGCGAGCTCGGGAGACTGGCACGCGCTCGTCTTCTTCGCTCTCGGTGCTCGCCCGCCAGTCGGTTCCGTGCCTGATCTTGCCGGTGCTTTTACTTAGCTGTAAGTAAACCTGCCGAACCAGTTTCACTGGCTTCTGTGACAATATAATAAGGGAGTAATTACTGACATCCACCCAAACGCAGCCATGCGGCTACAAAGGAAAGCTATACAGCTTTCTCAGAAACTTCGTAGTTAAAGAAAAAAAAAAGATAAACTTCGTCGATTTCTGCGCTCTTAGTGGAATCCAAAATAGTCGGACGGATCTTCTACATATGACCACGAAATACAGAAGTGTTGCTATATAGGCATGAACATTCCGGCTAATTTGCGCTAATGTATGCAGGTGCGGGTATGGTATGACGTTCAAACAGGTAGTAAGATGGAAGATGATAATTCACTAATAGACGCAGCTGCATATCAGATAGCATATAATAACAGTGTACACGACATTCGTAACCCCGTGTTAGTGGCCCACATTTCTCAATACTCAAGGTAACTCTGCACAAATGAACCCGTGAGCGTACATCACCAACTAAAGTTGACCTTGCACATATATTTCGTTATGTTTGAATTTATGTGCGCTCTATAAGTTCAATCCCAAACAAGGACTCTAAATGTACGCATGAATGAGCGAACATGACATCGAGGTTTGTCGCGCTTATGCCGCAGAATGATTATTTTTAAAGGAATGACCTTTCAAAATGACTTTACTTTTTATTCATCTGCGACATCACACCTTTAGAACGTCAGCATAGTGTACGTTAGCGTCTGTGACATGATATTCATGACGAAATGTTTTATTTTTGGTATAATCTGTACTGCGTGAGTCTCATTCTTATCTGCAGTTTTATACATATGTTCATCACAAACGCATCCAAGACAGCACACTACACAAATAAAATATCGAGACGCAATAAATTATAGATTGCCTAATGCAACACTGAAGAAAATTTAGTTGTCCTGCTTCGACAGGACCTATCACGTTCTTCTCACAAAGAGACCATTCTCGCCAAAAATTGACTTTTCTTAAGCTAGATACAACTAAACTAAACGCCGCTATCGACACCCTTGGCCGAAATGGCCAATAGAACGTGTGCGTATGCGACTGTTGGGCACCGGTTTCTGAATTCATGGTATAGTTACGTTCACTTTAAAACGGTAGTACCCAGTTATCTTCAGCACGAAGGTCACAAGTTTGAATCGACTGTGTAGAAGTTCGCAAAAAAAAAAAAAAAAATCTGGCTGAAAACTAAGCATTTCTGCCACATAAATATAAATAAAGGCCAAAGGAGTCAAAGCATTCATTTTTACCTGGGAACAATAAATGGGTAGAGTTGTTCCCAGTGTCCGGTGCTTCCTTCCTCCTTCCTAGTTACTTCCTTCAGCTGCCCATTAAAGGGTCTCTGAAATATTCTTTTTGGTCCATTTACAACTTTATCTCAGCCAATAAACATTCTCGTGGCTTATTTCTGGTGTCTCACTGAATGTACAATGCAACCATCGTGGACTGGTCACCTATGTGTAGTAATTGTTGCGCGGGATATCAAGTAACCCAACAAACACGCACTTGGTATCGAAATTGTCTTCAAATAAATGAGAAATGTTTCGTCATTTGTTCAACTATATGCTCCAACGTACCATGTACTTTGCTGCACTTGATTGGCAGCAATGGATGCTGAGCGACGAAGAGTAATGGATCATGAAAGGTAAGTTCTTGAAAACGCAAGACATTACTGAGAAGCCGAAATGGAAAGTTCACTTCTTTGAAATATTCATGTTTGCTCTCTATATACACTCCTTTGTACATTGTAAGATATGCTTGCTTGAGAAAAGCAAAGATATTTTTTTATGTACATGATGAGTTGAGAAGGATGATGAAAACAGCGCTGAGTACATATTACTTGAAATATTCATCTTTGCTCTCCATATACATTCTTTTGTACATTGTAAGATATGCCGGTTTGAAACGAGCTATTTTTTATGTACATGATTAGTCGAGCAGGTTGATGACACACGCGAATGAAAACATCGATGAGTACAGAAGGTACCGATTTGGCTACAAAACCGATTGTTATTGGGGTGCTAGAGACCAACTGGCGTGAACACTAGGCTTGAACTGTTAGGGCTTTTATGTGCTTGTTTCGTTTTCAACACTAATAAACAAATTAGTTGTATGAAGCAAAGTCTGTATGAGTAATATTTAGCAGTATATGAGTCATTACGACTGATACCCATGCAATGTGGAAATTGTAGATTTCAGACTTTCAGTAAAAGCCGAAGGTACCTTGGCGCCTATTGATCCTCACAACTAAATTCGTAATCAACTTGGTGCTTGAGGTCTTCAACTCTATAAATTAAATTATATTTTAAAAACAATAAAATAATAATTCAGCGTGCACCGTAAGAGAGAACGAACTTACCGCATGCGTTGTAAAAACGTGGCTGCTGCGACATTCTAACGTCCCCACATTAATTTTGTTTAGGTAACGCAGTTCATACTCTGGCTTTTCTTCATTAAAATGCATCTTACAGACGTTCTCGCAAATCCCCATGGTCATATTATTTTCTCACATTGCATTTTTTTTCTTCCCGCTCCTTTTTTTCTGTGTATGGGGAGAACTCGTACCATTTAATCAGTTCGCGCGCAGCCTATTTGCATGAAACTGGGAACTCACCTTAGGTCAAACTCTTGAGCACCAATCTGCCTACTCGATTATCGTTGTGGGGAATTATCACAATGACGCACTGCGTGCTGCTTCATTACACTGCCGTACAAATATAGAGAACCCGTAAATTCAGATTTCACGACACCCGATAAAATTTTCTGAATTACACGAATGTCGAATAACAGGGGAAAATGGAAGAAAAACAACAGGATCGTGCCTTCATTGCTTGAAGAAAAAGAACTGTGCTCATTTATTTTTTCATGCAAAAGGTTCACGTGGAAATAATTGGTTTCAGGTCGTCATGCAAATTACGCGGATTCTGTCAGATAAGATAGAAAAAACCTTCTCTAGGACATGAGGACAACACCAGCCTGCTGATGCCTCAAGCACAACTGAAGAAAAACCAGGCACGCACATGGTGCAATCTAAAACGATCACAGGCTCCGTGATAAGACGCAGAACGATTACAGATTCGTCCATAAAGTGATGGCTGCGAAGAGAAAATAGAAAATAAGCGACCACAGCCCAAACAAAAATGGATCTCGGCATAACAGCCCTTTGAGCAGCTGCTGGGTCTAGCGCTTTCTTCATAAAACACTTAATTTACGATCACAACAATGCCTACGGCATATTTTCCCTTCGGTTGGAGACAAACGCCACTCGTGTTATACAAATCGAACCCGGATATATTGAGCTAGGACACGATTGTAAAACAGTTCGAAATATCAACATTTCGCTGTATAAAAATGGCAGTAGGTCACCATCACCATTGTCACCAGCCTGACTATACCCACTACAGGGCGAAGGCCTCTCCCATTTTCCTCCAGTTAACCCGGTCCTGTGCATGCTGTATCCACTTGACCCCGGTGAACTTCTTAACCTTATCCACCCACCTAATTTTCTGCCGCCGCCTGCTACACTTTCATTCCCTCGGAACCCAATTGGTTACTCTTACATATCATCGTTTAACCTGTCTTCGCACTACATGTCTTGCCCATGCCCCATTCTTCTTCTTAATTTTGACTAGAATGTCAGCAACTTGAGTTATTTCTCTGACCCACTCTGCACGCTTCGTATCTCTTGACGCTACACTAACCAATTTTCGTTCCATATAGTCATCTGCGTTGTCCTCAACTTAAGTAGAACCCCTTTCGTTAGGCTCCATGTTTTCAGCCCCTTATGTGAGAACAGGTAAGATGCAACTGTTGTATACTTTCCTTTAGAGCGATACCGGTAAGCTGCTAGTCACAATCTGCGAATACTTGCCAAATGAGCTTCATCCTAATCTTATAACCTCCTAGTTATTTCCCTTTCGTGGTTCGGATCTTCGGTTGCTACCCGTCCTAAAAAGACATTCGCCTGCCACTTCCAGCGCTTCGCCACCTGTTTTTAAGTGCTGTTCCTTTGCCAGGACTGTTCCTTTACCAGTGACTGGCCAGTAGATAAGATGATCCTAATCCTCAAGGAAACATTAAGCTACATCCAAACCAGTGACGCGCTTCTTCAAGTAAATGCCCAGCCGCCAGCATGCTGGAAGTGCACAAGTGGCTAGGCGAAGTTAGATCTAACCTGCTTATTACTAAATCCGCAGCGGAGGGCTCAATTCGGAGCGAGACACTGCGTATCATACGATGTCCAATCCTGCTACCAGTACAATATAAGTAAAATAATCACTTATTGGAATCAATGTGGAGTTGGTCGCCGGAACGCCTACTGCCGCGAAGCGAGTCGAGCCTGCCAGACAAGGCCTCCGTTAAGTCTTAGTTAAGTTGGCTTCAGCGCATGACAACGATGCGGTGTGGAAAAATACCGTGCTTTGGAGATTAAGGTTTGGTGAGACATTCTGTGAAATAAATCGAATGTTATACTTTAATGCGATAGAATTAAAGGCCCTGTTCCGTAGAAAATCCGGTATTATCGCGCTGTGTGCGAAAAATCAGGCATGGCTCTGGCAGGTGGAAGTTGACAGGTGACATGACCGAGAAATTTTTCGTCAATCATTCGGGTGACAAGACCGCATAATATCGCGAAGTGGGAAGGAGCTGCCAATTCGGGTTGCTGATTTTGAGATTGGAGGTGGGACAAGGATCAACATTCCAGTGCTCTCCATGCTGTCATACACCCAACTCTTAAGCCACGCAGGCACGTGCATACAAATTTTGTTAAATCGGGCTTCATATATATGTCGAGTGGCCACTTACAACCTGCAGCTGAATGATGTGGCGACCCATAGTATTAGAGGCGCTAATTAGAGGACTCACAATTAGGCGATCAGATACCACTTATACATGGTCATCCACTCTCAGTACGAACACGCGAATATTGTGGTTGCTCTTTTTAAAGCGCCAATGCGTCAAATAGCGCCTCATATCGAAGCAAAGTAGAGCAGGCACAAATGGTGCTTCGCATATGATTTACCACTTTACTTCAGCACATGACTGGATCCAATGCAATGCTATGTTCGCACTAAGAGTGAACAACCCTGTACGTGTGAAGGAACCGCGAAGGAAGCCATTATTGCTATCACCTTCCACTCCTCCAACACTGATTGACATATACGGGTGACTTGACATGTCAGGTTTCCTTCGTCATCCCCTGTCGAGTCAAGGCATTTAAAATGCGTTGCCATCTTTATTATGGTATCCTATATACTTTGTTCTCAGCCCATAAATCCAGTTAAATTACAAGCCATGGACTTACGTTGTCCTGCATCGTCTATTTATCAGAACTCGCTTTTCTATAGGGCTTTCCCCGATGCCTCCAGCTTTGCTGATTCTCTTCTTGGTTCCCGAACAGGACGTGATATCATAAGCGTACAGCGTACTACGAAAACCTTATTTGACCACCTCTGTGAGGACATTCTGACATACTAAGAAAGATACACTCTCGTCGGCGCAGTGCAAATATTCCATCCTTTCGACCGTCCCGAAAATATTCACCTCCTTTCGGAGGATAGTTTATCCTCCTTCTCCCTTAAAACAGCATTTGATACCTCGCCTTACTGTCCCTCCTATCAAATGCACCCATGAAACTGTAAACAGACTCGGGTGGGCAGCTCTGGATTGGAGAATGCCGTGGATCTTGTAAGTGGGCATGTTACTGTTGAGATAGCTTGCTTAAAGGTCAGCTTTAAAGCTCAACAGAGAACTCAAAGATCTTAGTCGCGTTTCTTTCCGTAGAAGAACATCTCGGTCACGCCGGATTTAAGCTGAAGAAGTCTGTCAAACGACAAGTTCCAATCAAGTTTCCAAGAAGTTAGACTGACCGGCACCGGAATGCTACAAGCGCATTTCGAGTGACAGCAAGCTTCTACAATATATTAACAAAATATGATGTGCAAGCGCTAAAACAGGCTTGCAACGGATGACGTAGATGACGGATGACGCAGATGACATTGGCTACGAGAAACTCAGCGATGAGAACTGCAAAGAGAAAATGATGGTTTAAAAAAAAACCACTTTAGTTCATGGCGCCCTTGAATGACATTGCACTCTTATTGACAATGACAAACATTCTTCCCACATACGACAGTTGACAACCTCAGAAGCAGTGGAAGACCATAAGAATCGTGAAACTGTTTTCAGCAAAAGGTCAAAAATTGTGATCAATTCTTCTGGAACTGTACTTGGAGGATCAACCCTCAAGACACGCACGCACTGGAGCTAACATATTAGAGAATGACCTAAGTGATTTTCGGTTGCATTCTGTTGCAAACCGTAACACTAAACTCCGAAGTCGACATGAAAGCAGGGCCATTCAGGCTCCGAAAAACAAACTACCGAGCGCCACAAGGGGCTCCATTTTTCTCGACACTTTAAAGAAACTGAAGCCCTTTGCATCATCTTCACGAAGTGACCTTATTTGAACCAATGCAACTTCAAATGAGCTGAAGAATAAAACGTTTTTTTCCTCCTCTCCCTTTGTCGGAATGGCACAGTATATACATATTTGTAAAATAATAAAAGCAGTCAAGTATTGCTCATCACACAAGCAGCTTAAACGTTTCTGGTGGCCCAGGTAAGTAGTGTGGGAAATGGGTTCTCAATGGTTCATACGTTTTTATAACCAAGGACTGAGTTCCCTGCCTTGGCAAAGCACCAGCTTTACCACAGCGACAAAGGGATTGGCCTTGTTTTATGGTTAACATGCTCACAACTTTCAATAAAAACTATTTTCTCATGTGCAGCGGATCACGGGAAAACTATTCGACCTGCTAAGTCAGTCTACGGAATACTAGCACAAAATATCCCGTCTGGCGCGTCGTCGAAACTTAACGACAGGATAATATGCTCCAGTAAGCAGAGGAGCATGTTCTACAAAGTTAAGCTCTAAACATATTACTACTTCTACTACTATTCAATGCTGTCAGCCGATGTTTAAATCATCGACCACAATGTAGTTCGTCGCAACAATTTACGGCAATGGCTTCTTTTTTTTGCCTAATTTTTATTTCTAGAAGTAGGACAGAAAGGGGAGGGCATATAGCGAAGTAATGAGGTATCACCATCAAAGAGATATGCGGGTATCAACATTATTAATGTTCGCATTTTGTGGGTACGAACATTTTGCTGGTACGAACATTGCGGGTACGAACATTGCGGGTACGAACATTCACTGGCATGGCTTCCAGAAACAATATAAGTCCATTGGTCTGCTTGTTTTCGCCATCGGTTGCGTGGCATATGTCAGGACGAGGGAACAGATTTTCGTCATATTTACTTGCGCCTCGGCTAACATAATCTTAAATTTGAGATGTCACCATTAGGTTTATGCTGTGAATAGCAGTTGACTCTGTATCCACACTTCAAAAATAACTCGTGTGGGCTCACGTATTACTTTCTAATTAATTTTGGCACGTGACAGGGTAGAACTTCTTCATCTGAAACAACAGTATGCTCAAGGGTGTCTGAATGACCTGTCATTGTACCTTTTTATATACTCTGAAATAAGATATCAATTAAGTGGTTTATATCACCTGATTCCTATAGTGCAAAACTGACCTTAATATGGGGAAGACTTTTTAAGGTATGTTTCCCAAAATTGCTATGTGGCACACAGTTTCACCATCAAAATAACCTTTATTGTTTAGCATTCAAGGACAGAAAGATACAGATCCATCCGACACAAAACTAATAATCACGTTGCCCCAAAAGAGGAAGTCTTTTGGTTATTTCTATACTTTAGCTGAAAATGGCGTTCAATACTTTCAATACTGAGAAAAACCTATAAGAAAACTGGAAAGAGGCTTCTTGTTGCACATAATTATTCAGCAATAAATAATCTAATGCTCAAGCATTGTTCACTTCCATATGTGAGGGGCCTCTGCGTGTATATCTTTTCTTAATCTTCCCTCAGAGAGGTATGCTAATTGACAATAATAGGTTACGTCGTTATGCTTACATGCATACCTGCTCCTCACTCTACTTCATTTCTCCTTCCCAAGTTCGGAAATACTTCCCCATGACACTGCAGGTAATGTGGGTACGTTTTCTTCACATATCCTAAAGCCAGCCAGACCACGTCCCGACTGTAACCTGGCCAATGTACAAACCAAACAACCAGATTTTTCCTTTCTCAGTGATACATAATATTTTGTAGTTAACAGGAAAATCATTCGTAATTCTTCATCTGCCCAATCGCACAAAGTATGAATTTTTAGCATTAAAAAGCAAGAATAATTCCCGATAAGAGGCTTAGAATTTTGACAAGGTGTTCTTTCAGAATAGGCCTTCTGGGCTCCTCTCTGTTTTGTTTTCTTGCTTCTGGTATATTCTAGTTCCTCGCTATGAATAATTTTATTCCCAGCTTTGTTCTATTGCTAAATACGCGCATTATATAGATAAAGGTTGTCCGGCATTTTCCTCAAAGCGTCCTGATCAACCAATCGTTTATATCGAGCTTGTGTACAGGATTCGTGTCCATTATAGGGAACTTCATATATGTTATAGAGCATTTATGCTCGTGCCTCTTGAACACTGCTCACACGTACCGAGTTTTAATTAAACCTCTCATTTTGAAACAACGTTTACGATGTAACCAACCGTATACCTGCCACTGAGATTTCTTTAGTGTAACTGAAAACCCCGCACATTTCTATTAGTTAAAGGAAAAAGGTTAGCTAGCATAAATAAAATACACGTATTCCTGTATTCCTCAATACTTCCACACTGGTGTGATAATTCGCGGGGCTTGAAAGGGACCGCGAAGCTGGTTGGCAAGTGCACCTTATTTACCTCCTCGCACCGCACTTTCTAAGTGTAAAGTGCAAAGTAACCAAAACGTGTAGCATTTCAGCAGTGACGATGACATATACCGCCTTAGAATTAATTAAAGAACACTTTTCACCAGTCATACTGAAGCAAATGAAGTCAGTATTCGGCGTGAAAGCTCGAGTAACAGCCACCTGCAGGTACTCATCATTACCATACCAAGGCGTTGCACTTTCCTGACAGCTCCCGAAGTCAGTTTTCTTAATTTACCACATGAACCAGAGGAAGCTATGTATGCGTTAAGTTCCATTAGGGGAACGGAAGTGTACTTATAGAAAGCATATCTGTAGAAATGACCTTTTTCAAACAAAATACGCATACACAAGTTCATTACACTGTGTAAGCAAGGTCTAAGATAATTTACGCTTAAGCTTCCTTTGTGACATTTATTGATGAGAAGTTGGCTGCATATCTTAATTTTCCTGAAATAACCAAAGTTCCCCAAATTGTCACAGCAATGGTTGTTTAGTATGCCACTGTTATGCTGAAAGCGATGTCATTTCGAGAAGAAACAGAAAGACGGATTAAGTTACGTCGGCAGTTTTTTTTTTTTTTTTTTTTCTTTTACTCCTAAATTCGTCCATGGCAAATTCGCAACTGCCAGGGCTGCATTCGGGGCGAATTCGCTCCGAAAGACAGCCAGGCTGCCTCTGGCCAGTTATCGAGCTTTACACACTTTCCTGGTTGGCATCATTGGTTGATTGCCTTCTGAGAGCTGAAACCGACAGTCCTGATGTTTCATCGTAGATTGAGTTGCTGTCCAAAGCACACGCTCGTCATTTTGGCTGGCACTCAATGGAACAGAGCTGTTGCCAAAGTGTAACTATAATTACAGACACGTAGAGTGCGAAATAAAAAAAAAAGAGGTACCCAGTGGTTTGACTGCTTGCTTGATTGATATAGACTAAGTTTCTGAACTGTTTTAGTACATGTTAGTGCTACCACCAATTCCCTGATACGCCCTTCTTGTCGAGTGACACCCAAAAGACGGTGGTCATTTATTGCCGTCACTTTCTACGCGTCAAAGAAGACAGACTAGCTTTGGCTTGTGGTACGAATCTTCTTTCCACGTGCACTAGAAGAGGATCCGTCGCTATTCCAGGCTCTCTGTAAGTGGTCCACGAAGCTGCGTGACAGATCGCGGAGGACAGATCTCTGAACTCCACGTCCAATGAGGTGTAGTAGCTTCGTGCCAGACAGCCAATGCCCCAACGGCAGTTTTTCTCCGCCTTCTGTCAAGAGCTTTCAACTTGAAAGGTTCGGGGAAGACGAGCGATGCAACTTCTCTTTTTCTCTCCTTTTTATCTTTGAACTGCTGCCCGCACTCCATCACGGACGACGGGTGTACGCGACGCTGGCATGCGGGTCACCTGGCCGGCTCTGAAGAAACCCTCAGCTAATCGCGCCATCGCCAATGCCTGGCATGTGTGGCAGCTCACGTCTATCAGGCGCTTCGCAGCGGTGAGCATGGGAAATCTTCGAGCAGAATCCAGAAGCGCTCTCGGCTCGGCCAAGCACGACCTCCGATTGCTTCACGCGCCGCCTGTTCTTGGCTTCAGAAGCAGATTCCTGATCGCCAGCTCTAAGTGAAGGAGAAAAACAAAAACGACGGAAAACATTGCAGCACCACCTTCCTGGCGTGCATTTTTTTTTCCTATCTCATTTTTTTTTCTAAATATATAATAAAAACTGTAAAGTCTTCAAGAACAAACAAGAAGTACTATTGCATCATTGAAACCAACATGCATATAACTTGTTTCGATCATATATGTCCTTACAGGCGTTCTTAACACTACTGTCCTTCTAGCCGACAAAATTTCATAACATTTTGATCAGAATTTTACCTTTACCTTACCAGTTAAGAAACTTCAAACATGATTTGGGGAGAACGCGGAGAGAAGAGATTTTAACGCCGCCCCAAAGTTTACCAACGAGGTTTCAGTAAGCTATTCTTCAGTGAGCTTGACCAGCCATATGAATGCACCAAGTGGAATAGCTATCTGCTAATCGTTGAGCGTTGACTCAGTGAGAATAACTATATAAATAACATCACCGCGACGACGGTCACGAGAGAAGAAGAGGGACAAGCACTGACTAACAACTGAAGTTTATTGAAAAACACGTTTTAATATACTCTCCAACAACCAGAAAGCGTGAGCCCACCAACCACTTCTAATCATGAGAGTCCAGATATTGAATTTCACAGTCATGAAGTCGCACTGAAAGTGTGCTTACATACGTGTTTCTATTCAAACGGATATGATAGACCTGACAAAGTTCTCGTGTTAATTTCTCTTTATGCTTACAGATAACTTTGGCTTCTTTGAAAATAGGTATGCATGATGTATTATGAAGGGAATCGGGATTATAATTTAAAGGACAGTCTCCGTAATGCAACGCAAGGTTAAACGACAGGAACCTTTTAAGGATGCATTATGCTGGCGTAAACGGGTGTTTACACAATTTGCGGTCTGCCCGATACATCTGTTACCGCAAGAAAATTCAACATCATATACTAACTACCCTTTCAGCACATGGCACGAACTTAACCTGGTGACTTATCTTGCAGGCTCTACTACCAGTTGTTTTTTTTTTTTTGTGTGTGTGTTCTAGCCTTTGCTCTTCTGTCGACTATGGCAAATAGTTCTCAAAGTTTTGTCGGAGCTGAGAACAACGCTTGAATACCATGCATACCTGGCGCAACCTTCTTTGATCTATGGGGCAACTGACGAAGAACGTGTATAATAACCGCATGCCTCTTCATACCGAACGGCTTTCATAGAATGCAATTCCTAAAATGCTCAAGTTTCTCTAAGGGTTCATTCCATGCAACATGATTACCTCTTCAGTAAAAGCTGCAAATTTTAACCGCGGTACCTGCTGACCAAAACTATTTTCCATCCCATGCACACAGGAATTTGAAAGTGCTGACCCTAAACATGCGATGGCTATTCTACATTTAACAACTTTTGAATGGGCTGAGCGATACTAAGCAAGGGCTTCTCTGAGCGCTGGCGAAAAGACCAAGCAGACGTGATCGTGCCTCAAAACAAATCGTATGTCTAAGAACTACAGCTTATTTGTTTTCCGGGACTTCGGTAGTAAATTTTACGCCTTACCCGTAACTCCCTAACACCTTCAAAATTTCTTCCACATGGCCTTTAAAATTCACAACCTCAACAAATTTAAATATTCGTCAACATACCTGAAGACTCGTTTTACGCATTCACCTTAGTTTTTATCGCCTTGTCTACCCATGCACACACAAAAAAAAAATATTTCTTAGCACCGGAGCTACTTTTGATCCTATGAACATACCAGCTTTTTTAAGCATACAGTTTTTCTCCCCCTCATCAAAAGTCGATTAGAAACAAATTCTCAATAGCTTCAAAAACTATTCTACAGAGACACCACAATCCGAAATAAATTCTTGTTCATCATTATCAACAGTTATGATTTTCTTAACGCGCTCCAGGCGCTTATTCTCTGGAAGCGAATAGAACAAATCCCGCACATCTACACTGAACATCCCACTCGGACTTGGGTTACAGTTTTGCAAATATTCCACAATGGCGACCGAATTTGAAACAAGAAAAGGATCATCAATCACAAGAGTGTTCAGGTGCTTTTGAAAAAGCTTGAAACCGAGTGTTGCCAGGTGGCACGCTCTGTAACTATACGTTGGAAATATGTTTTTGCGGAAAAGAAAATATATAGACAATTTTTTTCTGAATTACTAACAGGCCGTAGAAGCCCTACCCAATTCATTTCCCCCAACAGCCGCAGTGGCTCAGTCTTCTGCCTATTAAAGTTGTGTTGTGTTGTGTTTTATGGCGCATAAGCAACTCAGGCTATCATGCGCCAAGCACAAGGTATATTATGTTTGAGAAGGAATGAAGTGTTAAGATATCATAGCTTGTTCAGGAAATATGTTTCTTCTAAGAAACTAAAAACACATGAAATGTCTACAATTGCATTCTCTCCTAGGGGAAGTGATGGATGGAATGGTATCTGTTCGGTGTAAAATTGAGTGAAATGATTTTTCCGTAGCTTTTCGAATTTTTTACATGAAATTAAAATGTGGTTTATCGTCAGTCCATGTCCACAGTCTTCACATATGGGTTCATCTTCTTTTTTGAGAATGAAACTATGAGTAAGATGCGTGTGTCCTATTCGAAGGCGACATAATAGTATACCTCTATGAAGCGTTTCTGGTGACTGCATGACTTCCATTCTTCGACAACTGGTTTCACGACGTGTAGTTTGTTGTTTATTTCATTTTTCCATGAGGCTTGCCATTTTTCCCTGAGATTTTTTTGTATGAATTTCAAAACATTTTTGCGTGGTACATTTACTTTTTCTATTTTTGCTTTTCGGGCAGCTGCTGCACATTCGTCAGCTGTCTCGTTACCTACGATTCCGACATGGTTAGGTACCCAGCAGAATTTAATTTTGTACCCTCGTGTTTCAGCTGATGTTATACAATGTATTATTTTTCCCACTAAAGGTTCTGTTGCATTTTTAGAGTGTAATGCTGTGATTAAGCTGAGGGAGTCAGTGTAGATTATACTCTTTTCAATATTGCATTTTATTATTTTTTCCACAGCTATGGATATGGCATAACTTTCTGCAGTGAACACTGATGCACAATTGGGCAACCTAACTGTTTTCTGGCGATTGTTTTCTAAGACACCACTACCAACATATGAGGTCGTTTTAGAACCATCGGTATAAAATGTATTAAAGTTAATACGGACTTGTTTCACGCTCTGCCCAATGGCGTTCCCGGCTCTTTCCCTGAACACATTTGCCGGACAACAACAAATGCCCTTCTTTATCCCATACCAGCAGCCACAAATCCCCTGAAGAGAAAAAGTTCACAAAATTTCAAAAAACAAAAACGTCCAGAAACATGGAAAACTATGAGCCATAGGCGATAGAACAGCAAAGGATAAAAAACAAAACAAGAAAACAACTGGTAGTAGAGCCTGCAATATAAATCACCAGCGTAAGTTCGTGCCATGTGCTGTAAGGGTAATGTGTGATGTTAATTTTTCTTGCGGTAAAAAATATACTGGGAAGACCGGAAATTGTGCAAGTACCCGTTTACGCCAGCATAATGCGCCCCCAAAAGGCTCCCCGTCGTCTAACCTTGCGTTGCATTACAGAGACTGTTCCTTGTATGATAACCCTGATTCCCCTCATATTACATTATGCAAACCTATTTTAAAAGAAGGCAAAGTTATTTGCAGGTATAAGGAAAAATTAACACGAGAACTTTTCGGGGCCTATCATATCCATGGGAATAGACACACGTGTGTAAGCACACCTTCAGTACTGCTTCATGACTGTGAAATTAAATATCTAGACTCCCGTGATTAGAAGTGGTTGGGGGGCGCATGAGTTCTGGTTGTTGGAGAGTGTATCAAATACATACCTGTGTTTTTCAATGAACCTTCAGTTGTTAGTCAGCACTTGTCCCTCTTGTTCTCTCGTATCCATCGTCGCAGCGCTCTGTTTTAGTTATTCAATGATGCACCAACTTGCTCAGTTTTCGGTCCTTCTGCGACTTAGTCCGACTGCCGGTGTGAACCGACAACTCTGGGTTTAACCACTACGAATGGTGGCGCTGCTTTGGCCCGTCGAAGAGATGCAGGACCTGTCTCTCCTACGCTGAAACTATTGTTTGGTCACTCTAATCCTGGGACCATACATGTCTGCTCGCAAAAGGTAGCAGGAAGTATGGTGTTTGCAACGACAATCTCTTCCATGGAAGATGCAACTTCTTAGCTAGTGTGGAAGGCTCATGTTCATTCCAAAGTGTGCAAAAAAAAAAGAAAAAACGATAAACATCGAAAGTAAGGTTTCATTAGATTTTCATGATCCAAATGTGTATACAAGGAAAATTTCCGTTTTTCTTCTCCTGAGTGACCCCCATGCGATGCAAAATACCACTCAATTAACGTAGGTCACACGTAAAACGTACAGGCGAGAATTGAGGCGCAGCGACGCAATTATCACAACAGCGGAAAAGCCCTTTGACCGTCGTGCTTTCTTTACCTGTGGAGCTTCCTTCTACTGCCGTCTCTCCATAAAACGCTCTCTACCCTCTCTGAATGGAAAGTAAGCTTTGCGTCTGACTGTTTACGTGCAACCTGAGCCTCACTGCGCGAATTATGTTCCTTCACAACTGTATGGTGCCTCTTGACCTCGATATATTTTACTGTGAATTCGCCGCTTTCTAAAGAGTTTTGCAGAGTACCTTGGGGTGTCAAAGGGCGTGCACTGTTTACTGGTAGTTTGATATTATACTTTCGCCTTTTTGTGTTCGTTGGTTCCTTCCTCTGTATTCATATTCACGTGCATCAGTGCTCTATATACGCATTTAGCCGTTGATGGGCACCTTAAGAATAAATCAATAATAAATACTCTTTACAACATTCTTCACTTTTGCATTCTACACTTTTCAACATTCGACAATGTTTGATCACAACTACTACTATGAAATCGTCGAATGCATCTGTCAGCCATTCTGATTGATCATACATTTTTAATGAAAAGTTTGGGAGATTATTATTTGTTTTCGCTGGAAAACAAGCGATTCGTGGTGCTCTGTTTGCTTGCCGTCTCCATGTTACGGAACAAAAAAGGATGGTTGGTGGCTGAAAAAGACACTGAAATATTAATACCGCTGCGATATCTGTGTGGATTCGGTTGTTAAAACTTGGCCTTGGCAGAAACTCTTCGATGAAGGCGAGATGCAAGCACGCTGCACGGTGAAGCACTCTTGGTTGTCGAAATTAACCCGAAGCCCTCCGCTATGGTGCCTCTTATTACACATGAGCAGATGTGCGGCGCTAAGACCCGCATATTTATAAACCGAAATACACCATGTAGAGGTAGATTCTAGCTGCTTTTAGGAAATATAATCGCTAAATCGAGTTTAGCGAACACATTTCTGTGCAATGTTAGGAACCATGGAAAGGAATGTTATACAGTGTTCAGTGAATTGACAGAAGCATTTTTACACATTTGGCTTCGGTTTATATGTTCGGATATAAAACGAAGCAAGACGTGAAACATGTGGTATGAGCGATTGCTGGATAATCGAGACAGTATGCCGTTGTAATGCGAATCATGTCGCCTCTTGTGGATGATATGTTTCAACTAATAGCTGACTTTTCAGTCAATATCAACTGAAGGAATGAGATAAGCATTTTAACGGGAGTTGAAAAAACGCATTTATATTTAGGCGATGCCTTTGTATGTTTAGAACAATTTCCTGACCTACATCCAAGTGCTACTTCTTCCTATTCTTTGGCTCTATTGCCAGCTCTGAAGTGGCGCGTGACCTCGCAAAAAAGCTGGTATGCGGATTCAAAATGCAAATTCCGGAAGACAAGATTCACAAACGAGTCATGCATCATCCAAAGTCTCTCCCCGGCTGCGTGTGAAGAGCGGCGAGGTTTTTAAAAAAAAAAAAAACTTGCAGGGCGATCATAAAACCTCTCACCAATCTCAAATAGCATTTTTTTTTTTTTTTTTTTTTACTGTAGATGATTACTTTCAAGATTTTACTGTACCCAATGCTTTTGTCCTAAGCCGAAGCTTCAGGCCCAAACTGGGCAGAATTTTCTGGAGGGTGAGGTGAGCGTATCCGGGTCATGGGTGGTGGTAGATGGTTGGCTGCTGGGGGACTCCTGGAGGGGAATTTCCCAAGGGGTCTTTTTAATTATATTTCCCTTTCATTTTTTCGTTTCGATTCTATGTGAGCTGCAATGGGTGAATGCTTTAAGAAGGATGAAGGTAGGTTACTGGCGGTGGGCGGCACCTCTGAAGTGTGAGGTTGGGCTGTACAGGTGAGTGGCGCATCTGATGGAGCTTCAATCGCCAATGCTTCACATGGACGACGCCAACGTTGTCTCCAAGGGCCACTGTTATCTAACTTACATACATCTGAGAAAAAAATCACTTTATCCTCGACTAAGAAAGCACAGTCCGGAAAGATTATGCAGATGGATTACTATTTGGCAGCGCCTTTCAATCCATATAGTGTGCTATGCGATATAGCGGCCTGCCTAGCACCGTCAGTGTTTACCCGCTCTCGACGTCTAGATGTAATTTGAACTGTCATTTATTCATCTCCGCCGGAAAGATTCTTCTCATACATTTCATGCAAGATTCTCTGGATCTTTGACATGAAAGTGACAACAATCTGAAATGAGAACAGTGTCTATGCTTACCTTTGTGTTTCGCACTGACAGAAAAGAAACTAAAGAATGCAACCGTCCTAAACGTCATGATTTCCGCTATTATGGCACAGGAAACAGCGCTGCAGATAGCAAAAGTATACTTGAACTGAAAAAGAACACCATCACAAGAAAAAGCCAAGGATGCGGACAAATTTCAGAGCAGAAATTGTTTATGCTTGAATCAATGGCAGAAAGCTCGGCCTGTGTTCATTCTGCGCTTATAGGAAATAAGAGATTTAAATGGCGCCATTTAAAGGGTGAGAGTTTTATGTGCTCCAGAAGCATAGCACACGTACTACTTGCAAAGCAAGTCTGTTTCGGATATCAAACAGGAAGACAGACGCGCAGTCTAGCAAGACTGTTCCAACTGCGGCTGCCGAGCATATTACGTCCGCAGATGCCGCAGGGCTGCGTCGGAGCTGTATTTCACGGCCGGCATTCGCGGAGGAACGGCTGCATCAAAGATGCGGCGACATACATTCGCGACAGTGGCGCATTGATTTACGGGTGGCCGCTGCAATGCAGCTCCTCGGCACTCACGCCGCATCTGCTGTGGCGTGCTTCACACGCGCACGCACGCGCGCGCGCGGGTGCACAGCGCCTTGCGCAGTGTGGCGGTGGAGCGTTGCCGCTGTGTTTACTCCGAGCACACATGGCGTCCGCGGCTCCATCGCGCCGACAAAGAGCCCCCGCTGTGTCGGCGAGCTCAAATATGACGCGCTGAAATTGTCCTTCTCAGACGCGGCGTCTCTTTTTTTCTCACCGTCTCCGTGAAATGGTGTGAAACTTTGCGGACGACACAACACCCGCTGCGGAAGAAGGCCGGCGTATGCACGCAGCGTTTCAGGGAAAGATGAAACAGGACCGGTATGTCGTTCTCTGTGTGCTGCAGATGACTTGGAAAGTGAAGTAACAGAATCGGAAACGCCGCCGGAATAGAGGAACGTGCAGGGTGGGATGAGTAAGGTGGGAGGAGGCATGGAGTGGCCAGAAAGCTGTTCGCAAACGCGTTTCAGTATTCCAGCCATTTAGGTGAACCGTGTATGGGCAACATACGCAGAGTAGTGGTGTGGAACACTCGATGACGAAAAAAAAAAAAAACGCGTTTGATCGGAGCTAGGCCGCTTTTTTTGTGAACAAAAATGTTCTGTGTCATGAACGGCTTGTCGTCAGAACTTTACTGGCAAAGAAAGGGCAAGAAAAATATGTCACTTCACTTCCATTGAAGAATGGCACAGGTACATGAATATAACGTAAGAAACAGAAAGCACAGTATAAAGCCGCACTGCATTTCAGAGCCAGATATATTTTACTACGAGTTTTATAATGGTTTTCTAATGGACTATAAGGCTCGGAAAGCACCGAAAAGCCTTGGCAACTGCACTGATGTAATGAGACATGAGCGCACATACGACTCTGCTAATGTTTCTCCCTAGGGCACCCGAGCATCCGGTCCCATCAGACCCTGAACACTTCAGTCTGCTTACAACCTACGCAGATGTTCTCTATCACCTCCGACTGGATCGACATCGGTACCCTTCCCAAGCCAAAAGGCTGACCACAGATGAGGACCAGTCATGGCGTCGGCTCCAAAGTCAAAACTAACCAAAAATAACGACACAGTCTAGCTTATGGTGTCATCGGCTCAGGTGCAATGCGGCCACACCCGTCAGATATGGGTGTAATTGAATTACTGCTATAAAATTACAGTAACTTTATTACTTTTTCTAGTAATTGAAATGTTATGAATTACAATTTCCAGGTGTAGTAAATTAGTAATGTAAACGATTATTTTAGTTCAAGAATTTCGCTGCAAGAGTAACTAATTCATTTCCAAATAACATTTACTAATATGCATCTTTGCTCTTTGTACATGCAAAACAATGGAAGGTCGGTAGGGCGCCTCGAAATCAAGAATGAAGCGGGGTAGGTTTTTTCCAGCGTAAACGACAAGCAAGAGGGGACAGAAGTGAGTATAGAACTGCGCGTTCGACATCGCAGAGGTGTCGCCGAAGGGGCAGATGGTGCAGGACGGAGTTCTACACTATATAGTCAGGAGCGCTCAGTAGCACGGCTGCGTCGTGTAAGGGCTCAGTGGTGTCTAGTTACACTGGTCGTCACGGGACGAAAGGGAAAGGGAACAGTCATACGCCCATAGCGCGAACATTACTCGGCGAAAGTTGTCAAGATCGATACCAGGGACTTTCGTAACAATAAATAAACGGCCTTGGTGGATTCAAACGGTGGAGACAGCTCCGGGCAGTAAAGGGGCTGAGTTCGCCGCTCGTTTCTGTCTTCAACGCAATGGAAGTGACGAGCGTTTGATCATGCTTCTGTTTTTGTTGCTTTGTTACCACTCTCTTTCTTCGTGTGCCGCGTGCTATAGGAAAGAAGAGAGGAAATAGTTTCCTGGGATGGGAATTTGGTAGGAAGACGAAAGCATGTGTACATAGGAGTGGTCGGGGCATTTGAAGTGGGGTTACAGATTAGTTCACTCAATTTTCTTAATTTTGATGTATGAAAATTGACAACTGATTTGAGAGATAGATAGGGATGAGGATGGAAGGCAGGGATGTTGACCAGAAGGGCCACCGGTTGGCTACCCAGCAATGGGGAAAAGGGATAAAAGGATTAAAGAGGGGAAGAGAAAGGGGACGAGGAGCGCAGCCAGAGTTTGTCACACAAGCCGGTGGCTGTTAGAAAACTAAACAGTGTCCTGTATGCCTTAAAGGCGGTCGACTGCCGTGGCCACGGACCAATGATCTTATCCGCCATTGAAGGGCGAGGATCGAGGTGGTCCAGCGCACAATGCAGCTTATGTCTTTCACTCCCAAATGCAGGGCATTCACATAAGAGATGCTCGCGATTGTTACTTCACAGCCCTAATTTTCACAGGCAGGGCTGTCGACCGTTCCAATCTGAAAGCATACTTGTTGGTGAACGCGACATCGAGCCGTAAATGGCACAGCAATGTTGCTTCACGACGAGCAATCAAATGGGGAAGGCGGAGGCGCAGTTCTGGATCCAGTGCCCTCAGGCGGCGGTTGCAAAACTCCCCCGTGTTCCACGCTGAAATTGTGATCTCCAGGCCCAAAGAACGAAGCGCACATGCTGCATCAACCTTCAATGTTGTTGTAATGTAAAGTCATTGCAATTTTGTGGTTCAGTAATTGAATTGCAATTTCATTCATTTTTGAAAGTAATTTTGCCATGTATAACCACGTACAGTGCGCTGGAATTGCCTTCAAACACGCCACGAATAGAACGGCCATACATGTTCCTCAGCTAAACACTTGCAGGTTGCCATCTCTCAAGGATTTATTTCTACTGTTCTTCGGGACTCAAGAACTGTGTCGATGATATTGAAGGCCATCCCAAGGTCATCCAAATGATGGCTTATGGAAGACGCCGGAGCCTGCATGCCCACAAAATGTTACAATTATGGTGGTCAAGGTTTGTGAGGGACACTACGGCATAATGCTAGCCGGGTTCAATGCATGTATCGTAAAGCTTCAGTTGTAGACGTACGTACGGGTCGTCGGCTAGTGGCTGCGCGAGCTCAGCGTAAACGCATTGTCATTTCCATCCCATTAAACTCTTTTTTTTTTTTCGATTGTGACCACAGAAAAAGGAGCAGTAGTGGAGGGGTTCGGAGTAATTTCGACCATCTGGGAATCTTTAACGTGCACTGACATCGCACAGCACACGGACGCCACTGTCCTGCTCGACACCCGATGACCAGCTCAAGCTGATCGACAGAGCGCGCAAGACGGCAAAGGCCACTGGGGCCCTGGACTGAGGGCCCCACCCACGCCGGACGAATTCCCTTTGTCTAAATAAAGTTTTCATAAATAAAGTAATTCATT
Organism: Amblyomma maculatum; assembly: GCF_055883805.1. Lineage (NCBI taxonomy): Eukaryota > Metazoa > Arthropoda > Arachnida > Ixodida > Ixodidae > Amblyomma > Amblyomma maculatum. Next base: position 101,627,569 of record NC_139349.1, on the reverse strand, counting down.
CATTCATTCATTCATTCATTCATTCATTCATTCATTCATTCATTCATTCATTCATTCATTCATTCATTCATTCTGCTTCGCCTTACTCGAAAGTAGCATTCTAGTTCACAATAACCGAAACGAAGCCGCCGGCGATCGGGATTTAACGTCAGCGTGGTCTAGTGGCTAGGATATTGTCTGTATAGTTAGGTTTTGGAGAAGTGAAGACGCCGTATACGTTTGGATTGAAACCACCTGATGGACGCCTACATTCTGCGTTTCGATTCTGCGTTTAGATTCTGCGTTTAGATTCTGCGTTTAGATTCTGCGTTTCAATGGAAGCGAAACGAAAAGGCGTCTGTGTGCTACAGACGTAACTCCACTTCGCCTTACTTGATGATCTGACAGGGATGGAGCACGCAACCAACGGTCGTCCACAGTGGTTTACCACCGCGAGCGAAGAAGTATCGCGGTTGGAGTATTCGGCTGCGTCCACATAGACTGCTGTCCAATCAGTCGAATATTTTTTGTGCAGATAATTTTCCCTGTCCTTGCGGCGAGTGTATGATACACTGGGTGCATGTTTTTAGGGAGAGAGGTAATGATGAGGTTACTGTGAATGCGAGGTGGAAGCTGGACCCTATCAGCGATGGTCGCTTCGAAGCCTATTCCCACCATGTCGAGTATGTGACGTCCCGTGGAGATGTGGGTGGAGCGCTCGTACTGAGAGATGAGATGGATTACACGAGCTCTGTTACAGTATTATGGACCCCTAATGCCAGGAGTTTGTAGGTAGGGGTCCGGTTAGGGAGGTGTTGTTGTTGTTGTGGCTGTAGGAAGAAGGAAAAGAAAATGCACGGGCCTGCTACTGGCTCTGTAGCTAAGCCACCTCCGCTGCCTCGTGCAGACAGAAGAAAATATAGAGAAGAAATGGAAGAGGGAAAGAAAGACGCGCGCCGCAACAACAGCCGTCGTCCACCACCGAAAAAGTGGCGGGTTCAATGACGGCCTACAATAGATAAAAATTTGGTGGCAGGCTAGCCCCCGCCGCAAGCGGCGGTGACCTACCTGCCCCAGCCCCATCAGTGGAGTCATATAGGTGAGGGAGGTGAAGAGCCGCCTTGTATGCCTGCCGAATAAGACAGTCAACGCGGTCCCGTTCCTGACAGCTAAGGTAGAGGTAAGGTAAGGTATATGTTGGCGATTTATAACAAACGCCTGGACCAAACGTCGTAAGTCACTCTCCCGCATATATATGTTAGCAATGCGCCGAATGAGAGGAATGCTCTGCGACACAGCGGCTGTGTTTAGCTACAGTGTCGGTATTTTTCGATTGCTCTGAATAGGAAGCCCCAATACCCTAATGGCGGATACTTCTCGTATAGGCCGGTCACTGGCAGTAATGCAGATGAGAGGATGATCGCGAAAGCCGGGTGAACCTCGGATGAGGAGCAGCTCGGACTTCTGAGGGGAGCATGGAGATTTGGTCCAGCTACGTGGCGTTCAATGACATCCACCGCTTGCTGAAGCGTGGATTCAAGTTCAGCATCGTTCCCTGTTGAAACCCATAGGGTGATATTGTCCGCGTATAAGGTATTGATTAACCGGGGAATAGCATCAAATTTAGGAGGTAGCGTGAGCAAAACGAGATTAAAACGGACAGGGGAAAGGACTGATCCTTGGGGGCCTTTATTTGCTACCGAGGGCAATAGGTCATGACAGAAAAAGAGCCAAAGTTTACTTCAGCTGTACGACCGAAGAGAAACATGCGTATATACCGTAGGTACGGTAGCCGGGATTTAGTAGAGAGAGGTTAGTGAGAATAGCTGCGTGGGAGAAATTGTCGAATGCTTTGGTTATATCAAGACCGAGGATAGCCTTTGTGCCCGCTTTTTTTAGAGGGGCATAATATCTCTTTCGACAACTGCAGCATAATGTTCTTAGTGGAGAGATTTGGGCGGACGCCAATCATATTAGGAGGTAGGGGGCGATTATCTTCAACAATATAGTTAAGCCGGTTGAGAGTGACGTATTCCATCAATTTTCCAGCACAGGAAGTGATGGAAATGGGGCGAAGATGCTCGAAAGTTAGTCGTTTACCGGGCTTCGGTATGAAAGTCACCCATTCATGTTTCCATGCTGCGAAGATTTCATCCTGTGTCCAGGAATCATTCATAAAGGCGGTGAGGGCTTGAATGAATGGGTCATCCAAATTACGAAGTGTTTTGTTGGAAATGCTGCCTGGTCCCGGAGCGGAGTTAGAGCGGAGTTGAGTTAGATCGAATTATACCTGAGCCTCCGAAATCTATATCTAGAGCGGGGTTGACATCGTCTATATAGGGGGGAGAGGGTTTGGGGGTGCGGCGTTGAGATACCGTACACGAAGTTCGTCGAGGAGGTCTTGGTCGGAGCTCGGATGTTTATGAACTACGCGGGAATGCTGTCTTGTTGAGATGTTTTGCAACCGTTCGGGTCTAAAAGGTAGTGGAGAAGTTGCCAGGTGCGGAGAGCCCGAGCTGGCCACGCATTTTGTCGCAAACTTCCCCCCATTGTTGGGTAGCCAAGGCAAAAGTATGAGCGTAGATTTGCTTATCTATATGAGCTGTTCGTAGCCGAAGCGTTCTATTGTGGCGTTACGTCTTCCAGCGGTTTTGCACGCTTTCGGGAGCCTGCCATAGATGGAGCAGACGACTGTCTATATTAGCTTGTTCAGCTGTTGTAGGGGTGGTGTAAGAGATGGAAGTCTTAGGAAAGAATTTTCTTGTTGGAGTCGGTGGTTACTAGCTTTAAGGGCTCTCACCTCATCGCGGTGAGCTTGCAGCTCTGAATCATGAGACTGAGATTGCAGAGAGTGAGAAGCCGCGACTGTCCAGCTCACCTTATTATTTGTAGAGGAGGACCCTTGTTGAGAAGGCATCTTGAGTCCAGGGGTGGGAAGGACAGGGAGCGGTTCGTCTGGAGCGCCGGTAGGAGGAGGAGGAGCGGCCAGAATCATTTTTGGTCGAGGTGATGTCAGCTCCTTAGTGGAGGGTCTGAGGTCGAGGACGATGAGAAGTAAGCGGAATGTCTGAATTTGTCGTCTGGAGCTTGCTTTGCAGTACAGTGAGAGGCACCTTGTAACGGCGTTTGCATTTGAGGGAACCAGTCTGGTGAGGATCAGTACAAACGATAGAAGTAGGGGTACATTTGTGGCCTTGGTTAGGGTCATGAACTCCACAGACAGGACATATTGAGAGCTTGGGAGACGGGAAAATGTCTTCTTGGTGCCCGGTTTTGCGACAGTTAAGGCATGCTTCCACCTTGTTCTTGAAGAAGTGCAGCGCGCAACACTGCCGGCGTAAGGCACTTGGCGGGAGACCTTGGTCCCTGCGAAAATGATAACGATGGATTGGGTGCGACCTAAACGGCGGGCGTAGAGAATGTGGCGCTCTGGATTCTGAGGTATCAAGTATACTCCATGATTTTCTCCTGGGTCTCATCTACGTATTGATTGTGAATGATACCTCTTATGTATTGGCCTGGTGGGGCCAAATAGGTGGCAACTGGGTAGATTGTCGAACCCAGAGTGACTGCTTGGCACGGTCACAGTTCGAGGTGCTGAAGGTGAGGGTGTTGCGAACGCAACACCCTCACCCTCAAAACCGAGGCTTGAGATGTTGGCTCCGCGAAGAGCATTCTCGCCCCAAGCCCGTAGAATTAGGCCTCTGCGAGGCCGAATGATGACTTTAAAGTCTTCAAGAGAATGACATGGCAGCGGCGGAGCGCGACAAGGCAGCTTGCGTAACGTGGAGGGAGACAAATGCTGAGACGCGCTATGCTCTTCGGACGAGGAACGCGGCTCTATAAGTGGCAAGAACTACCGGCCTGCAACTAAGGCGACTGTCCCACCTTCCAGGTCTAACCCCCGAAGAGCGGGATAGTCACACTGTTGGACAAATAAAAGTTCTCCCTCTCTGGCATTTCGAAGACGACGAAGCGGCGTAGCCGCGTTCGTAGCAGCGGGCTACGTAGGTTGAGTCTGTGGGTACATACTCTTCAGGGAATAGATCCTCCCCATTCACGAGGACGATGTGCATGCTTGGCTTAGCACTGGGTCCGGCGACGAAGCCAATGCCGATAGGCTTAGCGAGGCCACGCAGGTCACAAAAAAGTGGCCATGCAGGTCACAAAAACGGAGTGCTGGTCCTGAAAATGGGCTGAGTAGGTGCCAGGCACCTTCATGAATTGCGGAAGACACAATCAGTACCGTGGTAGGTAAAACGTCGCTCAAAACATAAACATTAGCCGAAGCTCATAGGCACAAGCGTCTGCACACTAGCCCACCTGGCGACCCCGATCTGTGCTCGACAAGGGGCGCGTGATGTACCATGGGCAGCACACGCTCCAAACCAACACGCTCCATTCCATAACCGAATCACATCCAAACACACCCTTACTCGTACTCGGTGACTAACTTTCCTTGAATAACGTGAAACAATCTCGGGATGACATTATTAAGCAGAATGTTGAGAGCGATTTCCTTAACACGTGTCTCACATTTTGTTTATCGCAACTCGTTACCATTCCTACCAGAAAAAATAACCACTCGTCTAACGTTCTCGACCTCATGCTTACATCACATACTGATAATATTTTACCACTCGCGCCTCTATCAGGCCACAGCGACCACTCTGTAATCCATGGCACTTGTTATGTATACCCTGACACCGCACGCTCAAAAAGTAACGAAAACATTAACGCTCTATGATAAAGGCGGCTTCGATACCATAAACAGCAAAATAATGAAATTTAGTCATTCTTTCATTGCTAATTTCTTGCATCGCACTGTTGAACTGGTCATTGCTCAAACACAAAATGGAGGATCTCATCCCCCTGCACATTCCTACAAAAACAGTCATCATGTGATCGTCATCCCCATGGTTCAACCAAACATTAAAAAGACTGCTGAATAAAAAGAAAAGGCTCTTCCGTTATGCAAAACGCACCAACAGTCCCTACGCATGGCAACAGTACCATTATGCGGAAAAAAAAATTACTTATCATGCCGCTAACGCTAAAAAAGCATTTTACTCAACCACTTTACCGTCAATGCTTCACAATAACCCTAGACAGTTTTGGAAAGCGATAAGTCCTAAGCCACTCAACTCAGTATCACTGTGTGACGACTTAGGTTTACCCATATCGCAAAATCTTGTGAGCGAATAATTCAGTCATGTCTTTTCTGCCAACTTTACTAATGAACCCGATGATTGCATGCCTCACTACCCACATTTTGATTACCCACCTATGCCATACATACAATTCGAGCCTAACGGAATCAAATTGCTAATCGAATCTCTGAAACTGTCTCTCTCCAAATTAATGGAGCATGTTTTCACTCACACATAATGAAATTCCTGCAGTCCGTCTACTTCTTCCATCCCAGCCGGCACGGGTTTTTAAATAACTTACCCTGCTCTGCCCAACTAGCATTATTCACTAACGACATCAGCTCTAGCTTGGACATTAACGCACCAGTCGATGCGCTGTTTTCAGATTTCGAAAAGGCTTTTGACAAACTTGCCCACCGAAGACTACTACATAAACTTTCACGACTAAACTTAAAACCACTAGTGTTTGAATGGCTGCAAAATGTTTTGGGCCAATAACCGCGCATCTTCCTTGTCCCCAGTCACTTCTGGAGTACCGCAAGGTGCTGTTTTAGGACCCTTAATATTTTTAATATACATTAATGATCTTCCTAATAACCTGTCTTCTACCATTCGCTTGGTTGCCGACGACTGCGTTATTTCCAGACAAATAACAAACAGCTTGGACTCATATAAACTTCAGCGTAATTTGAAACTTGTTGAAACATGGTGCACTAATTGGTTAATGTAGGTAAATGTTAACAAAACTACTCTAGTCTCATTTCATCGTCGTGCATCATATCACACCAAAAACTATACTTTATGTGCTGACCAAATATTGCATGCAACTACATATAAATACCGGGGCATTTCATTTACTCAAGATATTACCTGGACATCTCATATAAGTAATATCACTAGCGAAGCTAATTGTGTTTTAAGTTATCTTGGGCGAACACTACGACTTGCTCCCCCTCACGTAAAACTGTCCACTTATTTAACTTTAGTCCGCCCCAAGCTTTAGAATATGCTTGCTCTATCTGGGACCCACACCAAACTAACCTTACAAAAACACTGGAATCCGTTCAAAACAGAGCGGTAAGATTTGCCTTTTCAGACTATTCATATCACACAAGTGCCTCATCATTAAAAGATAAAGCTAACCTTGCAAGCCTAGAATCCCGCCGTAAGACTACCAGGCTCTGCCTTTTCTACAAATTCTATCACTCATCCCTGCGCAATGCCGTTATCACCCCTGCGCTTTGCCACTCAGCCCGCATCAACCATCAACAAGCCGACCAACACCCTCGTGCATCTACGTCACCTCATCTGAAATCATTTTTTGTTCTAACAGCAAACGATTGGAACTGTTGGACTGCCGAAGCTGTGACTTATCTCGACAACGCACGCTTCAAATCAATCATTTAAAATATAACTTGATGTTAGCCCACCCCTCATGTAATGCTGTCTGCAGGAAAAGGCTTTTTTTTTTTTTTTTTGTTTTATTATTCCCAGCAGAAGCAAACCCAGAACGTCCACCAATTCATTATTTCAGAGAGGACAGTCCTCTAAAGTAAAATTCTCTACTTCCTCACAAGATTTTGATTCACAACAATCCACTTTGTGAAGGATTGCCTTCGTTAGAATTCAGTGCATGTACGAACACCCGTCTTCATCTGGTGTATGAACACCCAGCTGGCCCAACGTAGCGAGTTCTGCCACTGCGCTGATTTCGTGCACACAACCCTTCATGTGATGGCAGTGCTATGCGAATGCGAGGAATTCGAGGTCACAGCCTTGAGAGCCTGCGATGAGCGTGGTGTGGTGGGCTCGCTACAGCTGTGGAGAACGCAAAGCTTGCGGTATTTTGACACTGCGGCGGCGACTGGTTGCTTTGAAGTCAACTATATTCTACGGCTTTCTTGAGCTCGCATCAAGTCGGTGATGCTGCTGTGGCAAACTGAGCATAAGTACATCAGTCCGTTATCGAACGTGAACACGCTTAGTGGTCCATTCGAACATTTTACGCCTTTGCCTAAGCTCACGAACCGTTTATAAACAGACCTCACGCAACGTACTCCCAAGGAAATACATAGCACCATTTGTAATTTACTCTTCTCCCATTTGTACACCCTCTTCCTCAATGTAATCTAAGGAATGTACCACTCCGCAACGGGGCACACTAGTATTTATCAAGCTTGTTTGCAAGGTGCGATAAGGTTACATAAATTATTTGCTTCCATTGTTGCATCATTATCATTCTTGTTGATGTTTCTTGGCTACGCTGCACTGCAAACTGATGGAATGCGAATGCGTCGAACAGGCAGTGGCACCTAACAATTGAGCACTCCCGAGTTTGTATCATCATTACTAGCTCCCTGAGTCTGCACGCTACTTAATTTCGCTCAACGTTTCATAACATTTATAACTATTTGTGATAAACTGTATAGATATTGAATAATAATAATAATAATAATAATAATAATAATAATAATAATAATAATAATAATAATAATAATAATAATAATAATAATAATAATAATAATAATAATAATAATAATAATAATAATAATAATAATTGGTTCACAGGAAGAGGAAGGCGCAGCATCTGCCGCACTTAATTCTGTGGACACCTGAACCTCGCCGTAAGGGAAGGGAGGAGGGTGGGAGTTAAAGTGGAAGGAGAGAAAGAGGAGCCGTAGTGGAGGGCTACAGAATAATTTCGACCCCCCCCCCTCCCCCCCTTTCCCCCCCCCCCGGGGATCTTAACGTGCGCTGACATCACACAGCACACGGACGCCTCTTCATTTCGCCATCGAAACCGCAGTGTCGGAACTTAAGCAGGGTTTCCTCACACAGGGCTTTAAGTGGCTTTTCGCATATATTCAACGTTTCGATATTAATGCACCCTAAGTATAGCGCTATAAACTTGCTCTTGTATGTATACGTCTTGATACTTGAAAAAAGTATGGCAACAATTGACCAGTTTTAACCGTCGTATAAAATACTGACAGCAATTTTTAAGCAGTGCTCACACATATCCGAAACTTTGTGCCAGCGTATACAGGAGCGGACGCTAAAGACCGGCATATGGGAGAACCACCGTCTCTGTGTGCTTTTCTTTCTCCATGTTTGCTACGTTATTAGCAAAATTTAGATGGGCCAATAACTAACCCAGTTTCTGTGCTACTCGAAGAAATCTGACCGGGCATCTATTTTTGGAAGCCTGACAAAAGAATGCTTTCCTTACAGGATTCCAGCTGCCATGAGCCACTGATCAGTCAGCTGCAAATGTGAGCCTGCGCACTTTTTTGTTTACTTTTCAAAATAAGTTGTGCATTTCAGCGTAGTTAACCTTACTCCATTGTTATTAACCGTACCAGCTTAGAAGCATGGTGACAGCTATACCGCTCATCTCAAAGTTGTGCAAAATACATGCCCAGATCTTCAGCGTGCGAAGAATAGACTGTTCCTTTTGGTTGCATCATAACACACGACATTCAAAAAGCAGTGTCGTCAAGCATGCGCTTAGCGAAATCAATCTATACAAATCTCGGTACCTATGTTCAACACTCATGTGGGATAGCGTTTCACACTGTGCAACTATCTGGCAATAATCTGCCGCGTACAATGTCTTCTTATTGTCCCTACTTTTCCTGTGCATATCAAGCCTTCTATTTCAAGTTTCGGGAGAGACGGGAGCTTACAGACTCTCGGCGGAAACAAGCAGCCTATGGTACGCAGGTAAGCACATTTTCTTTGTGTGGCAGGCTTCTGATTTGTTACTTACCAGTGTAGCAAAACGTCTTTCCAGGGAATAAAATGTTTCTGCCTTTGCTTGAAAACTGTTTTCAGTTGCTGCTATACAAATTCAATAGTTGCTTTCTTCTGGCATGTGCATATACTTGCAAAAACGAACTGTCTTAATTTATTTGGATTGCACAAAATTTATATTTCTTCCTAGCGCACAAACACTATCAGACAACTGTGCCGCAACATGCGCCTGAGAGAGAAAACACTCTACGCTTTCCGTGTTAATGTCAATATGTGATATATATATATATATATATATATATATATATATATATATATATATATATATATATATATATATATATATATATACAGCAACTATAGAGAAGAGAGTAAACTATATTAGGCGCTCCAGGTAGGCATCACAAAACTGCTTTCATAATAGAACTCCGATGTTTAGTTTGAGCTAGTTGGTAAAGATCCCTTGAGAACATAGCACAAACGACACGAAGTATATGTAGGCGGGTCAGACGCTGAATACGCTTGATTTTAAGGCGAAATCCTTTAGGCTCATGCTGAATATTTCGCGCCTGCGAGATTCCGCGAGATGTGTCAGCGAGAAATCGCAATCGGTTCTGACGTCAACATAATATCCCCGGTCAGGACGTCGCAATAGGTTCTGACGACGAAGCCAGCGGAAAGAAAGTAATGAAATTATAACAGGTACACAAACACCCAAGATAGAAGGAGAAGAAAAGAGGTGTACAGAAGACGAAGAAAAGATGGAAGAAAAAAAGGCTTTCGCCATTAGGCTCTTAAGCGAAGCTATGTGCAGTGCTCTAATTTTCTTCCTTTTCTTTTTAATGGCTCATGCTGTCGTGGACAAAATGTGTCTTGCTTTTGCAGCGGCTCTGATTGGCCGAGGCGGGATGACGTCATAGAGGTCTCGACCAATCACAGACCAACACCACAGTATGCGCGAATGCGTACCTTATAAGGCCATATGCCATTCAATGATCAATAACTAATTATGTATAATAATTTAATTCACAAATTGCTAATTATAACTGATTAGGCAATTCGTTAATTAATCAACGTCTAAAAATTAGGCAGTCAGCCAATTGCCTACTTATGACTAAATATTCAATGAGTAATTGACTAATTATTCAATTACTTGTTAGTGCCAGTTGCGTAGCAGAATGCGGCACTCAGGCTTTCGCCTTTCACTACTGTAGTCAGTGAAGTCCCTCGTAATTTTTTACTCTGCGCTTGCTCACCGGCTCTTAGTGGTGACCGGTTCCTATATATAAGACATGATGTTTTTTTTTCTCAAATAAAGTTGCAAGTTGTGTCTGTCCCGTCTACCTCTGCGTCATCAATGTCTGTATTTGCGCACTGTTTAAAGTAACTAGAATTCGGTTCTCGTTGCCCAGAACTAATGCGAAGCCGGCTGCTATGAGTTCCCAGTGCAGCGATGCGGCCATTGTTGTTGTTGTTGTTGTGGCTGTAGGAAGAAAGAAAAGAAAGTGCACGGGCCTGCTACTGGCTTTGTAGCTGAGCCACCTCCGCTGCTTCGTGCGGACAGAAGACAAAATAGACAAGGAAGAAAAAAGAAGAGGGAGGGTAAGACGCGCGCCGCAACAGCCGTCGTCCACCACCACCGAAGCATGGCGGGTGCAATGACGGCCTACAACAGATAAAAATTCAGTGGCAGGCTAGCACCCGCCGCAAGCGGCGGTGGCGTACCTGTCCCAGCCCCAACAGGGCCATGACCAGTCAGTTCGAATCCGTGCATTGTGTCTCAGTAGGTAAGCACCCTAACCATGAGCGGCTTCTGAGCATGCACAGCTCTTTCGTCTCAAAGGCGTTACTGACCCCTACAATTGCAAGAAACGTATCGAAAAAATACGCACGTGAGTTCATATTAAATTTATGACGCAACCGCTCCCTGCACAGCGCTCAAGATGGTGTCACATCCTATCGCTTCCCAATTAGCATCTCCTAGTCACGTTGGAGGTTAGTTTGAGATAGGGATTCTAACCGAACACAAATGTTCCTCCAGTTGTATGCCGTTCATTATGAGTGTAGGCGTCCATGGAGAAGTTAATAGAGCGCCTTTCCTTTCCCCAAAAAATCCAACCAACTAAAACGCCTCTCCGTTTCGACGGGGACGAAACAGAGGCGCCTGTGTGCTGTGCGATGTCAGTGTACGTTAAAAATCCCCAGGTGACCACAATTACTCCGTAGCTCTCCTCTATGGCACCCCTTTCCCTCTTTCCACTTTCACTCCCACCTTCCGCCCTTCCCTTACGGCGCGGTTCAGGTGTCCACAAAATCAAGTGACAGATACTGCACCTTTCCCTTCCTGTGAACCAATTGATATTATTATCATTGTTATTTTGCTAAACTGTGAGCAAAGCCGCCAAGCGAAAAATGCCAAGCAGTGCTTTAGCACGCCTTAATCAGTTTAGTCGGAATTAAACCACTACAAATTTTACGCGATAGCGTATACAGCTTGTTCCGCCGAAAGCATGCCGTTGCCGTAACCTAGCACCGCGCCAACAGTCGCCCAACGTGCCGAAAAAAAAAAAAAACAAGAAAATAAAAAAACGGCGGCGGCTAAGCTTGGCTAAGCCAAGCTATGCAAGCGGCAGCTTAGACTAGTCGACGCTCCTGTTCTTCGTCGGCATCTGCCGCTAGCTTGGCACCATTAAGTTCCCTACCTTTAGCTAAATCCTTAACATGCCTGGCGACCCCAACTGCATGATTAAACTCAGCCCGTTATCTATAAGATCGTCTCGACGATGACGGTTCCGGCCGACTCGCTTCATTCATAGCGAGAAACTGCTAGGAGAGCTGCGCCGTCTCCTTTTCAAGCGAACGGCGTGGCCACAGAGCTTCCGCGCGGCTAGTCTAGCGGTACGGCACTTGGCTGACACAACTACGTTCCTGCGATTGAAGGTCAAGTGCAAGGAGCTGGTGATGGTAAAAATATTGTAATGAAAATGTTTAGGAGTTGTAGCGGCGATTGGAGTCCTCAGTCCGGAACCCTATTGGCGTAGGCTGCTGTCCGCGCTCTTTCGACGAGTTCTTTTTGACCCCTTGCGTCCGAGCTGGTCAAAGCTGCCTCCCACCCCTCCTGCGTTGGCTGGTTAATAATAGCGATAGTCTAATTTCGCTGGCATGCCCACACCATACGGTACATGTCCGCCTTCTCCCCGCAGAATTTGCATTGTGAGTCAAATGACTCTGGATTATACTGCGTGTAGTCTTCGTGGGTTGTTAAAAGTGTTGGTCTGTAGCTTGCGGAGGTGTAACTCGTCCCCTTTGTCTAGTTTCTTTGCCGGTGGAAGGTACACCCGGCAAGAAAATCTTAAGTGCTGAAGTATTTCAGTGTAGGTTAGCAATGGGGTAGGAGGTTCCACGAGATCCATATTGGGTGCCCGGGGGAGAAATGCTCGGGCTGAGGCGTTGCGCTTTGTCTTAGAAAGCGCACACGCTCAACTATGCCAGTGAAGCTTTCGCTTCAAGACAAACCCGCCATTGCGTCAACTCATAGGCGTTGCGTAAGCATCTTCGAAGATTTTTAGCAAGGTCCTGACAGGTCACAGTTGATTATCAAGAGCTTCCCCTTGCTCGGTGGATCACCTTCCTTTCCCCCAGTCCACCAAGAGCACACATTTTGTCTCAATCGTCAATTTGGATTTCCTAAGGCTTTGGAAGATTCAATACGGCCGCGCTTAAAGAGTCCCCGTTGAAACGAAGAATCCTGCAGAGCCAGCGAGTGTGTGAGAAAATCCGGATTGGTCGAGAGGGTCGTGACGTCAATCGCAATTTCGATTGAATAAAACATCTAAACTTGTAAATATAAGGTATCAGCACGACTCAAACGTCTTTAAGCCATGCAAGAATTCACAGTAAATAACCGCGATGAAAAGAAAATTCAGGTGAGGCGCCAATGAAACTCTGTACCCTCGTGCTGCGAGTCAGGCACGCTGTCCAAGTCCATCCATGGTACGTTCGTTCGAAGCGGTTAAATGAAGTAGATAAAGAATAGTCACGGTTTAAACCTGGTAAATCGGTAAATTCGTCCGAAAGCACGTGATTAGTCTGTTTTTCTTTTCGGTGGTAGCTCAAAGGTTACATCAAAGGACGAACTGAAAGTAATTTGGTGAGCCAGTATTCACCCAGGTGCCCTGTATGGGCAGGGCTGTACTATGCTATACACGACTTGGCGATGGCAGAATGTTGATATGCGGCTTCACCAAGGACACCCTCAAGATAGGCGTTAACAAGATTCATGATCGGGTTTTGTTGGGTTTGATCGTGTGAAGTGGTGCTTGTCAACACAAATAAATAATACTAAAGCAGTTTTTGTGTCTGCGAATAGATATGCAAAGAGGACTGGAGAAAGCTGAAGGAATGCATAAACGCTACCGTGTCGTATACCTTTAAGGCTTAATCTGAGCATTGTCTATAGAGCGCAGGATGTCGTGCTCTTTCCACTAGTAGCCCACTTACTGCAAACGCTTACTTCAAACTCTCAGCCAGGAAAGGGTGAAAGGGCAGCAAGGGTTCGTCCTTACGGCACGACCTACGCTGATACAGTCGATACATTTTTTTGAATTCTATGAGAAACAAATCAACCACAGTTCGTCTCCCCTTAGAGCTCCCACTCGTACACAGTAGCGCCCGAAGCAACAGAATCTTTAGTGACGACACTTGTTATTGCAACCTAAACTTATTGTCAACACCATTGCCACGCATCCAACGCTCAGAAATTTCTTGTCAGCCAAGCTTAATTCAAGATGTCCTATATATAGGTAACAATTCCATGCACAGAATTAATTTCTAATTTCAGTAAAAGTGTGCATATTTTTTTGCATGGACCAGCAAAATGCTTTCAAATAACAACACACAGGATAAAAAGCATTAACCTTTTACCACTACAGTTAATCATAGCAATCGAAGCACAAGGGCAGAGAAGTTCCAGCCGAAGTTTCCCAGATGCTGCGCTGTAGTATTTATGCGCCCTGCAGAGATGGCTGTGAAGTGCTCAATCAAATTGTCTCTATGAAATACGGAAATATAAATTAGTTTACAGGAAAAAAAAAACGCGCAGTATCTGCCACACTTTCTCCGTGGACACCTAACTCGCGCTGTAAGGGAAGGTGTGATTTGGTTTGATTTATGGGGTTTAACTTCCCAAAGCGGTTTAACGTCCCAAGGCGACTCAGGCAATGAGGGACGGCGCAGTGGAGAGTGCCGAAAATTTCAACCACCTGCGGTTCTTTTAACGTGCACCGACATACCGCACAGCCCACAGGCGTCTTGCTTAAATGAAAAGCTGTCGCTGCGGCCAGGACGATCCTGCGTTTTTGGGCACAGCGGAAGAAGGCAGGAGTGAAAGCAGGAAGAAAGAGGTGCCGTAGGGGAGGGCTGGAGAGTAATTTCTACCATCTTGGCATCTTTAACGTGCGCTTACATCGCACAACGCACGGATTTATTTCCGTAGCGCCTTCATCGAAGTGCAGCCACCGAATATTGAGTTTGAACCCGGGTATTCCGGTATAGCAGTCGGGCATCTTAAGCACCAAGCCACCGCGAAAAAGCGCAGTATTTGTCACACTTCTCTACGGACGCCGGTAGCGCGCTTCAAATCAAAGGAGGAATTTGAGAGTGAAAGAAAGCCCCGCCGTAGTGACGGTTAAGAGAGTCGTCTACTGTACCGGAGTACCTGGACTCGGACCCGGCGGCCGGTGGCAGCTTTTTGATGGGGAAACGGAGAGGGGCCCATGTTCTTTTCGATATCAGTGCATGTTAAAGATCCCGAAGTGGTTTAAACCTCCACTAAGGCATCTTTTTCTCTTCGTTTCCCTTTCAATCTCGCCTTTCTTCCTTCGCTTACGCCGCGGTTCAGGTGTCTACGGTAAAGGTTGGTTGGTTGGTTGGTTGGTTGGTTGGTTGGTTGGTTGGTTGGTTGGTTGGTTGGTTGGTTGGTTGGTTGGTTGGTTGGTTGGTTGGTTGGTTGGTTGGTTGGTTGGTTGGTTGGTTGGTTGGTTGGTTGGTTGGTTGGTTGGTTGGTTGGTTGGTTGGTTGGTTGGTTGGTTGGTTGGTTGGTTGGTTGGTTGGTTGGTTGGTTGGTTGGTTGGTTGGTTGGTTGGTTGGTTGGTTGGTTGGTTGGTTGGTTGGTTGGTTGGTTGGTTGGTTGGTTGGTTGGTTGGTTGGTTGGTTGGTTGGTTGGTTGGTTGGTTGGTTGGTTGGTTGGTTGGTTGGTTGGTTGGTTGGTTGGTTGGTTGGTTGGTTGGTTGGTTGGTTGGTTGGTTGGTTGGTTGGTTGGTTGGTTGGTTGGTTGGTTGGTTGGTTGGTTGGTTGGTTGGTTGGTTGGTTGGTTGGTTGGTTGGTTGGTTGGTTGGTTGGTTGGTTGGTTGGTTGGTTGGTTGGTTGGTTGGTTGGTTGGTTGGTTGGTTGGTTGGTTGGTTGGTTGGTTGGTTGGTTGGTTGGTTGGTTGGTTGGTTGGTTGGTTGGTTGGTTGGTTGGTTGGTTGGTTGGTTGGTTGGTTGGTTGGTTGGTTGGTTGGTTGGTTGGTTGGTTGGTTGGTTGGTTGGTTGGTTGGTTGGTTGGTTGGTTGGTTGGTTGGTTGGTTGGTTGGTTGGTTGGTTGGTTGGTTGGTTGGTTGGTTGGTTGGTTGGTTGGTTGGTTGGTTGGTTGGTTGGTTGGTTGGTTGGTTGGTTGGTTGGTTGGTTGGTTGGTTGGTTGGTTGGTTGGTTGGTTGGTTGGTTGGTTGGTTGGTTGGTTGGTTGGTTGGTTGGTTGGTTGGTTGGTTGGTTGGTTGGTTGGTTGGTTGGTTGGTTGGTTGGTTGGTTGGTTGGTTGGTTGGTTGGTTGGTTGGTTGGTTGGTTGGTTGGTTGGTTGGTTGGTTGGTTGGTTGGTTGGTTGGTTGGTTGGTTGGTTGGTTGGTTGGTTGGTTGGTTGGTTGGTTGGTTGGTTGGTTGGTCGGTCGGTCGGTCGGTTGGTCGGTCGGTTGGTTGGTTGGTCGGTTGGTTGGTCGGTGGGTCGGTCGGTCGGTCGGTCGGTCGGTCGGTCGGTCGGTCGGTCGGTCGGTCGGTTCATAGGAAGGGAAAGGCGCAGTATCTGTCACACTTGCTCTGTGGACACCTGAACCGCGCCGTAAGGGAAGGGATGAAGTTGGGAGTGAAATTGGATAGAGAGAAAGGGGGGCCGTAGTGGAGGGCTACGGAGTAATTTCGACTAACTGGGGATCTTTAACGTGCGCTGACATCGCACAGCACACGGACGCCACTTCGTTTCGCCTCCATCGAAACGCAACCGCCGAGGCCGGGATTCGATCCCGGGAACTCCGGCACAGTAATCGGGCGTCTTACCACTGCACCACCCCGGCGGGGCATCGTATGACTGATTGAGTGATTTATAGGAAGGGAAAGGTGCGGTAACTGTCTCACTTGTTTTCTGTGGACACCTCAACCGCGTCGCAAGGGAAGGGAGGAAGGTGGGAGTGAAAGTAGAGAGAGAAAGGAGCCGTAGTGGAGGGCTACGGACTAATTTCGACCACCTGGAGATCTTTAACGTGCGCTGACATCGCTAGTGAGAACTCTGCACATAGTATAGGCATATTTCGCAACACCTGCAGCTGCTGGTGAAAGACAAAATAAGGCAACTTCGAAAGGGTGTTTGAAATTATAACTTAAATTTCATCGCTCCCCGTATGTTACTCCCCGCAGTCTCAGACTACCTTGTCTCATGTGCTCAGGCAACCGAGCTTCTCAAAAGCGTTTGACCATTCTTGCCGTGTTTGACGTCTGGGCATGTCTCCAAAGGTATCCACGCAGTCAAGCAGTCAGAAACGCATATTGAGGAGTGTCATAATCACTAAAGTATAGTGCCCTCCCCCAGATTAGGTACTCGCAGTTTCCAACTGTTCCCGGGTTTGTTTCAGGGGTAAGGAAAGCGTGACTTTCCTCGAACAGGTCGTGAAACTGCCTTGGCTATGTGAACACTTGTTACCAATTATTGAAAGATGTGGTCAATTTTGCTCGGACCATAGTAATGTTTGCTCTGACATGGAAACCAAGACCATGGCACTGTGACTCAGCTTTACTGAGATTGCACTACAGAAGAAGCGACACGTGCTACAGCCTTGTTAACCGTCAACCAGCAGGGTCCGTGAGCAAAAACGGTATTGGTATAGCCACCTGGAGAGTATACATACTAAAAAAATTGTGGCGAAAGTTGAAGCGAGGATTTACTCATTTTCCACTAGTTATGATCGGTTATCTAGCATACAGTGTTTGAAAATGGCGTACAAAAAGAAAACAATTATTTGTATACCTTATTCTCACGTTTAAAGAGAAAATAATTCATTACCGTTTGCTGTCAATGAAAATGTCGATTAATCCTAACAGAAGAGGGCATCGTACATCCAGCATTACATTATTTCTTCGAAGAGGACTTTTAACCAAATATTTACGGCCAATGAAGTTTCGATTCACAAAGTCCACTCTATATGCAAGGCTGCCAAGCATCTTCAGCAGATATATAAACACTCTATACGCCATTGGCGTAGCAGGTATTTCCATTTTACTAGTTTTGTGCGCGAGGAGGAAGTACGCAGTTGTAACAGGATCGTCTCAGCGCGCTCACAGGAATGCGAAGCTACACAGCCTGCGATTATTGCGTTGTTATGGGACCTTTCTAGCTGTGAGGAGCAAAAACCATTCCACATTTCGACACCGAGGCGATATTTGAAGTACAACTATATCTACAATTTACCCGAGTTTGCATTCAGTAGGCTAAGCTGCGGCAAACTGAATAAAGGCTCGTCAGGGCGAAATCAAATGCAAACACTCTTAGTGATCCACTTGACTACTTTACGCATAAAGTTATACCTGTAAAGTGATCATTCATCGACAGCATGCACATTGGCGTTGGAAACACCCTCAAGAATATACGTACAAAGGAGTGTTGCATTTGCATATGAGCCCAATGACGCGCGTGTATTACCTTCCTTTGACGTTTTGGAAAGGATGTACAGCCTTCCAGAGTTTTAATAACATCGCGTGAACGTCCATTTCTCGTGGAGGTGGTACCGAGGCAATGCACAGAGCATGCTCGTAGATCATGCTGCTGGAGAGTGCGCCGCGCGCTTGCCTGTTCTGCTTAGTGTTAAGGAAGCAATTCCAGTGAAGTGTTATCACCGGGTTCTTACAACGTTGCTCTTGTATTCTATCTGCAGCGAGTTTGACCAAGAACGTCGAGCTCTCGTTCCCGTTTGCTCGCGTAATACTATGTACTCTGCTAGCACTTCGGGTTAGCTCATTTGGCTGCCCTCGATAGGCGTTGGCCCAACTTTCGAGCCCGGCATAAGAACGATTCTTTCTTCCGCTGCGAAGTTTCTGTGACAGCCGTACTTTGCAACCGTATGACCGATCTAGCCTGGGCGCTAATCAATAATCACTCCATTATAACTAAATTATTGCGCCGGTACCAAGAGTCCTCATATTCAGCTTTTTGTAAGCAATAATTCCAAATGATTCTTTGGGCACGCTAGACTGTTTTATTGCAAGTGTGGACTCTTTTCGTTACCACCCGCAATATGCAGCGGATAAAAGAATTAGTCGCAGCTTCTTGAGGCTCCAGTACATGGCAGCCGATGATTGGCAGGGGTTGCTTAGCATCATATTCGGAACAGCCTACCAGATGACGTAACATTAAGCACCAGGAATTATGAACATGCCTCTACTCTTGCTCTTAACGCTTTCTCATCTAATTCGTCTACCAGCGCAGGAGCGCTGCATGGGCAATCGTTGGTTGCTCAATATTATAAATCACAAAGGCAATACCATTCAACGACGCTGCACAGGCAAACTGCATCTCTCCAGCTTGTTTGGAAGTTCCCACAAAAGATATTTCAGTTACTTTTATGCGCCACTTATGTTGTGTTTCTACGCTGCACGACAAACTGATGAAATGCGAATATGTCGAAGAAGCCGAGTGGCTTAAAAAAATTGAGCACTGCCGGGATTTTTTCGTCAGCACCATTCGTTGATTCTTGATACGGTAAACTATATTTTCTTGGTGTTTTACAAAGGCGATGGCTATTTTTGATAAGTCACGGGGAGAATCCATCGCCAGGGTCTCATCACTAAGGCATTAAATGTTCTTTTCAATACTTCTAAATGCTGATATTGTATACAATATATCGTGTAAACTTGCTCTTCTGTTCACCATATCTTGTTGCATGAAAAGAAAAAAATGTATGGCGTCATTTAACCAATTCTAACCGCCAAATAAATAGCAATTTTGGTGCAATGTTTAATTCGAACCTTCAGTAAAGTTAAAGTTTTCCTTTATGAAGCCCGATAATGTAACGCTTTTCTTACAGGAATCCAGCTGCCGTGAGCAACTGATCAGTTGGCTACAAATGTAAGCCTGCCAGCTTTATATAAATATTAGTATAAGCTGCTCATTGAGCGTATAGTTAACCGGATCTTCCGCTATTGCTAAAATTACAAAATTAACAGCAGTAATGGAAGCTGTCGTTCACTTGGAAGTTGTAAAAAAAAAAAAAAAAAACAAGTGCCTAGACTTTCATGCACAAAGAAATGACACTTAATTATCCTTGCCTCGTAAAGTACGAGATTTAAAACACTGCCTACGTCACGCATGTGTTCATTGAAATGGACTCAAGAAAGATTTCATGTCGTGCTCATCAAAGGTACAGATGGCGCCTCACGTCATGCAATTATTTTGGAAACAATCTACCACGTGCGAGTTTTGGTTATTGTCATCGCTTTTCTCCTCTATTTCAAGTCTGGGTAGACGCCAGCGCTGAAGGACTTTTCTGGCACAATCAAAGCGGCCTGTGGTGCGAAGGTAAGCCCCTTTTCTTTATTTCGCAGTGTTTAAAACTGTTACTTACCGTGTGTAGTAATAGATTGTACAAACATACTGTTAATAAGCATGTCTTTTACAGCAAAATCCTTTCCAGTTACTGCTACAGACTGAATAGTTGCTTCCTTCTGATACGTGCGTGCATATAATTAACTCTCAATTACTACTTTTGGGATGCGCAAAGTTTATATTTCTTGCCAGTACACAAAATATTTCAAAGACAACTGCGCCGAAACGAGCGCCTCGATGGATATAAATAATATAGCACGGACCTGAATCTGAGGCCCGAGCCCGCTAAATTATTGCTACATTATCGCCTAGTCCGCAAATCTCGGAGTGAAGCCCAGCGCAAGCCCGACCCTGGCTCATTATCACAGTACGGCATAAGGTGAATTGCTTACTGTCAACAATTAGGCATGCTGCTACTCTCACAAATAAAAGAATAAAGAACTGGCCGACAATGAAGCTTAGGCCAGAGTAACGTGCGAAAAAAAAAAAAACTTTTTAACACAAAAGGGAGCGATAATGATACATGCATTTCGACTCGTAGATGTGCCTTGTAGAGTATTATCTCGCAGAGGAGCATAAAAGTTCCAAGAACCATATAAAACGGCTGGCCTGCGCGCGTAGTAAACTACTTCGCATTAGCTAAAGTATTATCAGTCGCAGTTTTTTGCAGCCTGCGACGTCGAAAAATTAACCACCCTCGCAACCACTGAAATTAGATTTTTTAATGAATACGATTTCACAAGTCCAACCCAAGGTGGAACTAGTCGCCTTTCGATAAAGACGAAAAAACGAAGGGCCCCGAAAATTTCGACTCCAAGCAACCGTTCTTTAACACCATCACATGATACCGTTAAGGTGATGTTAAATACCATCCAAACTTTTTTTTTTTTTCTGGCGTAGCCCTGTAGTCAGAAATGAATGCCACTCTCCTCTTCAATCAAAACGCGATAATTGCAATCAGGATCAAACTCTGGTACCTCTGGCTTGTAGTTGAGCGCCTTAAGCTCTGGAGGTAATAAGTAAACAAATAACTCAATTAACCTTAACTTTTTTTTTTTTTTTCAGAGCAAAATATTACTTGATTTCATCTGCGTCACTGCCGTTCCGCCCCAGATGTACTTCAAGCTACAACAGTATACAAAAGCAGGAATTCAGCGTATGCATATGAACCCAAGCCCGAACCGGGCCCGCAGCTTCAGGCCTGGTCCCGGCCCAGGTCCGACAAAATAACTCATTTCCCGGCCGGCCCGGCCCGAATCCGTGCAATGCTCTAATGCAAACTATACTTTTCGTGTCTACGATTTGTATGATATTTCGAACGATTTTGGCATTTTGGCTGATTCTGGATGCACTTCAGCTTTGCCTTTAATGATATGACTCGCCGTAGTGGCGCAGTGCTTACGGCTCTCGACATGCTGACTACAAGGACGACGAATCTAATTCCGGCCGCGGCCACCACTTATTGATAGAGGATGGAAAGCAAGCTACATGTGTGGTATGCGACGTCAGTGTACGTTAGTGAACCCCGGTTTTGTTACCGGTATAACAATAATATTTTAATTTTTGCCTCTACCAACCCACACATACTTATTTGCTTACAGTCGTAAGATACTACATTGCGTACAAGATCACCCGACGTGTGTGTATATATATATATATATATATATATATATATATATATATATATATATATATATATATTGTTACGATGAAATAGCAAAGGGGTGTTTATTTACAGTGATATGGAGTGGGATAAGGTGAAGCCTACTAGCCCCAGGCACCAACGCTTCTTCTTCCTCTTCTGTCCCACCATCACCATCCTTCATCGTCGTCATTAGCGTGACATTTCCCCCCTACTCAGACGAAGCCCTCTGGGCGTGTTCGTGAGTCGTGCGAGGCTGACACGGCTTCAAGCGGGCAACATGACACAGTTCGGTTTTGGCAGACCGGCGACCCGATGCTGTCAGGCGGGCTATTCCATAAGTTAAACCACTAAGGCGTTTGATAACCACATATGGGCCGTCATAATGGGCCAAGAGTTTTTGATGTAGGCCACGGCGCCGAATTGGACGCCATAGCCAGACTAAATCCCCTACAGAGTACGTGACCCGCCGGTGACTGGCACCATATCGCACTTTAGAACGTTTTTGTGAAGCACCAGACCGTAATCGGGCGATTCTCCGAGCTTCTTCGGCGAGACAGAGGGTCTCAGCCAGGCAGGGGTCTTCACGGCTTGTGAAGGGCAGGATGGTATCCAGAGAGTAGCGTGGCGGTCTGGCATAGAGCAAAAAAAATGGACTGTACCCAGTCGTCTCATGCGTGGCGGTATTAAACGCATACGTGATGAAGGGCAGTATGGTGTCCCAGTTCTTATACCCTGCGTCCACATACATGGCTAGCATGTTGATAAGCGTTCTGTTGACGCGCTCAGTCAAGCCATTTGTCTGGGGATGGTATGGCGTCGAGTGTCGGAAAGTTACGGCGCATAAACGCATGAGCTCTTCAACAACATCAGCAGTGAATTGTCGGCCCCGGTCAGTGATGACCATTCGTGGCGGCCCGTGTCGTAAGATGACTGAGTGCAGCAAGAAAAGCGACACCTGATGCGCCGTAGCAGATGGAAGAGCGGCGGTTTCACAGTAACGTGTGAGATAGTCCACGCAGATTACAATCCAGCGATTTCCATCCACGGACTTCGGAAACGGACCTACGAGATCAATGCCTACTTGATCAAACGGTGCTTTCGGGGTCTTCACAGGGTGCAGCAAGCCAGACGGAGTTGCAGTTGGACGTTTGTGGCGTTGACATTGCTTGCAACTGGCAACGTATTGTTCAACCGTCGAGCGCATTCTGGGCCAGTAAAATCTTTCTTGAGCACGGTGGAGTGTACGAACCGATCCTAAATGCCCAGAAGTTGGATCATCATGCATAACACGCAATACGTCCGTGCACAACGTCTTGGGAACTACGAGTAGGTATCGCTGGCCGACAGGCGAATAACTCTTTTTCCATAAGAGGCCATCATGCACACAAAAACGGCTTGTAGGTACGTTGGCTTGGGCAAAGAGAGGCTGCAGACTGGTATCATTTTGCTGTTCCGTTTTGAAAACATTCGTGTCGGGGAACGCTGGCTCGAGGGTCGATATATAATTGTCGAAATCGTCGCTTTCAGGTCCAGTCGTGGCCATTGGCATCCTAGAAAGACAATCTGCGTCTGCATGACGCCTCCCGCTTTTGTAAACCAGGGCAAAGTCATATTCCTGTAACCGGAGGGCCCAGCGTGCGAGGCGACCACATGGGTCTCGAAGGTTCCGCAACCAACAGAGTGAATGATGGTCAGTTACGATAGTAAACGAACGTCCGTACAAATATGAACGGAAACGCTGCACAGCGAAAACTACAGCTAGGCATTCCTGTTCGGTGACTGTGTAGTTTCGCTCCGGCTTGCTCAGGGTACGATTTGCGTACGCGATAACATGCTCTCGTTCATCGTGCCGTTGGACAAGGACTGCACCGAGACCAATTCCACTAGCGTCCGTGTGTACTTCTGTCATTGCAGTAGGATCGAAGTGACGTAGGATGGGTTTCGATATTAAAAGAAACTTCAGTTGACGGAATGACGCGTCGCAGTCTGGTGTCCAGTTAAAAGTAGAGTTTTTGTGGAGAAGGCACGTCAGTGGGTAAGCAACGTCAGCAAAGCGATGTATAAAGCGTCTAAAATATGAGCAAAACCCTAGAAAACTGCGCAACTCCTTCACTGTCTGCGGGGGTTTAAAAGACTCAACAGCGGCAGTTTTCTGGGGATCCGGCATTACACCATCACCATTGACAAGGTGTCCTAGCACCAGCGCTTGGCGCTCTCCAAAGCGGCACTTTTTGGAGTTCAGAATTAGAGCGGCGTTGTGCAGACAATTCAAGACACGTACTAGACGTTCATTGTGTTCTTGGAAGGATTTCCCAAATATGACGACATCGTCCAGATAGCAAAGACAAATGTCCCATTTTAAGCCGCGCAAAACTGTGTCCATAAAGCGTTCAAATGTAGCTGGCGCATTACACAGCCCGAATGGCATAACATTAGAGAGTTTTAGTTTCACGTACGTGGGAGCTTCACGTACGTGAAGCGCCTACGTGTGACCAGTGCGCATGCGCAGAACGTGAAGAGTCCGCGGGAGTTTCACGGACGTACGTGAGATTCGGATTTTCACGTTGGCGTCTTCACGTTGCTGGCGTACGTAGAGTTGACAACATGGCGACGCCCTGCCCGCCCGCTTCACAGCAATAACAGCTTCGCCGCTAATTCCTCGGCGCGATATCGTGTTCTAAACTGTTGTATTCGCTTTAAGCTTACCCAATCTTACCCTCGCGTAAAGTTTCAAGTGACAAATAGCCTTTATTTTTTAGATAGAAGGACGATTTTTCAGCTGTTAAGCCTGACGCAGAAGCGTTTGTCGTCGTCATAGCAACGATCTCGCGAGGTCACGCCAGACCAGAGTTGAGCGAGAAGTGGCTAGAATGCAAGATGCAAGCCGGCAGCCAACCAGAGCCAATCCGTTGTAGGGGGAAGGTTGTGAAGTTGTAAGCATGAGTTCTGTTGGTTCTGTTGCCCAGCGAATTCTCTTTTCCTGAAGCGACGATCTGGATATGCTTCGCGACGTGAGAGAATGCAATCCATTCGAAGACTGCATGCGACACGCTGTGCGGTGGACGCATATAGGTATGCGTCTTGCTAATTGTTCACTGTAGAGCAACGACGTTGAGAACAGCAATTTCCAATTCGACCGACTCTTGGCTACGGCCGCAGCGTGGCTCGGTTCAAGGCAGCTCGACTAAACAAAATTAGTTTGGTTCATCTGTACTAGATGGCGCGGCATAACACCTATGTGCGCGTGTGTGTGTAACTCCGCAACTCAGTGTGTAACTTTTTTTTTTTTCCTCTCTTTTTTTTTTCCACTCTGGCCGGATACTGTGTGAGTGTCCACCCGCTTCAAAGGGCATGGCCACCAGTTCATCATCATCATCAGCAACACAGTTTTTCGAGGCTTGTATGAAAGGTCCATACATTTTGCTTCACGTACACCACGTACGTGAAACTAAAAGTAGTCCTGGCGAAATGCGCGCTGCGCACGTAGACTTCTCACGTTTGCGTACGTAACTCTGTACGCACGTGAAACTAAAACTGTCTATTAAACTCATAAAGGCCATCTGGCGTTACGAAGGCTGTTTTTTTCTTATCCGCAGGGTCCATTGGAATTTGCCAGTAGCCAGATTTGAGATCAAGACAAGAAAAATAGGACGCACCAAGAGAGGCAGTCGAGGGCATCGTCTATGCGAGGAAGAGGATAGACGTCCTTTTTCGTAACAGAATTTAGACGCCGATAATCGATGCAGAATCGCCACGAACCGTCTTTCTTGCGTACAAGAATAACAGGGGCAACCCAGGGGCTAGATGACTCCTGTATCACTATCTTCCGTAGCATGTCCTCCATTTGCTCATGAATGACTTTGCGCTCAAGTGGGGACACGCGATATGGCTTTTGACGAATGGGACGAGCCGAACCAGTGTCGATGCTATGATGGGTCCGATGTGCAGGGCGAGAGGTTGGTCCATCTGTTTGAGAAAAGTCAAACATAGGCGAAAAAGGTAGAAGAATATCCACAAGAGTACGGCGTTGAGGTGAGCTGAGATCGGCGCTGATCATGCGGAAGATCGAAGTTTCATCAGCAGGCAGAGGTACGGTGGCACTCGTAGCATCTGTGACCAAAGCAACGACGTGGGGCGCATCGGGTCCATAGGAGGCAAGCTTCAATCCCGTTGGTAAAACTGCGGGCTCGGACGATGGATTGATGGTCCATAACGAGGCACTACCGTGATGCACGGATATCATACAGTGAGGGATAATTACATTTTTCTTCAGGCATGCTGAGTGAATTGTGTGCACCATGGCCTGGAATGAAACCTTCTCAAGAAGTGGAACGGACACGGGGACGAACATGGCAGACAAGGGTGGAACTACTGTGTCTTCGGTAATACTAAAAACTGTTTCTTCATCACGGCCACTTTCAAAAAGAGTCTGCAGATGCGAGCCGTCAAAATGAACCTCTTGACTTCGGCAGTCTACGGTAGCGCCACAAAACTTCAAGAAGTCCATTCCTAAAATGATGGCATGCGTAGAGTGGGGTAAGACTGCGAATTCGGCTTGAAAAATTGCACCGCCCACAGACACTTGCGCACTACACACACCCAGTGGCCGCAACGCCTCTCCACTCACACCACAGAACGTTGAAGCACGGTCATATTCAAACATTACTTTGCGTCCCAACGAGCGCCTAAACTGATTACTCATCACAGACACAGTCGCATCCGTATCCACCAAAGCTAATGTATACACACCATCAATAAACACACGAGTTTTGTTTTTGAGCATTATAGTTGGAGGGATGTTGGCACACAGCACATTTCCAGCGGCCTCACCCCCATTGGTCGCGCTGATTAGTTTTCCTGCTGAGGATGCCGAGGCGACATGGAGCGCCATCGTGGTGATGGAGAACGACGCGCACGGAAGGCGGGTGGTGGAGTAACACTTCTATCAGATGCAGGGGAGTGGTCGCGGATATTCTGGTTATGGATGTTGCGGTAATACCCACGCTGAGTATTTGATTGTTGAAAAACGGGATTGTATTGCCGATTGTTGGGTACTGTTGGAAGCGCCGAACGGTTATAGCGAGGTGGGAACCTACTGCGGCAGTATCTGGCGATGTGACCTTCGACGCCGCAGCGGTAGCATATCGGCGGGGAAGGTAGAAAATGCTGTTGCGAATAAGAGCAGGGAACAGCTGGGTGCGTCGTAGGTCTGGCTGAATGCTCATACTGCTCAGGAATCCTGGTAGATCGAATGGAAGATCTATGTGCACTTGAGGTGACGTCATACCTTGGGGCGTCAGGCACCGACGCATTCCGGTTGGCGAAATGCATAGGAGGATAGTCAATGGAATCTGCAACTTCAGGAGCTTGTGGGAAAGGCTGAACGGTAATCGCTTGTGGTGGTGAAGCCGGCCGTCTAGATACCCTCTGGACAGAGACCTCAGCAGATTCGTGCAGGGGAAGTGGGTTGAGCCGCAGGAGTTCCTCCCGCACGATTTGCCGGATCGTCGACGGAAGATCTAGTTGGGCGTGGTCATCAAGGCTGGCCACGGTAGGCACGTTGGCCAGCCGCCCAAATTTTGGCACAATACGACGCATTTTCAGAGCTTGAAAAGCGCGGATGTGTTTAATGACATCGGAGACGGTTTCAAGGCTGTCTTTGGCGATTAAAAAGTTGTACACGTCAGCCGCGATACCCTTCAAAATGTGGCCGACTCTGTCTTCTTCGGGCATGTTGGAATTGACACATCTGCACAATCTGAGGATCTCTTCTGTATAAGTGGTACAAGTTTCATCCGGCAATTGAGCTCTTGGGCAAGGGTCTGCTCAGCCCGCTTTTTGCTCGGTACAGAGTCACCAAAACGCTGTTTGATCTCGGTGGCAAACCGTTCCCAAGTTGTCAAATTGTCCTCGTTATTCTCGAACCATGTCATCGCCGTGTGAGTTAGAAAGAAGACGACATTTGTGAGCATGGTGATAGGGTCCCACCGGTTGTACCGACTAACTCGTTGTAGCCACTTCTCAACGTCCTCACCTTCCTCTCCTGCAAACGGTCGTGGTTCCCGGTAAGGCTGGCAGGGAATAGAGCTGGAGGGGGCAGGCCTGTCACCAGCCTGGCTTGAAGCGTCGCGGCTGGCACGGTTAGAATCGGTGTGGTCCATGATGTTAGGAAGCGGTGCACAGTCCAGCAAGGCGGCGACTACGTCGAAACTCGAGTTGTTCTTGCTGCGCCGTACTTGGGGATCGAACGGAGCACCTTCCACCAAGTTGTTACGATGAAATAGCAAAGGGGTGTTTATTTACAGGGATATGGCGGTGGGATAAGGTGAAGCCTACTTGCCCCAGGCACCAACGCTTCTTCTTCCTCTTCTGTCCCACCATCACCATCCTTCATCGTCGTCATTAGCGTGACAATATATATATATATATATATATATGTAACCTCCGCTTTAACCAAGCCGTACTGACGTGCCTGTGTGGCCTATGGAGCAGCGTGTCTACTCGGGATCCAATGATCCTGGAGGGCTGCATTTCGGTCTCACCCTCCTATCTCAAGGGCCAAGTTGGTAGCGCCTGCAAACTCGGCGACGTCATGTGGTCTTGTGACGTCACACAACGCCGACGCCGGACTTTCTGCCGAATAGAGCATTTAACGCTATCGCGTTTGAGCATGATTAGGCGCTCCGGGCATGTGTGGATTGGTAATTTCGGATTATGGGCAGTTCGGTAGTCTAGTTGATAAAAAAATGTGAAGCAAGTGGCTATGAGTTATCATAACAACGATAAGGAAATTGGACGGTTCTTCTGTGCTTATGGTTATCAGCGTGTTTCGAATGGGAGAAGAAAAAAAAATCCAACGCACTTCCCTGGAAGTCGCCAAAAACACCGGAAGATTACGACGTGTCGACTGTTCTCAGTGCAGAATTTAATAAATCAAACACCCGAGTGCAACCCCTTCACTTCCAAATCGCGCACAAGGATATCTGAGTATGTCGTTTTATCTTTTCTCTAGCCCGCAGCTGCTTGCCGCTTCTTGTCCAACATATATTCGAAGGTAGACTCATCCTGGAAACTGTCACAACTACCACCCAATCTTCACCTGTTATTGCACACTTTGGAAAAAATGGGCGTCGAAACGTCACGTGTTCTTTTTCTCTTTCTGTTTTTGGTCAGCGTCAACAATGCCACGTTTAACAGTACATCCCAACCAGGTGAGTTTTCGTCAAACTCTCGACTTCATTTTGGATGAAGTTTGTGATAACTAGCCGCTTCGTGCCGTGTATGTTCTTTTTTTTTTTTTTTCATGAACGGTTTCCAAATACAAAGCACGAAAAGCTTGCTTGGAACATGGTACGCCGGATCTGCGGTGCCCGTGAGAGAGCAGTTGCACTCGTTCTCAATGCTCGTCAAATGGCGCTTTCTGCCCTTCGCTCGATAATTTTCGTGGGACTCTGCACACAGTCAGGCTCAGACACGTGAAGAACAGTCCACTCATCAGATGGAGAAAAATTAGTGTGCAACAGTCGATTAACATCCGTACTGGCATTCTCGAACATAGCTGTTTCCTGTGACCAGCACACTGACATCTTACTCCGCATGACAATGTTACAGTCAAATCTGCGATTCTCCACACGTCAGTGCACTGGAAGGATTCTTAGAACGATATGGCACTCCGCTTTAAAGGTAGATAGCAAGCACTTTGCGTTCACACAGTATTAGGCAAAGGCAAACAACATTGACTCACCCTGATTCGCTTCAACGGGGGGATGTTGCTGTCAGAATCCACAATCACGACGCTGGTCCCAGATTCAGGCGGAACGGCGCCTACCCAAAACGTCGGTACGCATAGTCAGCGCCCGCATCGTGCACGCCACGGAGCGGCAACGGTACACGGCGGCCCTCTGTCAGCCGAGTCGCACAGCGTGAGGACCGTCGCCGAACAAACCCACACGGCACACACTGCTGTATATACGGCGCACGCGTGGCATGCGGCGAGACCCATTCGAATGTGCTCGCGTGCGCTCCAGCACGACCACGCCGTGGCAGAAACGACGCGCGGCGCGGAGAGAAGAAAGGGGCGGCTATAAACATAACGTTCGAACACTTTTCGAATATTTGCAGCGCCCGTTGGGTTCGGGAGATAGCACCTTCAACGTTTATTTTTATTTGTTTTCTTTCCGGCCTTCGTCATCCTTTCCTGTATCTCGGTCGTCTCGCTGCACACATGCGGTTCCTGCCGCTGTTGCTGCTGCCCTTGGCGCCGAGCGCATACTCATAAAGAGGGACATTAAACGTCCGCGCGGCAGCCGTGAGACGCACTGGCGAGCCATCATTGTCTCTCCATTTAGGGCCCATCGTCTGACGGCGGCGGCGGCGGCAGACCCTTGGGCGGCGCACAAGCCACGGGGCGTCCTGAGAGAGCCGAACTCGACGCGAGGACCTCTTGGAACGCGGCGCCAACCCATTTGTGTGTTCCCGCACACCCCCACGAGTCCGCGGCAGCCGACGACCTACGAAAGCCGTCTTCTTGCCCGGTTTGCTGAAATCTGCGAGGATAGTTCAGTACGTATAACGGTCAAACTGCGCGTTTAAGAGAGACTTCAGTGTTTGTTACGTGTACGGAGCTCCTCGTGTGGTTACATGCATCACTGAGACACCACTACACGTTCGTCAACTCCGTAAGCGTCAACTGCCTGAGCCTCCTTGAGAACGCTGCTATGCAATACTGATCGAGGCATAAGGCTTGTCGAGTTGACGTAGAGGCATGCTTTATTTCTGTGAATCGTTCCCGTGAGTGTGGTTCCTGGCTATTCTTCTGCAGTTGCATCACGTGAGTATCCTGGGAGCCAACCTTGTTTTCAGCAATGCCTGTTTTGAGTATGCTGGCGCCTATGCCCTTGAGAACGAAAGTGTACGATAAAAAAAAAAAAAAAAAAAAAAAAAAAAAAAAAACTGGAAACGCTTACTAACGTGTAAAGTATGATAGTCCACCAAAGAGGGTGTGCTACAATGCGAGCTCGAACATGTACACTACAGAATGTTTTTCAAGTGCGAGTTGTCGCTGCAGCCCTAGTTTTAGAAGAGTGCCAATTGCCTTTTTACTGGTTATACTCCCGCTGTCTCTATCCTGATTGCGGTCTCTCAATGAGTATGCATACATATATGTGTGCCATGAGCATCACACAATACTTTAAGGAAACGTTAGGGCGGCTAGAACTACTTTAATGGCCACACGTATAGCCTATACCTACGCCGTCATTATTTCCTGAAGCCGTTATTTGCGGATGCAGGAAGTAAATTAGCGAAAGCAATGTCTAAGGTAGATTAAGATACAATGTTATCTATACCTGCTCACAACTTATATAGCTATTTGTTTAGTGTAGAGCAAGTTGTCTGGAATCGCAGTTTGAAATTTACTTTGCTTGGGGTATCGAAGAATTCAAATTTTTGCGATCTCACAATAGCTTACCTGTTCTTCGGTCAGGGTTACCTTTGTCGAAAGATACGTATATACAAAACGTTCCTATTGGCGGTCAGTTTCCTCTCAAAGGGGCAAGGAGGTTCAGGGCGTTTGCCTTTCGGTTTGAACAAAACGCAGATGCAATAAATGGCGCCAAATCCAGCTCACCTTCAGAAGTCATTGGCAAGTGTGTTAGCATACACACAGTTCGTACGCTGTGAATTGCTTCAGCTAATCGTGGGCAGCAACCATCAGGTACTAGCGACCATGGCATATGTATAGCTAAAATGGAGCAGAGGCATCTGACGCCGTATCTTGAGATGTAGTACATGCATTGTTTATTGTAAAAAGAGGCAAAGAATATTACAGAGTTACTTTCGCCACAGACCTAATGCTTTAAAGTTTTTCCCAGAATTTTGCAGAACACTGGGACAGAATGTACAGTGCAACGCTGTCTCGGGTATTCTCTGTGTCAAGCTCCGTTTCGCTGCAGAAGGTCCTGCAAAAGTCAGTATTATGTACAGGCTTCTTTTCTTTTTTTTTTTTAAGCACTAACCGCCTTAAAGGTGGTGGCATTCCCTGAGGAGCCCACGCACGACCAGGAAAAGGAGCGCTCAAATTATATCTACTAGGAACAATCCAATACTATTATCGCATTCTTAATCTCATACTCCTTTTTATCATACAATTATCAATGTATAGTGCACAAAACGGGGATGCTACAGAGAAAACAGGCACGAAGAATCGTTATATTGCGGCCATCACAAGCACCATCGTAAAATCCACTTTTTCTACCTTTAATCCAGCACAACAGAAGCCGCACCAGCGTTAAGGCAAAGAAAAATTCCGGTAGGAATTCGCACAAAATATATTGCTGAAGCCAGAATACTTCGAAACAAATTATTTTTATTGTTTTAACTGAAAGTGTAATTTATTGGCTGTGCATGGTCATTGTACTTCATATCGCTTATCTGGCAGTCATCTAGCATTGCGCGCAAACATTCCCATTAATAAATGTTATTTAACGCCGCATCTACGTATACATATTTAAAGCAAGATTCGAAAATTAAAAAAGCCTTCCATGTACACAAAAGTAATACTTAAGTACTGCGTTTCGTTTGTAATACAGGACAAGACTGCATACTTCAGAAACCGCACACAGAACAAGGTTCTGCAGTGTTATCAGCCAAGTGATCGAGTTCACAGAAGAAACACAAAGATGTATCCAAGATTTTAATTAAGTTAATGCCTACCACTTCTTGCTGAATAAAATAATGAGAAGCAATGTATTTAATATTTTCGGAGACGATTGTTCATGCCAACGTCCCATCCGTCGGCACAATGGTAACTCTCCTTATCTTTGCAATCAAAAAATAGTGCCAAACTCCGTTTCAAATTATCGTAAGTTGTACATAAATCCTGGAATAAAAGTTTTCAGCTTTATGTTCAATGGTTTCTTTTGACATATTGCTGCGAGCCAGGAACAACAAACATTTATAACTTGTGCAAACTACGGAATAGTAAAATAACAGCAAAGCTTAACTGTTTTTTGATATGAAAAGCTATTTAATCACAAACAGCATGCAAACACTCGTTAACAGTCATTATGCACTATGTGTATGCAATGTACGCGCTTGAGATTGATGCGTCGCCCGCTTTGGCTGGCGAGCAACCTCAGTGAGCAAATTGCAACCGAATGTTCTTATGCCAAAGCGCGCCGCTTTGTCGTCAGCACTATCTTCACTTGCGTGCCTTGTTGTCCGTAGCCAAAGAGTCCCAAATATCCAAGAGCCTTCGAATTAACGGGTATTTCTAAATTGTGTCGTTACGATGTTGTGATGTTGCCTGGGACACCAGGCGTGAGTTAAACATGAAATCATGACGAAATAAAGAGAGAGTGGGAATACACAGCTTTCTCTAAATTAAATGGGTAGTACGTTTCGGTCACTGTGATGGACCGAAAAAAGAGCCACAGGCGCACGTCACATAATCCACAATATATTGTGCAAAGGAGAAAACCAGCTTCATCGGGATGATGCTCTTCTGAAACCGACATATAGTATATTGGAAAATGTCGAGGCAAATAAAATATTTAATACGCAAATATAAGCGTGTAATTAAATATAAACTAACTCGAGGGACGTTGCGCAAAAGTTTGGGTACGATGAATAAGAACCGCTCTTAAGAGTCAGAGTCCACTTCTGGGCATGCCCATCAGCGAATTAACATCTGCTTTTGTTCCGTCGAAATAAGTCAGGACCAGCTCACACCTGTAGCCTCTTTGCAAAATATATTGAAGCTTTTTAGGACTTTCTAACGTCCTGCTGTTAGATATGGAGGTAAGCATCAGAAGTATAAACTAATGATATACAAGCTATTATCCGCTGATTCAATAACCGTATTTGGAAATGTATGCACAAGTATTTGCGCTCTAGCATTTTGTGCAATATTGCACGACAAAAAAAAAATACGCTGGGCTGTTCCTTAAATTTTCTAGTTTCACAGATCACGCTGCAGAGCGCAACACAACTGTAGGACATTAAGTTTAAGAAAAAGGTGAAGAAAAACAACAAAATTATTCAGTTAATACGTGACCGATGAAGCTCAGGATGCTATGCGGATAAAGCAGTTTTTCTTCATGTGGGCAGTTTAAGCTAATACATCTTTCTCGGTTAAAAATCCGTTGATTACCTTTCTTTAAGGCAACACTGCAGCTATATCATGCGCTATTTGCACTTCACGTAAGCTACTGTACTCTTGCTTGGAGCACAACAACCAACGGGAATATTAATAAAATCAACGTGCTTCAGAAAAAAGTATTGCGCTATGTTGCGAACGTTGGCATAGACACAACTACAAAATACCTACTATTTCCGAAGTATGACATTATTCGAATCACACATATTTATGAATATAAATTGTTAAACCAACTTTACTTCTCTTATGCATAATCTGTAAATTTTATTAAGCTTGTTGCATCATTACAACACCGGATAACGGATGTATGCATTAGAAACCTTCCTCACTGGTTAGTTCCCAAATTCTGCACCCAATACGAACTTCAGCCATTAAAACATAATCAACCTTTCCTTCTCAACAAATACCCTAAATAGGCGTTTTCATCTAAGAAAGAACTAAAAATATTCTTTTGGAAACAGTGATAAAATAATACGCGTCACCTAAGTTTTCGAACTTTTTTTTATGTGCCTTGACTAGGTAAGATGATGAGTTGTTAATTTCGGTTTGTGATGTGCTTCTGTATTATAACAGTTTCTATTTTATATGCATGTGTGTTTGGCATTAATTAGGCTTGTACATATTTTTGTGGCTTTGATGAGTGGATCGCATTAATTATTGTTTACATACCCCAAGCAGCACGCCGTCAATGGACCGCCAATGGTCCAATATTGGGATATATTGGTCCCAATATTGGTCAATATTGGCGTCTGATTGGGGCGCACAAAGAGCCAAGATATATGCCAACCAATTTGATCGGCTCTCCTATCAAAACCAGTATTGGCATACTACCTTGTTTACTGGCATTCAACGGCACTCAATGGCTACTCAATATCTTCCACCCAAGCTTACTCACTGGTTGTTATATCACGGCCATCCCGCCAAGCTCACTGGCCATCCAATATCTTGTATCCATGCTTATTCACTGGATATTCACAACTGGCATCCAGCCAGACTTATCGGCTACCCAATATTTCTAATCCAATCTTGCCCAGTGGTTTTGCATTATTGGCATCCAGCCAGAGCAATTGGCAATCTGGCTAGTCGCTTTTTCGTGCTATGACTAATAGGCACCTGCAAAGCCATCCCCTACTTATGCAGTGAAGACATTTTTCATGCAGCTTTTCATTTAAATAAAGCATGCTGAGAATATCCATGCACAGAAAATAATACAGTTGAAAGGTTCACTGCATGGTGATTTATTAGGTGTGCACGTGTTACAGGGCATGGAAACATTTAGGCAGAACTCGTAGACTTCAGTGCTCCTCCTGTCTTTGCGTCCCTTGGCAAGGTGTTCTCAGGTCCCAGGTTGGAGGAAGGCGCTGCGTTCATCGCAGCTTCTTTTGTGGTCGGTTGTAGGGGCAGCAGCTCCATGCAGCCTTTAAAGATATGGACTTGAGCAGCGTGCATAACAATGTATTTCCTTTCGCAGATGGCACCTGGAAATAAAAGCAACATTCATAAATCCCATTAAGACAGAAAGCTTTTGGAAAGTGGAAGTGCAGCTAGACCATGGAGTAAAAATGCAAAATAAAGCACTACCTGTTGGCCCTCAGGCAACTTTGTCTGATTTACTCAGGTTGAAATAAGCTGCATGCTCAGTGAGGCCGGCCATATTAACTTGGTTACATTGGTTGCGACATCTGGCAGTGCACGGCTTCCCACGTGGATGTGTTGTTGACGCTGGAAACATAAAACAAAATGACATTTGCCGTTATCTATTCGTTAAACGGTAGTCAGTGCTTGCCCCCTTATACTTGTAGTGCCTTTGTGATCGAACACCTGTAGAAGAAAGACGTCGTCATAACTGGAAGCTTCAAATCAATAGCTTTCCTTCGAATAGATTGCCGCAAGAACTAAAAAGAAACTACAAAGGAAAAAACAGACACAAAAAATGGCAGTCGCACTCCGACCGCGGCTACTAAATTTAGTGTGCACCGCATCATTACTGCAAACAGATCGTTTTAAAAGTTGTCAAAGCTGCAGCCAAAACAACGTACGACACAGATGCTTTGGGGTTTGTATGATACACTCGAACTGAAAAAAATAAAGAAATCCGTAACTTAGCATCACGTTTGTTGTGGGAACAACTTTGTACGTGTGGTAAAGTATAAGAACTATGGTAGCAACTGTAAATAACCTATTTTAAGCGGCTATTTTATGACACTTCTACTACTCGGAATTAGCGCAAGAGAAAGAGCAAACATGTGAATAAGCTACGCGTCGTTTAGACCATTCCAATAGCGCATTCATAACGGCAAATTACAATATTAAATATTCGCTCGCAACTAAAAATCATGTCCCAGAAAGCTAGACTTAACTCTGAGTTTTGAATATAGTTTGTAAAAGAAACTGACCACTTCAGACACACAACACACGCGCGATGAAGTTGTAACCTGAAAATCACACAAAACACGCGTCATGTTTTACAGGACCACGTTTTTCTTTTGCAATACAAATTGGCCACCTCTGCGCCGTAAATTTTGTCATTATGACCAGAGTTTATGCATACAAAATAGTGCGCTGAAAATACAGTTCAGAACTGACTGGCGTGGTACGGTCGAAATAAATGACTTTCCGTTCTCGCAAGCATATCGGTTATTGACATGATGATCAAGGCTGACAACATACAGCACCAAATAATGCAAAAAAAAAAGTATCTTACCATACGGCTAGCGCAGATTTGCAGACCTCAGTTGCAACAATCCAAAATTAATGCTGCCACGCAAAGTACATCCCAGGGATCTGATGCTTTATACACCTGGTAAGAAAAAGTAGCGATCTTACAAGGAGACAAAGCAAGAAATAATCTCAGAGAGCTCAGTTATGAACAAACAACTTAAAATGCTGGTGGTACTCACAAATATCCTCTTTCAGGCATGGCCATTAAGACGAATCGGAACTTTCACAAGGCTTGGTTTTTCGGTTCTGCTGTCCAAAGCTGCGGGAGCTCGAGCGGCCCGAGCGGGTGGGGATTGTGTGGCCGACCAGACGCCTCTGAATCAGCGGCTTGTGTCGAGTTTTGAGGCACGGTTGGAAGAGGGCAGAATATGGTTGTGTTTTCTCTCCCTCTTTTTTTTTTTTTTTTTTTTTTTTGCTTGAGATCTGTCGAAAGAGTAGGCATAAAGCTCGAAAGGGGGTGAGAGAAATGAAACAGGTCCCGCAGGACCACGTGAGCCCAGAAGGCTGCCGGCCAGGAAAGTTGGCGGGAAGGAAGGGAAGAGTGAGGAGGAGTAGAGTGGGGGGCATTGTGAGCAACGCCTGCCTAGCCGGGAGGAAAGAGAGGGCAGTGAAGGTCGCTGCCCCTCCGCGATGACTGCTTTACGGGGAGAAAAGGCTACAAGACGGGAAGTTGAAAACGGTTTGAGAATTGCTTTAGTCAAGGCCCTCGGGCGGAGAGGCGACAAAAGGACGAGAGAATGGAAACCATATGTTCTTTGCGCCAAGCGTGTGAGGAGGAATGCGCAGAGTTTTACCCTTGGTTTCGCTAAAACAACGAGGAGTGCGTTCGGAGCTCTTTGGTCGCCTCGACTGTTGGCTCGGTAACATTTTCAGTGGAATGATAATTTCGCTATATTTTTTTGTTAATGCAAAATACGTTTTACCTCATAGTTTCAAATAATAATCACATACGTAAAACAATCTTCAGTTTTCACGGAATCGTCCTCGGTTCGAACAAATGGACATATCTTTTTTTATTAAAGATGGCACGCAGGTCGCTGTTCATGACGGAGTGCTCTTGAAACGTCATCACGCGCAACTGAGCGATTCAACAGCCCGTATACTTGCTGTATTCCTATTAAGGAAAAGAAAAGCGAAAACGACCATAACTACGAGCACTTCAAGGTTAAAAATTCCCATGTTATTCATTTTTTTTTTTCAAATCAGGTGGACATTTAGAGCAAGAAAAAATCCGCGTAGAACTAAGCGTGGGCATATCAAGAAATACAAAATACTCGACGAGCTAAGATCTGAAGAACTAAATGGGCAGTAAAGAAAGAATAGAAAGAGAGCAAGGGTCAACATTGAAACTATATCTATGAACTTGGGACAATGTTGTCCTCAGAAAGAAGCGCGGTATAATCATTTTTCAGCCCGCGGAAGCAGCACTTGTGAAAGCGGCAGAATATTTCACAAAGGAACCCTAATTCTAATCGTGTTAAATTCTTCGAGAATGGTGTTCTCTAAAAATGCCTCAAAACTGCTAAAGTAACGCACTCGGATTACTTTTAATCTATATGAATTGCAATTAGCTGCCTGGTTGACATGATGGGATAGAATTATGTAGTTATCTGAAGGGAAACGCCTTCGGTGTGGTTATTATATGGTTGGATAATAAGGCAATGAACGTTTTAAGAATAGTTTCTGAACAATGCTTAGGAGAGCGCTGTCAAACGCTGTGGTCAAATGCATCATTACGAGCCATATATTACAGCTTTCGAACAAAAATAACTTCCGTAAAGAACATCGTTATTATGCAATTTCAATTTTGTTACCATATATGCTGGCGACACATGTGCGCGCATTCATTACACTGTAGGTAATTGTTTTAAATTTTTATTTTTTTTTCCTTTGCCTTGCCCCATGCAGTGCTGTTGATTTTTTTATTATCTTTTACATGTACACTATTTTTTGGCAGTGTGCGATTTACGTCGCATTAGAATACGAACCATTCCAGGACAGTTCAGATTTGTTTTCTTGTCAAGTGAATTAGCTAGACATAACGTAGAATATATGTTGCTTGTATTTTTTCTTTGAGCTGAAATATTTTATGCGCTGCTGCACCGATGGCCAAAGTCGTTCAGTCTTTGTCTGTTGCTGAAGCCCACAGCAGAGCGCAAAAGAGTACAGTACAAATTTGTGTTTAGTAGATATTAGAACTCGAAGGCCCTGAAAGCAGCCCAACATATCTGTCTATAAGAACAGCTAGTACTGAGGCGTGGTATAGTCGGTGCTTATGCTGAATGCCGGAAACAGCTAGGGTAATGGCGAATCATGCAGTGCGTGTTTGATTGGCTAGCGCGCTCGATCTCTCCCACCTCTGCTTAGCTTGAACATGTTGGGTTTCTTTCCATCACGTAAAAAAAAGGCGGAAATAATGATGCTACGCGTGCGTGTTTCCAATCATGGACAAACGTTTATAGGATGTGGATTCACCGGATATATTCGATCGTTTCTGCGTTTACTATCCAAACGTAACCCCTGGTGTTTGTTCAAGCGACACACACGTTCTGTTGCGTTTTTTTGCATTTGAGTACCTTGCGTTTCTTGACTGCGCAGGATTTTTTTCGCGGACACGCATCTATTAAACATTTGCTTGTCAGATCAGATGTGTGCTCGAGCGCGCGCATATGCTTGTACTCGTATGCGTATAAATAGGCCCATGGAACGAAATCCCGTGCGCGAGAGTTGTGCGCGAGATGTGTTCGAGATCTGTGCATGGATATATCTGTGCATCGGATCTGTGCATTGATGTGTCAATCACTTTCAATCATCCTGATTTGACGAGATCAGAAAAACAAATCGTCTCCACCGGAAATCGAATTCCTAGCCTAGTTAACGCTTTAACCAACTGCGCTAAACCCTGGATCGCGAAACTAGCACCATACATAATTATCATTGTCTACCGCGAGGATAGCGACGAGAATGACGCTGCAATTAGTGAAAATGACAATGATGACAGAATCAATGGTAATGACGCTGCGTTTAGTTGATAACGATAATGATACGTAATGCACCGTATGCAGTAGAATTGATCTCGCCTTCGCTAATTTCTGCAGTGTAGATTCCACGTGCTGTCAGAATTTTTTCAACACTTGGCTAAAGTTTGGAACGCTATCTGTGTTAGCTACGTCCACGCGTGATCGACATCCGGGCCTCTAGTCTGCAGAAATTGTCTCGAAGATATTATATGCAGAATTTTACATAACAATTAATCGTGCCTAAAGTCGTAAATAAAAGAGTTCTCTACCAAAATTGTCAAGTATAATCGCAGGTCATCCACAACAATTAGCGAATCACGAAAAATGTACTCAGAAAAATATATTCTACATTTTCCGTGATGGGCACTTCTGTTCATTTTGTCTGGTCAGCTCAGTCAAACAATTTTAGGACAATCTATACATTAATCCCAATAAACATTATATATATGGTGGCCCAAATTACGTATAGCATATGAATATCTTCTACAGTTGAACGTAAACTGACGTCCGGGACAGCGAAAAATTTAGTTGCGACGAAATTAGCCCCCACACACTGTCATATTGAGATGCAAGTATTAGAAATGTCTCTGTCGGTCAGAGCTGCTTCTACTGTTTTTTTAGCGCCGCCGCAGCCTGAAATGTGCAAAGGTGGCCAGCCATCAAAGCTCGTTAGACAATATCGACCACTAGAAACCATGATATATACAATGTTGGGATGCCATCAAAGCTGATGGGACAATATTGACCAATCTATGTCAAGATATATGCAATGTTGACAAGCCATCCATATAGGCAGAACATTATTGCCCAACCTATGCCGTTAGGGTGCAATGCTGGCTAGCCATCACAGTCCATCGAACAATATTGAACAATATAATGCATATGTATACATTGTTGGCAGACCGCCATGACAGGCGGGTCACTATTGACCAATATATGCCATGATTTATTTATTGCTGACAAGACAACCATAATGGCCGGACAATATTAACCTATTTATGCCATTATATGTGCAATGCTGGCCAGCCATCAGACCTCATTAGGCAATATTGACCGCTATAATACAAGATATATACAATGTTAGGATGCCACCAAAGCTGGTGGGGCAATATTGACCAATGTATGCCAAGATATATTCAATGTTGACGAGGCAACCATAATGGCCGGACTATATTAGCCAAGCTATGCCATGATATGTGCAATGCTGGTCAGCCATCAAAGCTCATTAGACAATATCGACCACTAGAAACCAAGATATTACAATGTTAGGAAGCCGCCAAAGTTGGTTGGACATTATTGACCACTGTATGCCTAGATATATTCAATATTGAGAAGCCGTTGTTATTGACCGGACAATATTTACCAGGTTATACCATGGTGTGGAAGATATTGGCAAACAATTGCAGCTGGTGGGCCAATAATGACCAGGCTGCCTCATTGTGTATACAATAATGGCAAACTGTTCAATATGAAAGGGCATTATTGACCGCTCTTAGCCGGTTGAATGCCAATAACGGATATGGGTGAAGTTCACTGGGCCAGTAATGGTTATGGTATAGCGTGGCTGCACATTATTGGTAGCTCAATGGCACCATTGGGCCACTTGTGGGCCAGTAATCCCCAATCAATCCCCATTATTGGGCCGATGAAATGTGCTGCCTGGGACACTGCAAAACTGCGTCGACTCCTGTCTAGTGCTTTGGCCCCTGGTTCGTCGTCAAGTTTCTGAGTGAAACTTTTAGCCCAGGGGCCATTCAGAGTTGCTTTGTAACTGCTCTGAAAAATAAATGAATTGAATTGAGCTGAATATGTCATATTGAAGTTTAAAAACGCATGAGAGACGTGCTGAGCCCTTTGCTTATATTGGGGAAATAACTTTGGAGTGTCTTCGACCTTCTTAGTAATGCGCATGACCAATCGAATAAACTGGTCATAGCATGCCCTTTTATATGGGCATAAAACCGCCGCCTTTTACATTATTTTGCTCGAATATTTATTGCACTTTTTATTTTGACCTCACCCTTTATCTCTAGAAGGTACTCATTTCGCAAGTGTGATTATGAATTGCTTCCTTCCAAATATAGTTTGGCTTGCCCAAAGCCATCTAATTAAGTTCTTCAAATCTTTGCAATCCATGCACCTCATCGAGCACATAGCAGGCATTTCTT
The DNA here is from genome assembly GCF_055883805.1 of Amblyomma maculatum. NCBI lineage: Eukaryota > Metazoa > Arthropoda > Arachnida > Ixodida > Ixodidae > Amblyomma > Amblyomma maculatum. Next base: position 101,586,077 of record NC_139349.1, on the reverse strand, counting down.
GGAAGCATTGTATTAGCGGAAACGACAGTTCCTGTATGTTGTAACTGGCATTAAATGCAAGACACCATAATGTCGGGGGCGACGGAGACGGGTATAGCTTACGTGCATTGCGAGTCGTCGATTAACTCAACAAGGAAGTCCAATGCAGCATCTATCAGGCACCTCATGGAGAGAAGTTCGGGTTATTTAACCAATTGTTATCGATAACCTTATCCGTGTGGTGTGCCGCGATGACTCAGTTGGCGCTATAAAACTTTCTGTCTGTGTCTATGAAACATCCCTCAAGTTTTTCCTGTTATTTTCGCAAAATTCAAGGGTTTTGCACATTACAATACTTATACGTGAGCCGCGCCCTTTAGAGCATGCTATATTTTTACGTAATTCCACGAAGGTACGAGCCAGAAAAATGGAACATGGCATTTAACGGGTAGAAATCCTGGCACGCCGTTTCGTATCTAATATGCATGCTATAGATGCCAATTCGTCGACCTCTCTCAGTGTGCACATGCTTGATACCATGTCTATGCAAATCATTCTATCTCCGATGTATTTTTCATTTTCTTCCGCATTTTGCTTACCATATTGCAACGGCTTTCTTTTTCACCTTACATTTGGAGGCACTCCTTCGCATTTCACAGAAAAAAAAAAGTGTATTTATTATTGCAGAAAGTGAAACTTGCAGTAAATGCTCGATGTCATGCTCGGACAGTCATTCCAACACAATATTCTCTTTCAATTCTAACATTTTTACACAAAGAGAAGGAGCAAAGTAGATATGTCCGTTTTTCAGCTGTTTGGTACGATTTGCACAGTACATATCTATATTCAGTTCTGTAGAGAATTAAATGCTTTTTCTACGCCTTTAAATTTCCCTCAGTTATTATTTCAAGTGTGCGGAGCAGAGTGTCCCCCGAACATTTACCAATCTCCTTCCTGTGTAATATTACTCAATGCATTTCGTCAGCCTTAGTAAATGGTGATACCAGATTTGTTAAGTGCGCATTCATGATGGCCATTGCAGATATATTCACAGCTGGCTATTTTTCAGTCACGATCAGATTGTTGTTGTTTGCCTTTTCCTGACCAGATAAATTTATCGAAAGGCTATGTCATCTGGGCCTTAGGCTTCGTTCTTCGCCTCCGCATAAAAGGAACCGAATAAAATAAAGTTTAGGTGTTGAAATAACAAAATACACTGTCATTTTTGGCGCAACCTCTCAGGCGGAAATAATGGCAACTGAAACTCGGGAAATGCACAGGGCATGGAGCCAGCAGAAGGTATATAGTGTACAGGGTGCATAGATAAAAATCGGCGCAACTAACCTCAATGTAGAAGAGCACATGCGTGACGGCACAACCACTGTCATGGCCGTACCAACCAGCGGTTGGAATTTCGTGCTTTTTGTCGGCTGTAGTTTGTCTTAAGTTTGCCCTAAGGTTTGCCCTAAGGTTTGCCATCTTAAAACTAGCAGCGTCGAAATGCAGCTGGAGTGCACACTTGTGTTGATCCTTGTCTTTGCCATTAGAGTCGGTGAGTTCCCATGGCGGGCAGATGAGCGAAGATTTACTTTACATCGATGGATACGCCGATAAGCTTTCAAGTTGATTATGCAGAAAAGGGAGACTTGCAGACGGAAAAAGCAGAAACTGCGCCAAGTATAGTGCGCTTGCGTGAGCAGCACACTCATGGCAAGGCCCTTCGTCTTCAGGTAAAACGCAATTACGTCCGATTCCTGCACCTGAACAGATTTCCTTACAATTTTTTAAACCAACACCACATTGTTCTTGTTGGTTCCAGATTTCTGCTCTAAAGTACCATATTTGAATATGTAGTTTGCAAGTATAACCGACAGCTGAATGAGCTGCATGGAAACTGTCTCATGCCATGTCCTCATCTCTACATTTAGTGAACTCTTGACGGCTTTAAACCCATTTTACCGCATGGTTCGCTCTGTGGATATGTCCTAAAAGTGCATTTTCGACGCGAGAGGCAGGATCCGGGTTCTGACGAAGTGTCTAATTAGCATCATAGTGCGAAGCCTTATATCCAAGGTAGCCAGCATTTATTTGATTTCAAGCGCTATCTAGGAGTTAGTTATGTTACAAGTGAAACGCTATACTGCTTTTCTGTGAAACAAAAAAAAAGCAAGCGCTAGTAGCAAACTATTTCGAGGGAAAACATCACCTAAACGTATGAATCTGGAAATTCTTGAGCATCGCGATTGGTACGCGAATTCGAACATAAACAGATGTTGTCTGTTTCAATCTCTCAATTCTGAAAAAAATAAAACTGGAATATTAAGGCCTGTGCCTAATGCCACTCACGTTTCAGTGGTAAAATCTCTACGCAATTCCTGCGCATGCTCAGTTACCTCATTGTGTTCGTCATCAATTATGTTTGTAAATACTAACTTCGAAAGTTCAATATTATTGAAATTAACGCTCTACTTAAAATGCGCCCACAGTTATTAGCCATGCACGCTGCATTCTTTGAGCTGTTGTCGCGTGCATCAGCACAGGCATGTATCAAGTTATTGCGACTGCGTGATCCTAAATTAAAAGGCAAGATAAAATATTTGACAGCGTTATTATGTATACTGGAACGCGTTCCACAGACCAGTTCAAAACGCCTATTGGAGCCATTTATTCAATTAACGTAGGCGAGTTCGCTTGAATCGACAATGTTACTACCTCGGACGCTATATCCTTATATACCCACATCGCCGTTAAAGTTGAAAACAGCAAGATCGCTGGTGAGTGCTCGGCTCTGAGTATCTTGCCACAAATTCCAGCCAGAACGCTTACTACATTTTATACTCTCACGATTGCAGCACGCTGAGTGATAACATATGGCGGAGCAGAAACTCCGAAACACCAAAACAAACATGTCTAGAGGCCACCGGAATAATCGCTTGCCGATAACGCATGTGAGGATGACAAACAGCTGTTATTTATTAGTGTCATTATTCTACACATACTGCCCAAAATAAATTTCTCTTTCCTGACTGCCATCTCGCATTGAGAACACTAACATTGAACAGAATTGCGGCACAAATTTAGGCAGAGTGGCAGCCTTCACAATAGATATTTCGGTGCGGCTCAGTACCGTTTTCGGCCCAGATGCTGACACCTTCAATCAAAGGGCAATGTGCAGTCATGTGAACCGTAAATTTTTGCAACTCATTTCAATTTTCCGATTCTTCAATATACGGGAGACGTGAATGACTGCAGTGCACTCGAAATCAAGCTCTTTTCGTAGCTTTTTAACAGTATTTGCATAAAACCAAACAATGCGGAAAATACATTCGCACATCTAATTCCCTTTGCACAGTTACATAAAGTTACGGTTGATTTCGTAGCTAACAAACGCTTATAAACCGGGAAAAAGTTTTCGCCTTATGCTTTCGTTCTATAATTACGAAAAAATATTCCGGCCATTATAAAAGGCCGGAATTCAGCAATAATGCCTGTTTTGTAGCAGATCTTAAAAAATGGTGGCCCTCGTGGTTCTTGACTCGAAATTCGTTGACCAATGGCGAAATTCTATTCCTTAGGTATACGCATGAAGCTGTGTCACAAGGTTCACTTCACTTATATCAGCACGAAAACAAGAACTGGCACCACTTATAGTGTGAGCTGCATATTAAAATTACACGCACAAATTTCTACAATTTTGCGACGTACTCTTATGTAACTACTCCAGGTTAGCTTGTGCTCAAACATTTAAAAGGAACGGAACTTTTTAACATGCAAACATATATTTACCTTCCAGCATGCTTTGTATTCAGAGACCAAGAAACTTAATTCGAAGTGCCATTTCTAGCTTCTGTCGCTTGTTGTGCCTTATATACTGGTCCTCATCAAAAAGTCACTTGGCACTATGCAGTTCTCTTTGTTATACTGCGGGAAACCACGTAACAGATCGCTGCGCGGGATGCTTGTAACAGAATAGTGGACACAAGTCGTCACGCATCTGCAGAATGAAAAGCTACATTTTTATTGCGAAAGCAATGCTGGACAGCCAAAGCGAGACTTTGGGTGGCCGCAGCTACGCCGTGAAGAGACGTAGCTACGGTCTTCTCATAAAAACATTAGTCCGGCATGACATTTGAATTCATGTTACCCCTATGGCACGGGCAGGAGCTGCCAACTCGGGTCACTCCTTTCATATGGGAGGGCGATATCAGAATCAGTCTGCTATAACCGTTTGCATTCTCGTTACCGATATACGACACGCAGGCACGTCCATTCGACTTGATTGAAGCGCGACTTTATACGTGGGCTGGTAGCTTACGCTCTCGCGTCATATCCTTAAAGGATGAGTTTAAGTGTTCCCCAGCAATGTAGCACCTTACACTGATAGGGCGTGATAGGGGAATAATGTAGCAGGCAAAAGAAGCTTCCGCCATTGCAACTAGGATTAACCAGAGCTAAACCACAACTAATTTTGTTTCAATACTCAAGTTGAAATCTTTGTTAACTGAGATCTATCTGAATATCAAAAATATGAGCACTATCTCGGGCTGCTATAGTCTCCTTAGATTCAGCCATTCCCGTTTCAATTTGTTGTATAGGTGTGGTGCATTATTCAACTGCACCTGCGGCTTTGCTTCAGCGCTAGTCACACCACTGTAGATTCTGCATCGTCATCACAGCAATAACATCAAGAAAATATCACAAGAACATACAAGAAGGGACTCGTATTATCTTCCTGCCTCGTTTATTAAGGGTGGGCGAGCTGAAACAAAGGCAGTAAAGGCCTCTGAGAGAGGCAAACACACGTCACTCTCCCCAGCATCTTCATTGTCTATGCGCCTCGAACGTACAACGCGCTGCCCGAAAGCATGCGTGCCGCCAATCGCCAGATGAGATGGTACGGGACGCTCGATAAAACTCTGGTCTGGAGGGACACCCGCCCCCGAGGCTCTTGTTCGGCTACGTCGTCCCTTTGCGGCATCGAGCACTTAGGAAGATTCTCATTGTGTGGACAGCCGGTATCTCCGACGCCATACGTTTATGCTCCTGTCGTCCCTGCTTCATGCATGATTTCTATGCAACCCCCGAGAGATCACATTCATATCTTGATGAATAAGCCCTTGGAGGAATGGAGGGTACGAATCTACAGCCCTATAGTCGCCATTGTCCGCTGCACCCATTCCTTCAAGAAATATTAAATGAAGCAAGGACTATGAAGTTTCTAGCGATAGTCATGGTTTTATTTCAGCTTTATCCTGCAGTAGACGTGTTCCGCGTATGGTATGTTACTTGAATATGTTTTAAGTGATAGTTAGCTGGATAGTTAGCATATAAGCCTCGTCAACTGATTTCGCAGCATGAACTGAAAGTTACGCTGCTCGTAGCAACCTGAAGTTCACTGCATCGAGCAAGATTGTTTGGAATAATTTCTGATCAGAAATAAAGAACCGATGTATGCACGACTGTGTAAATGCTACTGAACCAACCGAAAATGTTGCAGAATAAGTTTCTACTAGATGGGTCTAAGACCACTTGCTCCTCATTTAGTACGGGCCATTGGCATATACCCTTCGCTTCAGTTGGCACGCAATACTGGGAACAAAAGACCCACTTGAGAATTTTCCGCAGCAAATAAGTTTGTTGGGCGGTTTTCATGCAAAATACGCTTTGTATACATACCGCTGAAGCAGCACGTTATATAGAAGAAGCACTGTATGATAACTGAATATTCCATTAAGGAAAAGCCTCCATATATAAGAAATCTAAACACAGCTTCGATTTTTCCTGCAACACCATGCTATACTTGCTACCCGGGACTGAAATAAATAGGAAATTTGTATGCAAGACATATTTAAATAAATGTGCAACGAGTATTCCAAGAGTAAATATTTCGTCCCAGCTAAATAAATATAAAAAAAATAGAAATCGCCTTACCTGAAGTATTGGTAACTGAATGTGTTCCCCTTTTTTGAAGAAAAGCCTATGTGTCTCGTAAACCCATAGTCATCCCTTAGTTGCATGTTTATCTCGGCGGCAGCTATACCCTCGCACGTGTCCCCAAGTTCAAAATAAAGGAGCTGCAGAATGTTTGCTCACCCTCTATCTGTATGCGCCTAGCGCAAAGAAATAGTCTCCGTTTTTTCCCACTCTAATCCTCTTGTCCCTCGAGGAAAGGCTGAAACAACCGCTCTTATCAGCGTCAAAGGGAGCCGACTTCTAACCGCGAGGCGCCTAAAAGTGTAGCGCTTTCCTGGCGTTAGTTTTCACGTCCACGTGTTTTGTCGACGACTCAGTTCTGTGCGTGCGATGAGCATAAAAATGTCGTGCACATGAATGATTTCCTTTAGGAACAAATAGATGTGGAAAAGAAGGTACACTGACCGCGTTTAGCATCAAAGGGCATTTCTAAAAAAACGAGCTTGCGAGAACTAATGAAAGGTGATTATCAAAATCTCATGAATACTGTTGTTTTCACCAGCATTGTGAGCACAAGTTCTTTAAAAAGTTTCTTCGTGGCATTTCATGTCGGTATGTCACAATTTCCTTCTTGTCGTTATTTCGCGTGCACTCATTTTCAAGACCGAGGATATATAATGCCGCGAGTGAGATTAAGGCAACCGGTCAATCAGACTTACCGAGATGTTCAAACTTTGACGCTTGTAAACAGTATTTAATTTGCCAAGGATAAAATTTTATATAGTTTGGTGAAAAGTTAACCCTCACTAATAGGAAATTTTGTACACATCAAGATGGCGCTTTTGAAACATCTTCCTCCGTTGGCGTCCCAGCCTGAGCAGAACTCACTGTCATGATTAAAATTTAAGCCAAACTTTAGCTTGGCTGGAGGATTTCGTACCGCTTATGAAATACCTATACGCGCACTGAAGTGCAAGGGACGGAAGCAAATCCCACAACTCTTTACCCGCTGAAATAGGCTTTATCCAACTTACTATGTGCGGCCTCTGTTGGCAAACAAAAAGCAAGCTTCCTTTCTTTATTTGGAGTAGTAATCCGAGCTTGTTTGGTTTGTCTGCATCAGTGGACAAGTACAACGAACATGGGTGAAGGAACAAACACAAAAAATTCATTTCATTTTATTATATTATCGTCGCCATTATGGAAATAAAGCATCCCCTCAGAGTGTGTTTAGAAAGGTCACGTACACGTCGGTTACTTTCCCTAATAACCATGGAGCGAAGAGGAAGCTAAAAGCAAAGAGGATCCCTCCATAAGCGAAGCATGTTCACAGTAATGTACGATCTGCGTGGCTGCCTTCTTTGCTGCGCTTTATACGCCTACGTTCAGCTTTGCCAAAACGAACAGCGCTTGCGTAGGCTAAGTAAAGTTAAACACATAAAAGCTATGTGTAAAAGCATGCAAAGCTAGCTCATTCGTGAAGGTAAACAAAAGGCTTTTTACCTAGCAACGCGCGCAACAGAAACAAAGCGAACGGGCGAGGAACAAGAAGTGCGTGTCAATGACCTGGGCTGGCTCTTTAAGGGCGCCTATTAAGGTATAGTTATGCGTGCGTGCATACATTATCCCATCGCCAATGCTTAAAGATGCTTATATAGAATTATACCCAGTATTTCCTACAACGCATTGCAACATATGCACGATTTTCAAGTTCACTGCAGCAGCACAAAGCGGTGTGAAATGCTTAAACGAAGGCTGTAATTTTTCGATTCTCAACTATATCTTAACTTTTTTCGCCGTTAACGGGCTCCCATATGCTTCGCGATGGAAGCATAGAACACATCTTGCAAGTTTAGATTAAATACGACTTGCAGAGTCAGCTCGAGTGTCAAAAGTCCTGAAGCCAGAGGATTTTCGTCTCTGCCTCAAAATGAAGCCGTCATGGCGTCATTAAAAACTTAAGGGCCGTGAAATGCTATGGGACAGTTTCTTGCTGGGATAAGAAATCATTTCGTATCATTTAAAATGCCCTTTGTCCTTTAATGATATCATGATGGCTCCATTTTGCGGCTTTGGCGAAAATCCTTTGGCCATTAAATTTTTGACAGAGACTGTACATACATACCCAAGGTGAACTGAAGTATAAAAATGTGCAGATGACTTTAATATTCCCAATTTAGCCCGGCCGGGGTGGCGCAGTTTTTACGGCGCTCGGCTACTGCGCCCAAAGATGTGGGATCGAATCCCGGACTCGGCTGCCGCTTTTCGATGTAGGTGAAAAGCTAGGCGCGTGTGTGCTGTGCGATGTCGGTGCAGGTTAAAGAACTCCAGTCGGTCGAAATTTCCAGAATCCTGCACTACGGCATCTCTCTTAGCCTGAGTCGTTTTGGGACGTTAAACCGCATAAACCAAACCAATATTTCAATTTGACAACGGTGATATTTGGAACGCGCTTCTTGTAAAATTGTTTTAGTCTGAGCTGCGGCCGTGGCGGCACAGTGGTCAAGGCGTTTTGACGCTGAACACGAAGCCGTGAGATCGAAACCCTGGAGCGGCGGCCGTGTTTTGATGCAGATGAAAGGCAAAAGTACCTCTGAACTTTGCAGTACGCCTGTGTTCCTTGAATAACTACCATGGTCCAAAGCAGCCTGGAACCCTGCAGTCGGTATCTCTCATACAGAGTTAAACAAAATAAACATTGCGATATCGTGCCATAGCACCGATTTCGTGCAAGACGGCGTTTTGAAGTACCATTGCCCGCGTTTGTCATATGGCCCTGTGTTTTGTGAACAAATATGCTAACAAGGCACGTTAAAAAACCAGCAAACCTAAAACGTAAAACTGGTGATACTATGACATAGCGAGGCGGTAGCAAGGATTTCGTGGCCGTTTCTTTGATCTCTGATTAAACATCACTTAAATGAAGGCAATAAGGATAGAAATAGATTAGCTTAAGGGCATGATACCATGGTTTAACACCGCGAAGAAGCACATGGCTCATGGCTCAGCTTGTATTTTCCATTCTACTAGAACGTAACTCCTTCAAGGAAAGAGTATTGTTAGAGTATTGTTTTGTAATGGCATTGCTCGTTTCAGAGGCGTGCCAGGTCATGTTACCGAGCTTATTAATGTCGGTTCTGCTCCCCGAGCATTGTTTCTTCCCTGTTCTGAAGTATGCAGAATAACGAACCAGTGTGGGCCTAACGCCGTCTTGAGAAGCAACATAGCTTTTACTTAAACCTCCTTAAGAACGCCTTTATCAAAACACCATTCTCAGACAGGGTGCTGCATCTTAGGCTGGGCGCCCACTGCAAGCTGCAAGTGCGACAACTGTAGCCCTGTGTAAATACCATTACCGCTAACTTCAACACATGCATGGTACAACCTCGTTATGAGTGAAGAGTACAGCAAACTTACCTCTTGTATGCATTAAATAGTATTGTTTGAATGCTATAGCTCCCAGGACAAGAAAACACGGCAAATCTCTATAAAACCGGCGTTTTGTTCCGCAATACCTCACATAAATTTATGGGCGGTAATGAAGGCAAGGAAGACAAAGCACTTGAAAACAAAGAAGTCAAATTCCAGTGCAGACGATACGTCTTGTGGCCCACTTCAGGCAAGCACTTAACGCTCGTAGCGTAACATCAGGCCCGGCATCCCAAATTTGTCCGACACGGACGGCTGTTGCGAAAAGAGAGTTTCAGTCCGGTGGTTTCCCAGGCTTCTGTTTTTCCTCTCAGATTCTCGCTTCCTTCTTAGCAGGCTTATCACACAAAATTTGCAGTCGCGGCAACGATCTGTTCTCTTCCCAACGTTTCGAACTCTAAAAGCCGAGCCAGCAGACCAGTAGCCTTACCTGCAACAAGTATTATCCCATTACTGAGCCAGCCGGCTGCATGCCCGGAGACGTCTCCGTGCGTAAATCAATGTCAGTCGTTATCGTCTAAGCAAAGATTTGTCTTCGACGCCGCTTAAAAGTGATAAATACACAACCTACCGAGGTGCAGAAGCCGTCCCCTATTTATCTCCTCCCTGCGTCTGTTTCGTAATTCCCGAACATACCAACCAAGGAAGTCGACCAATATCAAGCTGTCTTGGTCGTGCTAGGCCACTCCCTCCCATGAGGATTCTGCACGTCTCCGTACTTATTTTTTTTTTTCTCCGAATAAATATTCGCGGGGACTGTTTGGCTGCACACTTCACACAGCCTTTTGTGGTCAAGGACTACGCAAAGGTTCGGAAATACAACTTCCAAGAGGACTAACTTGACGCTTGTTTGCCGCCGCCAAATAAAAGAAATGCAGGTATGCAGAAAACGTGACGTTCTTAAACACTCCACTTCGTTATATGGTCCGCTTCCCTACACACTACTCAGTGCTGCCCTCTCCCCTCCCCCATAGTTTTTCGGTGATGTGCAGATGTAGGAGAATGTCCATCTGCCATGCTCTTTAAGAGCATAAGAATGCGTCTTCCAATGCTCACATAAATCTCATAAAACAACTGGCGAGGTTTATTGAGTACAAATTCGATTACAACTGTTTCGTACTGATAATTGTCAAAATTAGTCGCTTTCAGGACTAGTTGATAGCTTGCTATTTCCTAAGTAGTAGTCCTGTAACATCAAGTCGCCTCAATATATTTATGTCCTCTACATGTTGAGTTATTCCACCCTGACGTCTTTGCTTGCTCTGCTAAAGCATCGCAACTTTGAAGAGCCGGTATATATACTTTCCTTCTGTCCTTCGATACGGGCTGGCCAAAAGATCTCCGCCATTACCACCTGAAGCCTTATCCTAACTGCTCATTTTAACCAGTGAGTAGACATTTGAACAATGAGCAGTAATATAGAAAGATCTTTCAGAACAGCGGTTTTTTAACATGTGATGCGGCGACATCTTACCTTCGCATAACTCCCAATACGGTGAACCTTAGTGCTTGGAATCTGCACGTGATGGGCGTTTTTACTGTGTTTGGTTTTAACGTGCATATCGTAAGAAAACAGGCGTTTTTACCCTCTACTCTTGTGCATATGTTTAGCCCAGTCTTCGCTAATGATCGCATGCGGAAGGCAGTTTCTGTAGAGAGTTCATATTTTGAACGCATTTTCGCCTGCGACAGCACAACCACTATAATGTCACTGTTGGATATTTTGGTAAATACGTTCAAGACAAGAACGCAACCATCACATTTCATTCAGCGCATAATGTGCGCGCCGTAGCTTGACCAACGTTAATTCCTTGCAAGAACATGTTGTTATGAAGAAGAAGACCGGCAGTGGCGCGAGAGGAGCCCTCGCGCTGGGCCAGACATAAAAGTTATCGTTCATCCTGTCACCATGTTGTGCCGTCTCTCTGCTTGTCACCACGTAACAATATTTTCCGTCATAACACACACACACAAAAAAAAAAACAACGTCATGAGCAAAGCACAACTGTGTGCGTTGAAATACCATTGTTTTGAATAATTTCTTATTGTGTTGCTACGCACTCGTTTTGAAAAATAATAACTACTCGTTCTTTTTTTATTTCGTTTCAGGCAACGCGAAACACCACAGCAACGCCCACGGGAGCGCATGGATTTGGAAACATGAAGCCATGGAAACTTCAAACTCTTGCTCTGCGGTGTACAAGAGAAAACATCAATGTAATGTTTGAGGTACTCGGGCGATGAGTTGAATATATTTCTCCTCCAAAACCTTTTTCTAAGCGTTCGCAGTAATCTGATATCTTAAACATCGAACGTAGGAGAACGTTAGGATATATATATTTGTATGTCTATTTCTACGGAGTATTTATAAGTAAATATTTCTTCGAAATTACTTTAAAATTACGATAAGTGTGCGAAGACGTTAACCTTGAATAATGTACCTTGATTTGACCTTTGTTGGCTTGATTTCTGTTTTCTTCATCAGTAAGAGAGAGGCGTCCTATTACGGACTATTTTTCCCAACGCGGGCACGTATAAGCCACTAAAAGTTTTGCTTAAGTTATTCGCATGTCCAAGAGAGAGAGAAAAAAAAAAGAACGATGCTCTTTCCATTTGCCACTCCTCCCAAAGGCGACTCATGGTCCATTCTAAGCCTAAGAGTCTGCGTACCATCACTTTCACAGTTGCCCTCTAAAAATATACATTAAAGTGGTGTCATGACAGGAAAACCTACATAAAGTAACAGACTATTCCAGGAGCTCTCTCTATAAAGTAGGATCGTCTTTATGGTGTGTATAGTTGCCAGCAGTACAGTCTTGCCACGGTCGAGCTATTTAGACCAGGATAGAGGCATCCAGGCGCACTCATTTCCAAGATCCTTTAGCTTCTTTGCCGGAAAATGGTCTCGGAAGTAGTTTTCCTTCGTCTCTTCACAGCCTGGTCTCCTGAGTAGCCCTCTTGGCGCCGTAGAGTCTTCGGTCCCCTGAGGCAACCAGGTTATACGCTTTTCCCTCTTTCCCTCCCCTTTTCGGAAAATAGTTGCCCGGCTGCTAAGCTTGTAGAAGAAGCACCCAAGGGTCCATGGTCCAATGGCAGCACCCGGTGTAATTGGTTGCGGCTGGCATTGTTTCCGGGGCAAAATATGGCTCCCGCTTCACCCATTGGACGGAGAAGACTGTACGCCAGTGTAGGCGACCACATTTTTCCTAAAAGGCCTGCTTCAGCGCCGAATTATGGCCGTCGCGCAGATTTTCCAGGGTTACAAGGAGCCCTGAATAACGGAGAAAACGCAGAAAAGAAATATTTTAAAATGGCGCGGCCCTTGGTACTATACGTGTCCACAGAGGAGGTGCTGTCCGGAGGGTCATAAGGACGCCTGGAAAGAGAGGTTTCAGTGCACGTACGCTAACTGCTGATTGGTCTTTACACAACTTAACGACACTTTAGACACGGAACTGGCGAAGGGCACTTCAGTAATATCATTTGTCTTGTTGTTTTTTCTCAACAAGTTTTTCCCTTGAGCTCTGCAAAATTTATTAGTTGCTAACCCATCCAGCCAATAGAGTTCACCTGAAGTCCAATGTGAAAAGAAATACTCGTTCAGTCTTGTCAGTTTCAGTTAGTGACACATGGATGTAAGCTTCGGACGAATTTAAACTGCACTCGCCTTAGTGTTGCACTCTTGGTGTGCATGATCGAAAGTGGTCCCCTCTTCATAGCTGATTTGCGTCGAACAGAGGGCTTTGCGCCAGCGGCAGCACACGAACAAAGGCAACATACAAATCGCACAGGTGAGAACTCCTTAGCATATTTTCCCTGTGATTTGCACACCGCCGCATTTGCTTGATAAATTACGAGACATAAGTTATAAGTCAAGCCTTGCAATACCGTAACTTGATATAAGCTCGCCTGATGTTTTGCTTAAAAAACTCGCCAAACAGTTGTCAATGGGAGCAAGCAGCGTCTCACTTCAAACTACTACAGCCTGTTAGTTTAAAATATTGCGGCCACCGGCAAGGAAATTTGAAATAATCGCAAGGTGCTTCCTTATTTGCAAGCGAAATGCAGCGTTCCTTATTAGCGAAGTTATGAGCCGTTTTACGAGCTTTAGGGGCAAATGTGAATAACCATGGGGATGCTGCCATTATCACATATTACTGACAATGATATGCTAAATTCTGTGTTCAACTGTTCATCGTTATTTTTAGTGGATAAATTTCGCGCTATATTTGAGTGTAACAGAGTTAAACTGGCACGAACACGGCTGCCAGCTCGTGAATTTTGTTACTCGCAGTAACAAGGTTTCTAAAGTGCTTGATTGAAGGGAGTTGTCAAAAAAAAGAGCTTTTTTACAATAAGATATTGGGACCTGAGAATTGGTGTTCATACCTAAATAAATTGGCTTCTATATGCGCGTAAATAGAAATTTCTGTACAATTCTATTATAACGCAAGTCGCACTTATGTCGTATTGGCAATCTGACAGACCATCTTTACATGTGTGGTAGATTATAAGGGCTGTATGCCACCATATAGTGCTAATACTAATGTATAGTAATCATTTTACATATAACATCTAAGCATATCAATGAATGATTCACATAAACCCTTTACATACGCTTAGTTCTCACACTCCCACTCGAACACTATAAACCTAATTCTCTCTATTAGTTTGATTTCAGTTTCTAGATATAATTCTAGCAAAGCCACCGTTTCTATCTGTGTGAAACGCGCATAAACAAACCCTCCAGTAGTCGAATAATTAGCATAAAATGGAAGCCTGAACCTGAACCACCATAAAACATTTGCTAGTGACGTTTTGAAGGAAGTGTGCAAAGTTTACATGTAACACGTACCCGTCTAACAACGAAACGAAGTGCTGCTTCGGTCCCATAGGCCCCTTCATTTAAGCACTGAGGAGCGTTCCTTATTTTTCTTCATTTCTTGTACATATTCCCCTCTGGCAGTAAAGGTGACACACTCATGTGTGCAGACGCTGAAAATAAGTTGCAGTCTAAAGGTGTATACGCGAAGAATTCGGTTTTGTGATTATGTAGACAACGGAGTTCTAGGATCGAAGTCACTGGCAGCGACGTATTATTAAGAGCGTAATCACAAAGCACACAGCAGGTTTGTTTCTACTTGCTTTGTTGTTCACTTGCAAGGTTATTTGTACATATATTCCTACTGCCCCTAAAAACGTGTACATATATTGTTGCATTGTACCGTTGAATTGTACAGATCAAATTTACTAGACCACTTTTGTGAGTAGTTTTTTTACGTGTGTAACCAAGCACGTATTGGATCTCCTGCTTATGTCTCCGACAAAGCGCAAGTGAATGGGAAGATTTAATGCAGCAACACTGAAATATCACCCCTGTTCTTCCATTCTAACTTTTTCTTAGCTTCGCATATGACACTGAGCACTCAATATAATTAACTTTGCGATCCATAGCGCTCGCACAGTCGAGACTATATCGCATAATTCCTGCCGTCACCGCAACTCTGGGGTATAGAGTCCACCGCTTCAGCGCATGCACGCTCTTTCAACATTAGATTCTGCACTCGTAAACACCGCAAATGTGGTTGTTGCAATAGCTTATTCATTCAACTCAACATTTCGCGTCCATTATTACAATCTCACAGTCGAGATTTTTCTTAGTTTCTATTTGTGGGTTGCCAGATTACAACAAAAATTGATCTACACGGTGTGCCTCAACTCCTAAACGTGTATTCTCGCATTGCAAATGAGGTAGACCACCCGATAACTTTCCCTTGAATTCCGAGATCATTTGGCTTCCCCGGATGAGGTTTCGGGTTGCGCGGGGCGTTATCTCCTCTTCGAACACGGCTTTGTTACCTGAAGGCGGCCGTCCGGCGGCCCACGTATTCTCACTTTGATCGGCGCCCGGCTAGGTCGAGTCAGCGCTCGCCGAGGTAATTTACGGCTTTAAGCTCTTGATCTCCTCTTCATCGGTGCGCTGCAGAAAGTCTACCCGGTCTCTCAAAGGGGCGATGGCACGGTCAGAGCGAGGAAGGGATCAGTTCCGTCCCGTCCGCCGCCGCAGAATCGGACGCCGCCAGTGCGCGGACTCTGCAAAACAACGTCAGCGGAGCCCACGATCCTTCACGGTTCACCTCACGATCCGAGGATCCCCGACATCGGATCGCGTATATCCGAGGTTGGCTGCGAAGCTTCGCCTAACGTCGCTATCAGTTCTCGGTATTCCGAATCGCGCAGCCGGTCTTGCAACCTAGCTTGTGTCACGATTCGGTCTTCTCTCATTCTTTCGAATGTTTTTCCTTACTTGGCGTCCTGCGACTCGTGCATCTGTAACGGGCAGAAAGCAAAAAAATACAACCAATAGAGATTTTTATTGTCCATGTTCTTAGGACGCAATGAATGAAACATTTATTCATTTTGTTGTGTAGTTTTTTTTTTTTTTGTTGATTAGTGTTTAATAAACAATGTGAAGTCTAATCACTAAAAGCCAGACATATGCTCGACAATGTACGTGTTCTATACGCTGAAATCCAGTATGTTTACATGCTTACGACTTAGAACCAGACGTCTACATTCAACGCTGCAAGTTACTGATCACTTTTTGCAAACTTGTTTTTAATGTCACTTCTTCAATTTCTATAATGCTTTGATTACTTTTCGCAAGGTTTAACGTTCTCTTAATCGATACATTTTTCTTCAGCAATCGGTGTTTAGTGGACTAGGAAATTTTTTCTCGCCTCGGAAGGCGAGTTCTAACCCCTGGTGTACATACGCGAACAAGAAATGAATGAAAACCACTAGGAAAGCATTCAATTCAGAATGACATGCGGCAGAACTGCGGAGAAGCCAGATGTGCAAAAATGTCCACGTGTGCAAGCCCGAGCAGCCAGCATTTCAATCCTGTGTTCTGTGCTTCGCATTTCACCTCGACCGCTAAACGCAGTATCATGTTTTTTGAGCTTCGCTTTTCTTTTTCTTTTTTCCCTTGCCCTAGGAATGTGAACAGTGAAGTAGGGCGCTTTGCATAGCTGCGCAGTGGAGCGCAACTTGCCCATATGTTAGCGATATGCACATCCCTCCAGCGCATATATTGACATACTCTTCGAACTCGCTATTGAGGTGTTCACGAGATGTGTTAATTCAAAAGAAGAACTTAAAAAACTACTGCTAGCGAACTTTCCAGCACATGTGTTGCAGCAGACGTACCATCGATCAGGGAAACCGCACCAGCTCATTTTCGGCTATGAATGTTTGTGTCATGAAGATAGATAAGAAATGACGTAATAAACGTCGATCGCTTTTCTGTAATTGTTAATTTACATTTTACTGCGATGTCAGTGCACGTTAAAGAACCCAAGGTAGTCATATTCTTTGGAGCCCTCCACTACGGCGTCTTTCATAGCCTGAATCGCTTTGAGGGGACGTTAACCCATAACTAAGCCAAACAAAATATTTTACTGCCAGAACTATACAATCAACTCAGTTATATTTCAAGCCTATAATAACTATAGTTTTAATTGTTTACTTCTCTGCAAATACGTAGATGACTACCTAGAAAATTCTACTGTGATAAGAATATGAAATGAGGTTTAGCGAAACATACCTAACCGAACTTTTACCAAGCCTAATAGGGTTGTGTACTGGACATACTTAGCTAGTTTCAAGTTAATTGTTCACTGCTTATATGTCGCGGCATTTGAAGGCACATAGATCTCACAAAACGTTTTTGTGTGAATCTATCAGTGCGAGAGGGTTTTACAATAATAATATTGGGAAGCCACGCATTGTAGCCTATATAACATGTGCTATAGAAACACAGCTGTATGAGACGTTTTCCTGCTTTGAAGCCAAAAAGGTAACCGGCCTCATCAATTCATTTCTGTTACTTCTTTGCCGCCGAAACTCCTTAAGAAGTGAAATCAACAAATGTTTGTGACCATCTGCATACGGAGTTTTCTAGGTTAATGTGTACATT
Source organism: Amblyomma maculatum (assembly GCF_055883805.1). Classification (NCBI taxonomy): domain Eukaryota; kingdom Metazoa; phylum Arthropoda; class Arachnida; order Ixodida; family Ixodidae; genus Amblyomma; species Amblyomma maculatum. Next base: position 101,568,778 of record NC_139349.1, on the reverse strand, counting down.
AGTCTATTTATAAATGTGCAGAACCGATGGGCAAGGCTTAAAGGGTAGAATAATATAGTGTCAAAGCATAACATGTGATATCAATTGTCCGAGATGTAGTAGTTGCCCCATCATAAGTTTGTGGACAAAAATTGTCCTGTTGTTTGAACTTTAAATAAGCTGTCGCTTAGCCGAAGCGCTAACGCTTGCTGTTGAGCTGTTCAATGAAAAATAAATGGGTAGGAAAGACAAAACTACTTGCTTACTCGAGATTTAATTTCACATGAAGATTAGGCACATCAATGAAGGAAGTCCGTTCAGTTCAAAAGTTTACTACCAAACTTTGGTTCATTAATTATGCAGACTATCCGGAGCGGCCAATCAGAAATAAACGTAATAGTTTTGCTGAAAAAACGTCATTAAGCAGCATCCATGTAAGCATACGACGATTGTTCAAAAAGTGATTATCCATAACACGTACTGAAGCAACAAACACCGAGTCCCTATTTTTAATGTGCGTTTTTGTGTGCCGCTACCTTAACTATTTTTGAAGCCAAACAAAAGGTGAAATGCTTTGCGAGATAGAATGCATTAACTATTCTGGTACAATTATTTATCTTAATAATTATTCTACAGCCAAATAAGACGCGCACACAAGGAAGAACTCAGGACAAAGGCTATTCTAACAACTGAAAATTTTGATTGAAACCACATCACTCAGTAAAAGCCACGCATGCACCAAGGCGTCACCGATAACTACCCGATATCATTACCAAATATTAAATTCCTTACATGTGATTCAATGGATGGGGGCTGACACACGCATGGTCGTGTTTCTCTATTTGGAAGACCTCATAGATTTCATGTGCCTTACGTGTTTTTCCAAAAGGATGGAAACTTCAGAAAAACGTGGGGAACGTTTCTTAGGACATCTGCTGCAAGGCAAGACACGATTGCCGTCCTCTGCGTGTATCAGTTCCGGCATCTCTTACTATCAAATCTAATGAGTTCAATTTCTTTATTTATATTGGCTAGTTATCAGTCAGACCTTGACGCATGTGTGGCTTTTACTGAGTGGTGCGGTCTGAATAAAGCTTTTCAGTCGATAGTCCAGCTTTTGACCTGTGTTGTTATTCAGTGTGTGTGCGTCTTATTTGCTGGTAAAATAATCGTTCAGCATGCCATACCAACTGGCCCACTATACAAGTCTGTATAGTGGGCCAGTTGGTGCTTCACGATTTATTCAAACATCTCTAATAAATAAATAACATGCGTTTAAAAATAAAAGTGTTTTTATTCTTAGTTTTTTACGAGATTATGAACTAGCTATCTGCACTTAGTAGTAAGTAGATATAGAACCGAACATAAAGGTTTCTGAGCCGTACGAATCACACCACGTCCTTCGATCGCATAATTCCCAGCCGGTGGAAACAAAGCGGATGGTGATTGGGCAGCTAGGATGTAACAAAGATGCGAAGAAATATATTAATGGAAAAGTATTACATACCTCTATATGCACAGGCAACATTCCTATAAAAATAAAAAATATATTAAGGAACATTATGGCAGCTGTCCTGTCAAGCTTCCATTTTGTATGCGGCGTAGCTCACTGAAGGAATACTTACGCAGTGCGCACGCCAAGCGCGTTTGTGTCCTGTCCTTCCACAATTACCATGTGATGGCTTACAGTTAAGTGCGGGAACTGCGTTGCATGCTTGACGTCCTTAAGCATCACAAGATCCAAAGCGCTGCGCAGAAAAAAAATGGAACCAGGCTATGTATTACAAAAATACACGATATTGGCAAGTTGGGAAGCTTTGGATAGTGCATGGTCGTCTTGGCATGGGCTGTGTGAATTTTTGATTGTTGTGCGTAGTTCCATGTTAAGATCGGCCATTGCTCTTAATTATTGTCGCGTGTGGTCTTCGTCGCTTGGTTATCATGCTTTCGCCTTCTCGGTGAAGTTCTCCGCGCAAGTCTCTCTCACGTTTACATTGACAGGATTAAATAATTGCAAATGTCGATGCTGATAAATATTTCTGTCCTTCTTGTTTCCAGACACCATATACGAGTTTTGTTTACAACAATACAAAACCATCATGCTGTTTCACATGATCTTCACTGCCAGAATATTAGCGCCATAATTTATTTATGGAGGTAAAGTGTATACCATGCTAGTTAGACTAAACAAATGTAACAGGGCATAGATACATGTAGGCTTGTCATTTTTAACTCAAATATATAGAAAATCCGCGGCTGCATGCTCTTGACTATCGCCCAAGAGTCTGAAGTTTAGCCAGCTTGTACCAACTTGCGTATTTGAGGAAACTGCGCTGAGGCAGGATGATGCACTGACAAAGCACGGTGCTATGCGCGCTTTATCTTCTCTTTCTACGCGTTCTTTCCACTTCAGCTTGACATCATGCCGCTGCTGTCACTGTGGCCTATTGTAGTGAAACCAAATTTTCACGAACAGAAAATTTCTAACGTATCGATTTCGAAATTTTTATTCAGTACCAAAGTTGATATTTATCTCAACGATCCCGTAAAAAGAATTATCCGACCTCTACCTATCAAATAGGGCACCAGTATCAATTATTTTGAATAAAGATTTGATGTAATTTGATTTGATGCGATTTAGCAACTGTGTTTCCAAGAATCGAAGTGCTGGAAATTTATCATTCGTAATCATTTCGGCTTTGATTTTAGTGTTCAATTATGGTCATTGAGGCGTGCTAAACAGGAGCGCAGTTAAGACACCCAACCTGTTATGATGGCTCTCATAACCGCTTAAGTTAACTCACCATCAGGCGACATGGTCTTTGCTATATGGGTGGCATCTTCTGTCCTCATCTAATGCTTCAGCTGTACATCAGTAACAACTGCTCATTCGTTGTACATTATCACTTCATCACACATTTCTAAGCTCAGATTTGAGCAAACTGTTATGAGTTAACAGAAGACGACAGCGAGTCGCCACAGTCAGCAACTCAGCATGCCATCACCGAATTTTGCGTCATCTGCAGTACAATAGAATTTAGCAACCATAGTACAAAGGGAGGCACTTTAGAGTACTTAGTAGTCACTAATTAGACGGATCCTCTGATGTGCGTCTTAAGTGTGGTCGCTTCATTAGTATGCAATATCTACAAGTTAGAATATGCTTAAAAACAGGTTGTCCGATTTATATGCAGTTTTACGATCGCATGCTTTCACCGTAATCTCATCCGCATGCTTGATCATTTGAAGCATGTCTCACCATATATTAGCAATTGTACACGAGTCGACTGTACACTGGTTCACCAACATTCAATCGCTTATACTACGCTAATTAGCCGGTAGCCCGTGGGCGATGTTCAATTAATAACCCTGGAATGTAATTCTGGTAACCATTGAATACATTTTATTTTTTTCTTTCGTAGATTAATCGATGTTTTTTATTTTGAAATAGTGCAAAACTAGAGTATTACTTATGTGATTATTACGTTCATTGCCGACTATACGATTTGAGAAATACTGCCTATAGCCGTACTGCTTGACATTGTTGTATTTAAACACCATCACCTCTTATATGTCTCTAGAGAAGACAGAAATGTTTGTAAATATAAAATGAAACAAAGGCATTTATTCTTACACTCAACATTCCAGTTATTGGCCAAAAAAAAAATCATTTTTCTTTAATAACAGAGAACCTAGGTCGTTCTGAGGAAGCTAAATTGTGCATGCTTAAAAACAATAAACGAACACCTATTAACCATTATTACACATTTACTGATGCCCGTGAGTTTTCAGAACACAGAAACCAAGAAAAATAAACAAACTTTCTTGCAGCCTGGATGCATTCAGCGACATTTAGCGTCGTATTATACAGGATGCACGGGAAAGTATAAAGTTCGTCGTTCAGTTGGTGGCTGATGCTTTGACCACGAAAAATTGAGCTTCTTTCGCGTTGTCCGATCCCAAACATTTTCATTTGCTCATATGTGCGTTCTGACCAAACTGCACCACGGTACAACAGGTACCGTGGTGCAGTTTGGTCAGAACTATATTAGAACGTAACCACACAAAAAAAAAAACTTTTTGTTAGAAATTACACCAATCAAAATAGCATATATGTATTTAATGATTCGCGTATGAACCAAAAAGCCGTTTACCTAAATTCAGCAAATGAATCTTGGAGTCCTTTAAGAATCCTATCTTATCACGTTGCAACATGCACCTAATGAATTTTGAGAAGCGTGACGGTCACGTTATTATTCGTCGATAATGCTCTGTACGCATGCAGTTATTAGTCCTTTCTACATGCGTACTATTAAGTTAGGAATCATCTCAGTTATGTTGTTTCCCTTATGTTTTCCCAGGTCCCGAAATACGCAATATTTTATCTTGTTCCGCATTCTCTGACTCATTCTTCTTGCAATGTTCAAACGTTGATGCAGAAAAACAAACCCTTATCATGAGCCGGTTGATTAAATATTCTTTTATTTTTAATTTCCCATGAACACTCACCTGTATTGTTTGTGCGTATTTTTGGTCAGTCACGACATTGTTTACCCAACCCTGTATGAAAAGATGATTTCATATTAGCTTCGTCATGCTCACAAACAACCTATTTATATGACTTACTCTCACGGACCAATACAATCATGTATAACTTTGCTTTGATTTTGTAAAAAGCGAACTATAAGCTACCAGCTTATACCTACCTTTCTTATGCCATTGTCACTAAGTTTATTATGCACCTTACGTGTATTCATCATCAGATGGAGTACACAGGCTCAGTTCGAGACAACCGTCATGCATTATAACACATATTAACAAAATAATTTTATATTAAACGCGTGAATATAGCAGCAGCCGCTACTCCCGCCCACAAAGCAACTTTACCCAACTTTTTCTTATTTTATATTAGACACGCTTTTTGCATTATGCCCGTCTTTATCTTCGATGTCGGAACATCGAACTGCATTGTATTCAGTTTAACTTTAGTGTTTTGTACTTCAGTGGAATGTTTCAAATCTTTCTCTCTGGTATAAACATCAGCCATTTGTCGTTTCAGAACTGTGTGTTTATACTTGCAGTCCAGCTTCCCGCCCTATCTGTACTCACAGGCAACATATTTGCATCTTGATGTCGAAATATTTCCCTCAATGACAATGCACCTAAACCACATGCACTACACACTAGTACTGATTTGTTGTAGCAAAATTTCGCGAGTTAATTTTTAAAGTCAAGTCACGAGCCAGTATAGCTTGCTTTGTTCATGTAACATGTCCAGCCCATCTGCCGTCATTTGACCTATTGCTACCCTTAGTAATCTAGACGAAAATGGAACAAGTTTTTCTCCCTAACTTTGTTCACCTTGTTGTTCCGCATATAATAATAAGCCTCCTAATTTGTCCCTGCTGGTATCAGATTTTTTTCTGAACAGGTAAATATCGATGAAACACAAAGATTTTGTAAATCTTTCCTAATTACTTTACTGTTAAATAAAACTGTACCTTCGTTAAAAGAAACGCTTCCTTTAAGCCGGAGATTTGCGGTAAACTTTAACCTGTGGTGCCATTCTTGGCAGTAGAAAAAGGAAACCTATAATGGAATAAATTCTTCTCGGTGATTGCGCGTGTTAAACGTTATCTCATCTATTAACTTTTCTTGCGGCAAACCTTTTTTTGTGTGTTTGGTGCTCTTGGCATGCAAGTGTGGTATGCACAAAATCATTTGCAATATACATAAATGGTCCCATTTGTTTTCATTTCAGTCTAACTGCAGATTAGTTTCAGTCATTTAACTTGAGTATGCTGTCCCATTTACTTTCATAATGTGCACAATATTGTAATCTACTGTTCTGTAGCTCAAGTCACTCTGATCGCATTTATGTTTTTTTTTTCTTTTAGATATAAATAGACTGTGAAGGAAAAAAAACATTTTCGGTATTTCTTAGAACTTCTCTCAGATCCAGTGCACCTTAATGGATTATTATTAAGCTTATGTTTTACCTTCATATTAATGCAGAAAGGTAGCACTGTACATTGTTTTGCGGATTCAAGCGATACTTTGAGCAGCAAGCGAACCATACCTCGCGGGGCATCCGGTCACAATGATTGAGGGGCGATTAGTGTTCATAGACCTAAATGGCACTCGGATGCGGGAATGTCATATCGTAAAATATCAAATAAGCAGGTCCTACTGTAACGTGTTATATGAGGGTAATGTCTTTGGGGCGATTTATTCGTAGCCTGGGTATTCAGCCATATGATATCACAATACTTCCCGCTCATTGCCTCTCTACATGTCGGGGTGCTATAGTGCCAGTGCAAGTTTATAAAGTAGTCAGGTAAAAGAAATATGCGAATGGAAACGCATTTTCATGTTCCTTTATTTATATATATCATGTTGGCATGTTTACGCAGCCTATTTCTTTTTGTTGACAATATACGTGCTGCGCAATATACGCAAACCATTACCGCATTGCTGTGTTGGTTACTACATGAGAGTTGCTCCGCTGCAGCATTGTTTATTTGTGTCCAGTCTTCAAACAACCGCCTTAATAAACCCTGCCAGTAGAAGATGAAGGGCTTGATGCGTTTGCCATAACATTTGCATACGACCTGATGCAAAGCTTGAAAACGCCCTCGTACAAGTATTTTGAATATGACCGTTCGAAGGCTCGCTCTGAATGAAATTCTCCCTGAACGCTTGATTTTTATGCGCCTCGTAGCCATGGTGCCCTTACAAAAAGTTACAATGCGAGAAAATTTATGAATTTTTCACGAAAGATATCTTAGTTTTCTTCAGCCCTAGTGACCAGAATAACAAATTACGAGAAAATGAATTGTCCTGGCGGAAGGCCTCTTTCAAGAACAGAAATTACTAAAACAATTATAAAACCATTTCTTTATAAAAAAATCTACAGAAAAAAAAAATACTGTGACTACTTTTCTTTGTATCTCACTTACTAGTTCTATTAATAATATTTGCTAGAACCATTGATCACAACCTTCCTTATAGTCTGTATATATAGCTTTCAAATTTAGGCCAGCCATTCGAGCAGTATGTTTCTAAATATATTTTTCGTAACTGAATAATTTACTCAACAAAGCTACTACAGCTGCGGTCATCAGTTGGACGTTAAATTTAGTGGCGAGACCGACATGAACGCAGAACAGTAAGCGGTCTTAAAGTAATTTTCATACTTCACATCGCACCTACGAAGTCGTTTTTTTTTTTTTTTTTTTTCCGTTAGCGGAATATGAGTCATCCCAAAATAAAATATTCAACTAAGAAACCGTATTTCAGAGACAATGCCTCAGAGTACGTAAGTGCTTGAGTTACTTGTGCATGTAGTTACAAGTTCGGAGGGTGGCCGATAGAGATGTAAACAAAAGTTTCGAAATTTTTTCCCATTTCTCAATGCACTTGTGATGGCGGCCACTCAATTAGTAAAGACGAGTACTTTTAAAGGAGTAAACGAAAGTGCTCAACGCCTCGTCAAATTCATTCCTTTTTGAAGCATCATGATGAATGTGTGTTTTGTATGCCCATCCTACATCTGAGCATTGGGTCAGCTTGTTGTTTTCAGAATCGCACACGCATTTTGCTACTTCGACATGCTGCCACGTGCGCTACGATTTCTCACAAATACAATCGTTCAATTTCGCATGAGGCAAGGTTTCATTGTACCTTTAGATAGATGTATTAATAAGCTATTGTCAATATCCCCTAAAGCCCGCATCACGCCTGTGTGGGTTCTATTAACTGCTTTGTCAGTTCATTCGCGCAGACGTTTACCGAGTTGTGCTTAACCAATTAAACTGCCGACTGCTCCGCGTACATGTATAACCGCAATGGTTTAAGCTGTTCAGGATAAAGAAACGCAGAAACTTTGAAAGGAGATACAGTAATTCTTTTCGAGTAGAGTACTTTATGTCGGAAGTTTAGGTTCTGAGGTGCTGCATTATTCGCTGTTTTGTAATGTTATAAATTAGTTCGTCGGTAACACTTTGCAACTTGCGACATCTAACTTTATACCACCTGGCTTTTGAACTGCTGCATGTATGACTGCATGAATATTCTCTTTTTTTTTTGCCATTTTGTGCGCAAAAATTAGTACTCACAATAAACATTCAATGTATAAAACGATACTTCCCAAGGAGTGAAATACAGCAAAAGTATCTTGTCACGGAATCCGCGCTTTCAAGCCCAGAAAAAAAAATAACATTTTTCACTTTCTCAGTGTAAATGTACGAAAAATAAATAAACTTGTTAATCTCAGTATGATGCTATCAAATGTACAAACGTCATGACGTGTCTGCGCATTAACAACTGTGACATATGTACATTAATTCACTATTAATACGCAAAAAGTAAGCAGGCACTGCTGTTTATAGAGACTTGCTTGTCGTTAAGGCATGCGCTCAGAGCGAGTTTCGCATAGCCTGCTAAACGATGATCTGTTGCAAAGCTAAACAGAAACACTGCCGTTCTTTAAAATTTTCTTTGCCTAAAGGCCAAGAACAAAATTACCATGATCATGTCGTTCTCATTTGCTCTCATATTAGATGTTATTTTTAACGTGTTTCAAGTCTAAAAGGAGCGTCCACAGAAAGTAGGAATTAAAAAGACCTTCATGAAGGCCTTGATAATGTCTTGTTTATCTACATTATTTTTGCTACTCTGGTCTTTTAGTTCGAGCGCTTTTCGGAATTCAAAAGATTATGGTGCCCACTTGTGATTTTACCAGATATCTATATACCACATCATTCATCTAGAAAGTGATCACGCATCACGCATTTGTACGCCGAAATTTTATGGTTTACATTTTGGTGCAGGGACGGAATAAAGCTGGCCTAATTCAAATTACGTTTCTCACTTCCAAAAGGGTAACCAAATCACTGAAGCGCAAGGCCCCTCGCGAGCTGTTCTGTAGACAGTCTGGGTGGACCAGCGGCGCTATCGGTCGACGACCTATAGTATGTCCAGTTTCAAGAACCCTGTGTATAGGCACTGCTTGTTAATACGTACATGGATCTTAATAATAATACTTCACTCTCGTAAGCAAGCGATTTTAAAAGGAAACGTTTTCATGTAATACACTTGAAAAGAACCTGTCAATTCCGACTTTCACCATTTACTTCAGGCGCGTTATTAACAAGGCTCTGTTGCCGCAGCCTAACAACCTCCGAATGTATTTTTTGACCATTGCCTCTTTCGCAGATGTGTAACGAAGTGTCAGTTTCGTTGACCAACCTTGATGACGATGATGATGGACTGATTTTTCATGGTGCTAGGGAATCTTGGGCCAAAGAGCGCCAAACACAATTCAAGGGTCAACTCAAATAAATGACCAAACTTGATTAGTACGCTACCAAAAAGCTGTTTATTGATCCAGTGAATGCCATCGAAAATCGAGAAATGTGTGTTTTTGTGCATGCGCCCGTTACTCCCTAAAACATGTGTATGCCTTTGAAAGTCAATAAGAAATTAACCTTCATTCTAATAAACGCTGATTTCATTCATGTTGTGAGTACGTATTTATTAGGCCACATCGCCAGATCTTTAGTATACTTCGGCGTGAAAAAGAAGAGGCAAGCGAAACTTTCGCAGCATCTATAGATATATACTATACGCATGCATGCGCTCAAGGTAAGTGATGATCGCCATTGAAGCAAACGAAGACGCCGGATGACAGGCAGGACTCCATTCCTGTCTTGATGTAAATTCGTAAGTACAACATCAAGTCATATCCTCCCTATGAATGACAAGACAGGTCATAAAATTTTATGCCGTATTCTGTGACACGCAAACTGTGTACTACTCGAATCCCGCTAAACATGCTTTGGGTTGCGCATCCTACATGTTTGGGTGGCGCGGATGTGTAGCGTGCAAACTCTGCTTTGGTCAAAACACCTTCTGTGTGTTTTCCACAGCAGTGCTATTTCCCCTCCGCCATCTTCTGGCATGAATATGAACTGTGATACGGAATTGGTACACCTACCTGCTATATGCTCAGAAAAGGAAGTGGCATTATACCTGAAATAAAACATGAAAAAAGGTCGATCATTTGCCGAGCTACTCTGTCACCACAGTGACATTTTAATTTAATTTATGAATAAGAAACTTCCACATCAACTTATGGGCCTCAGTGCCCATTGTGCTTGCTGACAATATTGCAGCGGACATCATCTGCCCTTTGCCTAAATTCTTTCACAATACCGTGTTAGCTTTAGTTAGCGTGTTTTATAGTACTACGAAACCCTGAGTAAATTTATAGGCCTCAGTGACTTATGATAGGTAAGGAGGTAAAAAAAATATTGATTCGATAAGATCAATAATTAGGTGAGTAGATGATGCATCAAGGCGTATGCGTAATTTCGTTAGACTGAAGCGTCACTTTGACGTTCTGCGACTTATCCCAGGGCATTATAAATCATACAATAACGGTTAATCATGTAACGGGAGACGAGGGCCGACAGGCGCGCCTTGATGCGTCACATTCAGAAAGTACAAGATGACAATAAATAAGCGAAAAACATGATCAATATGATCCGTCACGAACACATTTGATATCTAATAACTTCACTGAGAATTGTTCAAGCTTCATAGCCCTACCTCAAAACTGAAAAGTTATGCTACTCAGATCGAGCTCCGGCTACGGCGGTCATATTTCTGTGATAGCGACCTGCGAAGACATGTGTAAACTGTTCTTGCGTACTAAATAAAACACTTTGAAAACCGTAAGTGGTCGTAATTATTGCGGGGACTTCTATCATGGCGTCTCTCATAATGCAGGTATATTTTAGAGAGAAGGTCGAAGCTTGCGTTCGATTAGTAGTACGAAAAAATAGCCTGATCCTAAACTTCGATTTTCTTGTAATCTGAGCTGCACACAAACGAACGTTCAATATCGTAAGATATCGAAAGCTCGCATCATGTTCTTTTCTGAACTTTGTTTTTGCCATTACGAAGCAGGTATTGTGATACTTAGCTGTAAATGCTTTTGGTGTCAATGAGCAAGATAGATTTAATGCTGAATAGAATCGGTTCCTTATCATGATGCCAATCATCACACAAGCAGCTCGCGCTTTCGATACCGGGAACATCAGGAGAGAATGACAACCGAAAATGAGCATCAGCATTTGATTTTTCGCTTTGTGCACGCCCGGGCTAATGTATGTGTGCTTGTGCGTGAGTGCGTATCATCCTCCGCGTAAAATTTGTCCTAATAAATTCATAATAACAATGGAAATCCAATTGCTTTCTTTTGATCGCCACCAACGTATAAGCATATTTCTTTGATATACATAAACGTATAGTTATGCCGGCAAGGCCTTTCAGTGCACTTCGTCACTTCGTCACTTGAGACATGGTCATATAGAAATTCGACTAAATTGTTCCATCCATGTGCGCAATGTCTACGTTAAGCGCAATACAATTAGGACATTTGCGCTTTGCTTTTAGGGCATCTCACATAAGTGCGAACTGTACTAAATGTTAACTCAAAATTCCTGTCACGTTTTCTATATATAGACCAGACATTGTGAATATAGTCGGAACTTTCTGCAGTCTAGGTTGAGCCAGTATCGGCTCCGCGCGCAAGTGCACATTGAAAGTCTCCCTGAAGCAGAGATATATAGGGCATATTGAGTTATTGCGTTTATTTCTGAGAAAATGCTGCAAAACGAGGTGGCTCGCCAAAATATCTGCGAACAGAACCTAATGTAAATGTTGAGGTGCATTCATAAAGCCGGGCCTATCATGGCTCATTAGAAAACCGCGACACGCAAATGTAGTATTCCAATCTTGATGTGTAAAATTCTGATCTCTTAACGACAGGGTCCCTCAACTTCTTTTTTCCCTAGTCTCTCAGGGAGTAAAACGGCGCTTACTGCGCAAAAGTGACTCTCAATGCAACGTAAAGGTAACACGCACCCACTGAAAGCGGGTAATGATTACGTTGAAGATAATTGCATAACGTGAGCGTTGCTACGTCGGCATTTGGTGTCGCCGTCTGGCTGTGTTCACGGCTTATTTTACGGCTATTTAAATTTAAAGAAAAAAATAACAAAACGCAACCTGAAGAGAACACAGCCCCAGGGAATATGATACTAATTTATTTGAATGTCGTAAATTTCAACAAAGAGAGTAAGGAAAAGAAGTCCTGAAAAGGTTTCGAACTGATGTCTCGGCGGTCAAATATGTAGCGTTAATTCATTATGCCACATATGTTTTTTTCTTTGTTGCCGGTCAGCAAAGTACATACCGCCATAAAACTCACTACCCCTCCTTTGGCTTAAGCGATGTATTAAAACATTTTAATGATCAATCCGTCGATCACATCCATCCACTGAGGCTGCTCGGGCTGACTACGGAGAACATCTCTGCAAAATGAAGTTGTGCTCCGACCGTACAGTTGTGCCTCTCCGACCGTACATTTTTTTCGGCGTGCCTAAATGCCATCGGCGTATTCCAAATGCTGTGGAGGCTCAGCACCATAATCATGTCGTATGGGACCTCGTCACTTTGTGCGGATAGAAACCGGATGCCGTAAGGATTAATGGGCAGTTCTTTTTTTAAACTTCTTTGTAATATATCCCAGTGAAAAACGCGATCATAGCGGTCCATAAAAACGTGATCGATGGTCTCTGGTTTTTTACAGATAATGCAGTTGAGGATCCAAGGTACAAATATACCTTTGTCATTAAGCCATGTTTTTACGGGAAGGGTAGCAGAGTGAAGCTTGAAGAAAAACGATTTGACGGTCGGTTTAACTGGCATCTTCCTAACTCTCTTTAGGACATCTTGGCCTGGGCCTCCACAATATGTGGATAGGTATAGGTGTACAGGTACAAACAGGTTGAGCAAGTCCTTACACAATTTTTTTTTTTCCTGGGTACAGTAATAAGCTACTTAACCGAAAATGGGCACGTAAAATTTGTAAGGCAATCATCGGGAACGGCGAGCTTTACATGCGCTCTTATTCGCTTTAACAATATTTCTGCTATTTGTCTCCAGGTGACGCTACTCAGTGGATCGTATACCATTCAAAGAACAGAATCATGACAGTATTTTTAAGGCAACGATGTGCCACTGAAATCAGTGGAAGCAGAATGTGTGTCTGTCATGCTTACTTACGGGACGGCTGAGTCAAATTACCGTATAGAACAAAATAAAATGTCTGCAAAGCTCCAGGCTGAAAAGAATACCAAAGCTCGGCCAATATCAAGGAGACTATAGTTCCGAGAATCGCTCAGCGTCTGTTACAAAGGAGACGCTGCAGTATTTGTGAAGCAAAACGTTTCCCTTATCTTTAACTGAACTTAGAAATGTAGGATAATGTGACCTTTGATATATCATTCCTTATCATTTTTAGGGTACTCTGAAAGATTGATTTTCCGGTTTACTTTAGTGAACATTAGCGTGTTACCCTATTTCTGAAACCGCCCGTTACGCATGAAACTTTAAAGACTAAAATGTGCTACCGCGACAAAAAGCGATGCGACCCGCGTCGCGCCGACGTGCTCCGCTGTTCAAATTTCCTTATCTTCACGCTTGCACCTGGTCGGTAACAAAAACACGATACAGTCGTGCGTGGTACAATAAAAGGTGACTCCAGCGCCTCTTGTTCGCATTTGCTTTTAACGCTTGTGTATCTGTCGCGTACAGCGTGCGTCTGTATATCTAATTGCTTGACACATTTCATAGTGAGAAATGCTCTATAGGCAGAAAACGCCTACCACGTGTCGGTGTACGCAAAAAGCTTCATTTCCATGCAGCCAATTAGGCCAATCACTTGAAACCTCTGATGATATCTGGGAACATGCATGTTCCATCAGCCGGCAATATTATCAAGTGGATATAGCTTGAAAGTAGTGCTACAATGCTGGTGTTATTTTTCCTGGGGATACGTATTCTGTAAGCTTCTGCGGACGGTACGTTGTCTAAAGCTAATAGGTTGTGCGTTAGAGTAGTACGTTAGTTAGCCTGTTTTCTTTTTTGCTTTTTTGTTGCAATGTACGTGTAAGTATACCCTGGCTTTGTCTCCTCCCTTGTTTCATGCTCAGCTCCTTCTCTTTTTTTTTTTTTTTTGTAATACACACGTAGTTTATCCCTGCCCAAGCACAACATATGCTCCAGTACATTTTTGTGTTTCCTAAGCGATATGCTGATTTCAGGGAACATCAACACGAACGTCATTCGCCTTTAACTCTGCGCTGCACACCTCTTTCTACGAATAAAAGTACCAAACAAAGAAACAAAATTTAGTAAACATCAAGTGCAAGCGGAGGCTCCGCTCTCCCATGTTACGAATAATAAAAAGTGACAAATAAATAAAGGTTGCACCGTATGTCCTCACACACAACCGATCCATTCATCATGCGCGGTCTTCAGCTGATTAATAAAGACAGATAAAAAAATAAACGCATAACCGGGTTTGTTAAAAACAATACCCTCCCAGCCAAGGAGAAAATCGATGACAAGAGCGTCCATTACCAGACTAAGCTAAAAAAAAATGTTCTGGAGCTGTGTGTACCATTACATTAATTGCGCGACCCACCACAAGATGGCGCACCAGCACGGAACTTAAAATTTGAGATGATATGGTGGACCCTGGGTTATACGGTAGGTGCCGGGCTGAACAGGCAGAAAGCCGACGTTCGGCGACGAAGCAGGCCAGGCATTCAAGCAAACATAAACAAGTAGTGCATTTGAACACTCTCTCTCCCACCCATGAAGCTCTAGCAGCCTCACTACAGCACGCACTTGCTGCCAAAGCAGAGATGCCACAACCAGGAAAGCTCTACAGGAAAGCATTCACTGGTTTGCCAGGAGATGTACTCTCCTTCTCCTCCTCACCCTTCTCCTCAGCTGCTTCTTTCTCTAAGACAGCCGCATGCGCTCTCTCTCTCTCTGTGTTCCACGCGCTGCCCAGGCAACGGCGTCTAGAAACGAGAAGACAGGCGCCGTTCGTCCATCCCGAAGAGAGGCCATGGGGGAGGGCATAGGGCTCTTCGGCCGACCAAGCGGCGCAACAACAGGCCTGTCCGGAAAGCAGCGACGCCGGCCGCGTGGTGGCGAGGACGCGCACGAAGAAGACGAGTGCTCCGAGGGTCGTAAAAAAGCGCGACACTGAAGCAGGGCAAAAGGAAGAAAAAAAGCACAGACAAGTTCGGCTAGGGGTGCAGCCAGGCCATTAACGAGCTCGTCCGACACCGGTTTTCATTGGCCGGCGGGCAATCGCTGTTGGCCGCGGCTCGCAATTGCTCGCGCTCTCACTGGCCAGCTCACGGGCGCCACGGCCTCTTTTGCTATCTGCCCCTTGAAGAAGAACTGCGGGATGCTATGGGAGGCCCTCCTCGCCCCTTCTTTTCACCCCCCCCCCCTCCCACTAAAATAGCAGGCAAAACACAGCGGTGCCATTTTGCTATCCCCCCTCCGCCCCTCACGATAGACGCACAAATCAACGTCCACCACTCGTGTAAGGTCGGATGAGCATGCCCAGAGGGCAAGCAGTATACTCTCGACAGCCGCATACGACGACACTGCCTACAACAGCGGCGGTGGCAGCTGCGACAGGGACTGCTGTTCTCCATCTCGACTGGCCGCACGACAGTAAAAATCTCCCTGACACGTCCTGCTTCGGCACCTCTCGCTCTCTGGACGCCTACTTAGTCGCCCTCGGTTTTGTGGGTGCTGCAGTAACGCGCGCACTTTCGCGCTTGCCGGACTGTCTGAGGCTGCAGGTTCCGTGCCGGGCCGGAAGCAGAATTTAGGGTGCTGAATAGGGAAACTCTACGGTCTACGTGCTTATATTTAGAAAGGAAAACTGGGGCAAGTCTCAGTATACGCTTCATGCAGAAGGGGAAAGCGCGGAGAACAAGAATAAAACAAAATGCATCAAGCGCCATGGAATGAAGGATAGGAGATAGCTGGGTTTATATATCTTGTTCTTGCAATATATCTGGGATATTGCAAGAACGAGTTAAAAGGATCAGAACATTTTTGCACGCTCATGCCTGAAGTATAGTGCGCTAAATCCGTTACAGTCAACCCTGCAAGCCTGCCAGCGCCCTGCAGTCCGCAGAGAAGACTTTTAGAGATTTGTCTTGTATCACTGACAGCTTCGAAGATGCAGCCCTAGCTTAACTAAGTCTGCAATGACAGCGACGAGCGCGTCGCAAGGAGCAAGTGCAGTAGAAATGAGTCTCTAAGTAACTCGAGACTAACCAGTGTAAAAGAAATTAAAGGGACACTTGAGCTCTGCCATTAGGGAAATGATGCGACAGCACTAATGGCTAACGGCAACTGTACATTTTGCTAATCCTTGTTCGTTTAACTGCATTTCGCTACTCTGTTAATATGATCATCATCAGCCGGACTATACCCACTGCAGGGCGAAGGCCTCTCCCATATTCCACCTATTTACCCTATCCACTGCTTGTTGCATCCACTTGACCGCCGTGAACTTCTTAACCTGGTCTTCGCATCTAATTTTCTGCCATCACACGATACGCTTTCCTTCCCTTATAATTCAATTTTTTACACTTAGAAACCATCGGTTATCCTCTCTTCGCACTACATCTTATGTCTTGCCCATGCCCATTTCCGCTTGATTTCGACTAGAATATCCTTAACTCCGTTAATATATGATCACTTAACTTGACCCTCTGACTCTCACCTACACCTAAGCGTGTACAGTCGTAAGCTGCCAAATTGCATGAAAGACAACCGGACCGAGTTAAAAGTCAGCTTTCACCATGTATACGAACGTTCGTCATGGCTGGATGTCCTATACAGTTACGACACGCGTGTGACACGGTATTCCAGGACCCGCCTCAACACCCATCTCACCCGTACACCTCGAATGAGCTACCCTGCCTTGTCATGTCATGTGATGCGACGTCATGGGATCACGTTATACCACACAACCTGCAGACCAGTCAGTGCCCTACCATGCAACCTTCCAGCTGCAACCTGCCAGAGACGTGCTCTAGAATTTTCGCCCACCATGCTATTGCCGGATTTTCAGAACATAGCTTATAACGCTTTGTAGGTAAAAAATATAGGCGCCCTTAAATATGTTTTCATTTGTTTCTAGCTTGTACCTGCAAAGCCTCCAAAACGAAGGTAAAGTTTACTGATGCATGCATACGGTTGAGGCGAGTTCTTATTGTGTATATCCTTTCACTATACTACAGTACACTTGTGTGGTTCCAGACTGTTATACAAATACGTTTCCACGAGTACCGAAGGTCTATATGCACCGGTCAATGTTCTTGTGCATGGGCTGTTAACATCGTCATGACTGCCAATATGAAGATAGTTGTCCATGGCTTGCCTTAGTATACGCACCATACAATTACGTCACATTCGGCCATTGGTGTGACTCTCACACATATCTCGCACACACACCCTCCACATGTTTGAGGTGACGTCATATTTCTTATCTGGCCGGGATGATCATGAAGGATCTTTTTTTTTTTTTTTGCAATAGGAACCCAGAAAATAAAAATGTCTTCAGTGGAACCAGCATCGAGCAAGCTCACTGATGCAGCGACATTAGCATGCCATTTATAGCCCCAAGTAGATAAGCACGCTGAGACGTCATCGGAATAAGGTGAACGAAGCTTTCGAGCTAAGCGTCCAGCAAGCAAAAATAAAAGCTAGCCAGCAAGCCCATCGCAACGCGGCCTTTACTGCACTTACCCAAGACAAACTATTTCGAGATTCATGTACGCCATTTCTGTGAGCTCCTGCAGGACCAACGTGGCACAAAGCTGTTGACCTCACATAATTCTCTTAGTCGGCGAAAACAGTAGCTTCAGGTGCAGCCGTCAAACTACGAGTAGGTTTAAATGAACGTACTAAATCAGATCTCACCGTATCGATGTCGGCTTTATCAACATCTGACCAATGCCGGAGACCACCCATGCACCTCTCTATTGTCGCGTGCGGTCTATATGGGCGTGCGGTGGTGTACGGGGCATGTACTGGGATCGAAACCAAGCACCTCCACCAAAATATGTCGCGGACAACAGGGCAAGACGCGAACGACAGGACTAAGCTGTAGGGGCAGGTACAGTTCCAAACACAGCACGCGAGCCGACTTCAGTATCCCCTTCTTTCAGGCGCCACCTAAGAACATCAGGAACTCCAGGTGGCAATGTACTCTTTGAACTTTTCAGCTTAAAATTGCACATCATGCAACAATAGCTCTGGTACGATTTGTGCACCTTTCTTATACAAAACCAGAAAATGAAATTAGAGGCGTACAGGAGAAGCTGGCTTCTATCCTGAAGGGGTGCATAACTTTCTACCCTGCACGGTAAGCTCACAGATCCCTCCATGTACTTCCGACTCCCGCAGCTTCCCTGGTATAGCCGTAGGTGATCGCAGAACTTTGTTGTTATTTTACATTGTTTGACGCCATGGTACAGTCCACGATGGTATCGACGCGATTGTCAACATCTGTGGAGAAAATATCACCGATATCATCATCCTTATAACACCAGTCAAGCTGAGACCATTGCAGAGAAAAGCCTTTCCCAGTAATTTTCAGCTGCACCTATCTAACATAAGTTCTCGGCCACTATGCATCACAAAAACATCCCTGGCCTCACTTCTCCACATGAATCTATGTACTGTGATGCAAGAAAGACGCGTTCTTTTTTTTATACTAGCTCGAATATTGCCTAAAAAATAGGGACGGTATTAATATTATTGAGCGGCAGCAGTCATGCCGCCCGGCTCCAGCCTCATCAGATATTGGGTCACAAAACTTTAATTACTGAACGAGTAAAAGCTTGGAGAATGAGCAATTGAATGTTGCAAACGCAACGAATCAGACAAGTAGACGCAATGACGACATTGTACAATTTATAGTCAGCTTGTCAAACTAGAGTCCATAAAGAAATATGCATGTGCTTCAGGGGGCACTTCCAACTCTTTTGTCGCATGTGCACCGTATGATATTTGCACTGCGACGATTTTTTCATCAGTGAGGTGCTGTATCAGATGTAGATCAAAATATTTTGTCTTGCCTAAAATTCATATAGTATTCCTCTGTCTATGAACGGCAATATTCTTAGGCATGTTTCAGCTATTCCACGCTACGTCTTCAAAGAGGGTATCACTGTCGTTGCAGATATTTTTCTCTTGAGACCATTACACCAACTCAGATTAGCTTGACTTGAAATGAGTAGTACGTTCTCATATTTATTTAATCACCGGAATCGCTTGTTCGTATCAAGTAGTGGTGTTCCCGGATGAATAAAAATTCACACATACGTTCGACCACTTTGAAAATAATAAAGAAAATAAAATGTACTTTATGACGTTGCAAGTTGAGTTTCGGAACGAAAAGCCGCCCATCCAAGTAGAATGGCTCATGCTGAGGCGTCATATGTTTCATCGCTTTTTGCATAGCGGTTCCATGTTAGCTATATATATCGGGTCGTGCTCAAAGAAATAAATTCATTGAAAGTCAATTCTGTGCGCGTTTCCAGTTCTCCATCAAAATGTACACAGATGTTGACAAATCTATTCACCGGCATTCAAGGTATACAAGACGCAAAACACTATACATTGTTCTATCGACTGCAGCCGCAAAGCTACCTCACGCATACACCTTCAAGTATCATGATGAAATCAAAGAATCGACATTTGTTTCTAGATAATATGGTTCAGTTTGAGTCAAAGACAAAAGACATGACGTCCCGCAAACTGGTGAAGTAATTCGGCGGCACACACGGGAGCGTACTACGTGACAAATCAACTGTGAGTGGAACACAGCTCACAGGTCGGTATTATGCTGCTGAAGGCACGAGATATCAAAGGGACTTAATCAGTCTGTGTGATTGATATTGCTTCAATGTCTCAAGGTTACCAGCGACAGGGCTTGTCAGAGCAGTGCAATCAATACAGCTTCCGCGAGCTCGCGGAGGCTGCGAAGTAGCTTGCACCAACCCCTTGAACGTTTGCACTGCCTTTCTCGACGTGTTTTGATCAGCGTAAACCAGCAGTTGATGTTCGGTTAATTTACAGGCAGGGTAAAGAGCTTGGAAATGTTTTTCCAAAGACAACTATCAGAGACACTATTAAATAATTTTAAATAATTATGGCTTGCCGTTATCCGGAGGAACACAGACAACCATGCATAGTGCTGAGAAAATGAAAATGCATGCATGCTGAGAATTGAACCTTTGGTTAATTGGTAGGCCGTAATTCGTAAGAGTAAATCATTATGCCGCAGATGCCGTTCTTCTTGAGTTTATTGACTGAATACGTCAAAAACTGTCAACTACAAGATAAAAAAGATGAAGTCTATTACCTGATCATGCCTTTCTTGAGTCATGAGGTGTGGCGTGGTATGGTATGGACGTTATATTGTGGTACGGTACGTTGAGGTGAGGACGGTGAGGCATGGTATGGTACATTATATGTAATGGTACGGTATGACACAGTATAATACGGTAGAGCATGGCACGTATTGGTATTGGTGCGGTATCGAATAGCATGGCACGGCATGGTATGGCATAGTATTGTATGGTATGGCATGGTATGGCATAGCATGGTACGGTATGGTATGGCATGGTACGGTATGGTATGGTGAGACGGTATGGTACGGTATGGTATGGTATGGTATGGTATGGTATGATGTGGTATGGCACGGTACGGTACGGTACAGTATGGCCTTGTGGCCATGGTATGGTATGGTATGGTATGGTATGGTATGGTATGGTATGGTATGGTATGGTATGGTATGGTATGGTACGGTACGATATGGTGTGGTACGGTATTGTACTTTACGATATGTTTTGGTACGGCATGAAACGGTATGTAACTATGGTTTACCAATCCAAAGTTGCGCATTTGCTATTAAGACACTCTAGGGTAGAGCTGTGAAGTTCTGAATTCCAGCGAATTAGGACTCTAAAACGTGCAGGGATATCGTTCTGAACATGGCAGACATTTGCATCTCTTGGGAGAACAAAGGAGATGTTTGCAACGAGATGTAGCTGCCGCGACCAAGGTTCCATCGTGCAAACATCGGCTCAGCAATCCAATGTTGCAATAGCCGCAGGGCCACATATGTGGGTTTTGAAATCCTCGAAAGTGCCTGCGCTACAAATTTTCTCGGCCAAAAATAATACCAGCGTTCCCTGCAATCTTTTTTACACTATTAGGTTTGTACAGATTAGAGGCATGCGGTTGTTCGTCATGTTGACACTGATGAAAATTTTGTTGGATATAGTAGCATAGGGCAACCAGCATGGACCAACCTAGGCCTAAGATATATGTGCCGGGGAAAGTCTCAATGTACTACCGGGACACATGCTCAAAGAGAGCAGGAGTGTTCTGGACCCCACGTGCCACACGTGTCTAGAAGTAACCATGAGCAGCGCAGGCTGTTCATGCTTATTTTCATCTATGCAATCTAATGCATGTTGACTAAGGGTATAACGGCATTTAGTTACGATGGGCTCTGTGCCTAGTAATAGCGAGTTTACACTCACATACATACATACATACATACATACATACATACATACATACATACATACATACATACATACATACATACATACATACATACATACATACATACATACATACATACATACATACATACATACATACATACATACATACATACATACATACATACATACATACATACATACATACAGACACGCACGCACGCGCACATACATACATACATACATACATACATACATACATACATACATACATACATACATACATACATACATACATACATACATACATACATACATACATACATACATACATACATACATACATACATACATACATACATACATACATACATACATACATACATACATACATGCGCAATAATAAAAACAATTGGTCAAAGGAAACATGCAGAAAGACGTGGACGCGGAACAGCACTCGTGCGCGGCTAAAGGCAATCACACAAATACAAAGGTTTATTCCATCTATATACAATAACATAAAAGGGCTCCTTGAAAAAGCTGCCCAAGATCAATATGACTGGCCGGTTAATACAGTCACTGTGACAACATTTAACACAATATGTATAATAATCACGCGCGTGCAATGCACAACAAATACATAAACAAAAAATATCTCGGAAGCATGCATGGTGGTCATTGTCATTGAGGAATACGTCACTGTTGAAAATCACGATAAGAGCAGACGTGCATATTTATACTGCGTAAGATTGACGATAGCATAGAATACAAAGAATACAACAGTTTAACAGAAACGAAACGAGCTCGCACCACCTACAAAACATTCTTCCGGAGAACGTTTTAAAAAGGCTATATTATAAACTGCAAATGTAGCAGATGCGTATATCTGGTGCGCTTCTCTACATCTGAGATTGAAATTGAATGATTAGTCGGTATGTGTAATATATATGAAGAAAATATTTTGATTATGTGGGACGACACGAATTGAGTAGTCTACGCACGACAACAATGCAACATACCTCATCATTGATACAAAACGTGCAAAATAGTAACAGTACACAAAACTGAATTATATGAAGTAGGAGTTCAAATGAGCAGGGAACAGAAACCATACAACCCAGTCTGAAAACCAAAAAAAGAGAACTTTATGTTCATATACTTAATTTCTTTTTAGGTATCACTCGAGCACAAAGCAGCATGACACAATTTTTTAAATCATCCTCTTATCTATACATGATCTTAAATGGTTTTAAATTTGTACATCTGGACAACGTCCTCCGGGTAGGAAAATAAAAGTACAGTACCCGACGTGCGCTGGGATAAAGGGCAAGGAAGCTAATAGTGGCTCAGCCAGAAATAGTTTCATGTCCGAAAAAAAAAGGGGGCACAAAAAATGGAGAAGCGGTTCAGAGCTCAGAAAATGTCATGGGGGTCAGTATATGAAGCTAGAATACAGTTCGTATAGTTACACTTGTTAGAGGTTCATGTTGTGCTCCCTGTGTGTAAACTAAGCATCCAAACAAAATATGCGACACGAGCCACAGCTGTTCCAGTGGAGAACGTTCACCAGACACAGCAGCATATGCATGATATACGCAGTTTGGGAATGCGAAGTCGCAGTCGATGGTAGATAGATTCCAGATGCCAATGGAAGATACGCGCATCTAGAGTTTTTGCGTGGATCAGTATAAAATTGAAGAATCCGTAACAATGACATGATACGTTTCACATTCCATTCCTTCCTTCATAAGCATATCTTTTCGACAACAGGGTAGCATCTGATCTACTAACGCCTTGAACAAATCTCTTTTACCAGCCGCAACTCAAGAATGGAACCAGCTTCCTGAACATATTAGAACGTGATCTACCAGATTCATCTCATCCCGCATCATGCATATAACTGATTTGCTGCCTCTTCCTTTTCATTGTAGCGCCTCCATCAATTGAAGTGTTTGTATTTGAGCCTTTTGACTTGTGCCTCTGTTTAGGCCATTAACGTTTTGTTTGCCTTTGTTTGTTACCCCCCCCCCCCCCCCACCTTTGTAATACCCCACCCGGGGCCTTTAAGGTTATAATAAATGATGATGAATGATGATCTGACTTTGTTAGAAAAAAACATTCCTGAAGTCTCGATACTGCAGACCTTTGCGGGCATCTTCGTCTAGACTTCTGGCCCCAATGTGTCACAGAGGATCCATTGTAACGGTATACGAGGACCGTCCACATTGGCTAAATGATGTAGGCATCCGAAATCGCAGAAGACTAGCTGGTTATTGGTTTTCCATAGCGCGCATGCTTCATCTACGGGCCCTTTTGACTCTGCATATGGCACATCGTCTATAGCTGGTCAGCGCATCTATATTAGTTTCTGGTAACGTACAGCTCAGCCGATATGGCGGACGTCAGCCGCTAAAATCTAGTGGAGAGGACAGAATTTTCCATGCAGAGCGCACATAGCAACCGCAGGATGTACGGGCCTAATATTGAACTAAGCCTATTACAACTGCATGAAAATTTTACCAAATAACTAAGCTCCGAATACGGGGTTTATATCATTGTCCCATGGAGTCGGGTGCAGTTATACGATGGACACCTATGGTCAAGCTGTTCGTGCTGACCGTTGGTGCGTTTTTCTATCAGGACGTATCGAAATTTGCAGAAATTGCTATAGCGGAAAACAGACGTCAGCATTTAGCCTTCCTGAACATAAGCGGTATGTACGAGAACGTGAAATAGACAACTCCTGGTGACGATTCTCAAAGGCGAAGGTATTAGTCATCAGATAATGGAATTGCTGAATGAAATGTGTGGAGGTAATGGCATTTAAACTGCCTTGGGAACAAAATATTCGGCATGAGTTTAGATGCTCATAAAAAATAATACGGGATTGTCTGTTACTATAGGTCTGCTACTCAGGTAAAAATTAAATGCAGAGCAGCAGGAGGAGAAGAAAGTGCTGAGTGGGGGTTAACCGAGAGAACGAACCGGTTTGTGCGCAAGGAAAAGCGATGGCCAGATGTAAAGGTCAGTAGTAAACAAGGAAAATGATAAAGATCATTAAATAATACGCAGAGCCATAATCAGTCTACACGCCCGACACACTCCAGAAGCGCAGCAGTTCCTGGCAGGCCTTCATCGCCAATGATAGCCGTGGACGCTGACCGAGGATCTTTTATGTCCATAAGCGACGTTAATCAAGACGCTTCATCGCATGGCGTATAGTTATCTTTAGTCACTTAATTCAAGGCATTCACGAAGAATATGTACGACGGTGTGATATGCAAGGTCACTGCAGATTTGACATGCATGTTCATCAGCCTTGAGGATGAGGGTTAATAGCGGTTCATTAATGCAACACAAAGCCACACGCAGCATAGCAAAGTTTGCTTCACGTTGTGGCAAGCCGAATGGAAGCTGGAGAACTTCAGATCCAGGTACGGGAATTAGAGACGTCGTTTCGAGACCTGGTTGGATTTCTACGTGGCAGGTGGGATCTCACGCTCAATTGTGCTAGAAGTCTAACCGATGCGTGCACTCTTGAAGCTGGAATCGATGCGCCAGCGATGCGATGTTTATTCTGTATCCCAAAACATGACACTGCTGCAGTCTTCATAAAGCTCAGTGCATAAGTGGGCCTGATACTCAGAGTTAGCGCCTATGAAAGTCATAATGAATGCCACTGCATACGTATCTTTTTTTTTTTTTTTAACGCAGTCGACAATGCGCAGTATGGTCATATGGGGCGGGCGTATATTGCAGTCCGCTTCATTATATTAACAGGATTTTCCAGGACGACAGCTGAACTTGGCACCTTCTTCACAAAGATATAAATCAACTGTCTATACAGCTGTAAAAGTGTATGGGGAGGGTAGAGGAATTTCCGTGACCGCCGAAGCCTATACACCAGCAGATATACTTCAAGCATGTCCCAGCGGTCTGGGTCAAATAATTCCTACGCTGTTTGGGTTAGTCTTGTCTGGGCAGGAATCTAGTACATCTTATGTCGCTGTTCAGGCGACAAGTTGGTAACAGGCAATCATTCGGAAATGATTTCACGGTGCATCAGACGTACCTCACAAAATACCTCATCGATTCCATCTCCTAATATTATTTCAAGTTCTTATAAAGGTCCCACCATCAAGATGTATACGCGGCATGGATTAAGTGTAGTGTTTCTGCTATATGTAGCAAAAAAATGAGTAAAAACAAAACCATGCATGCGCGCAGCATGAAACGCAAGAAACCCACTGCAGCTGAAGAAATGCAACAAAATTTTACCAGATGGAAATAATCGCAGCCGCTACGGCACTTTCTAAACGGTGACAGCCTCATCTGATTGCGCTATAGCTTGCAAAGAGCATTCCATATATTTCGACAAATGGCGTGCAGTCATGTATAAAGTACGGGATGCATAGCTGCCACCCTTTTCTTTACAGTAAGAGCTGTCATAACCTAAAACCGCGGCACTGCAACAATGTACTATAGGTAACGACATTGGCCCTGAAGAAGGAGAAGAAAACGGTGATGCTAGTGCTAACCCTGTCCCATGTGTCCCTGTCGATTGTGCATGATTTCACGAAAATTGCCAGGATGCATGGGTCTACTTATGACACCCCATTCTTCAGAATTTTTATTGGAGATATACAATTTTACATCTGTCTCACCACTGAGAGCTTTGGTAGTTGAGTTTCATATGCAACTTAAGAGCAAAAATATACTGCTAAATAGCAAACGCTTCATGTGGCCTGCGGTAACATGTGACGCATGCGGCGGATTCGCTTTCACAGCGTCTGTTGCAATTGAGAGATAAAATCGTGACAAATTTCAGGAGTTCCCCTTTTTGATCCAGGGGGTGTCGAAAACTACACCTATAACTACCTACAGCTCACTCGCCGGGATGGTTATATAACTATCTACGACTACAAATCGGCTGGAGCGTAGCTATACATCTCTTCTCTGTCAACCACTCGTGCTACTCCTGCATCTTCAGTGTCGCCTAAACAATCGCATACAACCGACACGTCACTGCACGACTACAGTCAACTACATGCAGCAGCATACTGGGTCGTTTCGTGTTTTCGTAAAATGAAAACTCTGTGTGAAATTATCTTTCGCATAGTATAGTCCGATACAGAAGTCAATAAAGCAGTGCAGTGGCGAATGCGCATCAAAGAAGGCTCTCCAGCGAATGACGTCGACTGAGTCCCGTCGCATTGTGGATAGTCCCTTTAGATAAACGGTAGCCTGACAATGAAGGGTGTGGGAGATGAAAAGAGATATACCACTACCTGTTCGGATTAACCGCTGCGACGTAAAATCGGTCGACACCGTTGGCTGAAGGGCATCATTTAAGGGGCGTTTGTCGCTGTCTTCTCAACCTCTATCAAATTATACAAATTTGCATCAGGTATGGCAGGATGAGATAACTGTTGTGCACACTAATCGCAAAATCGATAGAAGTGAAAATACCGTAAGCATGAAGAAAAGCTATAGAATGAAATATCCCAGGGGAACTTGTTAGCAGCTGCTCGCATCCTCAACTGCAGATGCGATAAAAGCTGCGCACACTATTTGTAAAAATCGTAATAGTGAAAATAGTGTAAGCATAAAGAAAGGATATAGAATGACGAATGCCTGGAGCACTTGTATGCAGCTGCATGCTCGCATCTCAACTATTTTCAGATCTTAGTCGCAATTGTTATATAACTTATCCAGCCATGCATCTCAGGTATACACAAAGTTTGAAAAGCACCGAGTTTTCATAAACTCCGTTGCTGTCTCTTCACAGACAAATTGCGCAAAATATAACTATCTTGCATTACACACTTATGCTGCACAAAAATGCTCCTGTAGATGCCTGAAACGTGTGCATTTAGTAGTTGTATTGTAAAACAGTTCCTGAGTAATGTTAAATAAGAAGTACAACACATTCTCCAAGCAAGCTGTAGTGTTTGCCAACGTGTGGTATTTTGTCTTCATACTAGCTGTCGGTCTGACTCGGCAGGGGTAATTAAGTCTTCCTGTTTTTGTCTTCCTGTACAAAAGAAAAACTAAGCCCAGCGACATCCATGCAACTTACGTCAAGAGCACCCATTGAAAAAGCATCTGGAAAAATCATGACACAAAAATAATATAGGAGCAGAGTAGAATAACCCCACCCGTTACCTATATTTATATATTTGTCTGGCCGAGGTATTCGCCCTCCTGGCTCTTCAGGGGGGCGACTATAGTTCAAAACACGTCCGGAGTACCAGCTGCTCATACGTTTGACATGGCATGAGCTGGCAAAACGAAGCAGTGAACTCATCATCCGAAGTAACTCCTGCCGTGAACCCAGATATCCAGTGCTTGGCATGAATAGTGCCAAGGTTGAAAAGAGCGAAGGACCGGCACACTGTGGCATTAACCACAGTCTACATTATGCTCAATGAGTTATTCGCGAGTAGATAGACATTAACAAGTAAGCACTTTAAACGCTTGGACACCATAAAGTAATGAAGGCCGCAATATTACATTTATCGCCGCAATTTACGGCTTCAGAGAATATTTTACACGCTTCCTCTGCGCTAAAAGAGGCATAAACGCTTTAAAAGCAGACAATAACGACCGTTCATTAATTATATCAGCAAGATAGCGAGAGTTTAATGGAGACGAGTAGGAACTTTTCTATTAGTGCGAAATCACTACGCTGGGGGCTATACACGTACCCCGATCAAAGTATTTCTTATCTATCTCGCTGAGCAGCTGTGTGATCCACTGCGCGGCTCTTCCATCGTCGCAGCAAAGCAGGGAAGACGATGAGGTAGATGTGAGGAAGACAATCCCGCAGCAGAGCGTGAGATGCAGATTGTCAAGAAACCAGATTTAATTCGTGACAAATATATGACGGCTTTCAGCCAACTACGCAACGCTAGGCGGATAGAAGAGTTAAAACCTGCGCAACACTGCATTTCTACTGTATTGAAATTTTACCCGAAATTCATTTCATTCTTTTTCAAACTTATATAAGCAACCATTGTTGATCTTAAGCTTTCTGTGCCGAAGCTAATTGCAATGATGTGTAGGAAAAGCCACCAGATCCGCAAATGGGGGCTGGAGCACCTCCCGGCAAATTATTCCAACTTTGTTTCTGAGTAAGCAAAAAAACAAAAAGTGTTTCAATAACAAATTAGTATTAGCAACCGCCCCTTCGCGTTATTATTCCATGACTTGTTGTTTTGTTTGATAGTTTCTATTTTATTTTGGTAGTCTTCAAAATATTTTCATGGATTCCATGGTAAGCTAGCCCTTTCTTTGTAAAAGCAATACAATTACCTTGCTCGACATAGACCTACTGCTCAGGGGCTTGATTTGTTGCTACCTCTATAGTGAGAGACCGGAAAGCGTGGCGTGACATGGTCCATAGGGTCACGAAGAGTCGGACACGACTGAACGACTGAACTGAACTGAACTATCTTCCTCGCTTTTTACAAGGTATGTTTAGGGCCTTGCATGGAGTGCCCGGACAGCGATGAAAAATAGGGCCGTCATCTCACATTTTACGGCCGTTGCAGCCACTAGGTTATAGCATTACTCCAATTATTGCGCAGCAATCAAAAGTTTGTAACCACAAGGTATAAAAATTTGTTGACAGGCCGTTAGCGCACTTGTGCTTTCAAGCATCTTCTGTAAATCGAAGTTTTAAATTTTTCATTATCCGTCGCAGGAGCTAAGCCAGAGGCAATTGTCATGATTAGCGCCGAGAGAGACGTCAAAACATAACTGCCTGAATTTTCTTTCCCTCATCTTTTTACCCCTTTCTCTATTGCCACTGTCAATCTCCTTTTAAGGGTGATTCATGGGAAATAAAATGTTTTCATGTTCTAAATATAGCAAAAATAGTAAATGGTAGTCAGTCACCTGTTTAGCGAAAGTCAAAAGTCTTCTTGAAACGGGGCTACCGCATCTGAATGTCACTTATATCCCGTGATGTCTTAAATTTATCGAGCATATTTCTAAAAGCCTTCTGTAGGAAAAACAAAAAACTAAACGGCCTGGTGAAAAATAACCTGCCATCCTCGTGACATGTATGTAGTCATCATCATCGTCATCATCAGCCTGACTATACCCACTGCAGGGCAAAGGTCTGTCCCATATTTCTCCAATTAACCCGGTTATGTGCTAGCTGCATCCAATTGACCCCTGAACGTCTTTACCTCATCCGCCCACCTAACTTTCTGCCGCCCCCTGCTACGCTTTCCTTCCCTTGGAATCCAGTTTGTTACCCTAAGCAATCATCGGTTAACCTCTGTTCGCACTACATGTCCTGCCCATGCCCATTTCTTCTTCTTGATTTCCACTAGAATGTCAGTAACTTGAGTTATTTCTCTGACCCAATCTGCCACACATAAATGTATGTGCCACTGGTCACACACCCTTGTATACCCTCACAAAGGCGGAAATAAAGCCACCAACGCTAGCTCAAGTCGACTTCGTGTTCACACGGCTATATCGGCGGTAAGCCAACTGCTTTTCATTGCAGAGCAAGCGGCAAATGCATAGTTTACACACACACTTAGCTCATTAAGCAGGGAAGTGACATCAGTTTTCTTTTCTTTCACAAGAAAGGCATTTTGCGTAAGCGCCAGATTACTTGCATCCTTAGAGAAGTTTTTCTCTCCTTCAGGTAGGATCACGCGAAGTGCGAATTGTATTTCAGTGGGATCTTACTGTAACCAAAGGTTTGAAATTTATTCTGTGAAATTCGCTACAGCTTTATATTCTTTTGGGGAATGTAGTAAGCTAATATGCCAAGTTGGAGGTTTTCTTACCCCGTCCCCTTTCCCACTCCATCACTGCTCTTTGGAAACCTTTTCAATACTGCATGCACTACAAAGTGCTCTCTTTAGATTGTCCCCTCACTTGAACCACAGAAAACGTTCACGTGCCCTACCAAGGAATCGAAGCACAAGAATGCTGCAGTTTCAACTTCCGTTCAACTTCCTGTTTCACGGCTGTGTTTCAGTGCCAGGTGCTCCGCGTTGTACCTGCTGAAGACTCCTATGAGGAGTCGCT
Source organism: Amblyomma maculatum (assembly GCF_055883805.1). Taxonomy (NCBI): domain Eukaryota; kingdom Metazoa; phylum Arthropoda; class Arachnida; order Ixodida; family Ixodidae; genus Amblyomma; species Amblyomma maculatum. The sequence continues at coordinate 101,538,266 of NC_139349.1, read as the reverse complement.
ATAAAGATACCTTGGTTTCTGGTTGGTTTATAGGTGTTTAACGTCCCAAAGCGATTCAGGCTGTGAGAGGCACCGTTGTGGAGGGCTCCGGAAATTTCGACCTGAGTTTCTTTTAACGTGCACTGAAGTAGCACAGTACACGTGCGCCTTGCTTTTCGCCTCCATCAACAAGCAGCCACCGCTGCAAGGATTCGATCCCGCATCCTTGGGCACAGCAGTCGAGCGCCCTAACCACTGCACCTCGGCGGCGGAGACTAGAACAACCTAATCAATGGCATTGTTATATAGCTTTCTTTTGAAATTTGTAATCCGTGGGTTACAGCGGCATGCACGAAAATAGAGAAAAAGAAAAAGGAAGGCCCGGACCAGAGCCTCCATCGGTCGGCAGCCCCTGTCATGCAACTGACTGCACATAGACGTGGCATTCGCCGACGCAGCCGCCGCATCCGGACAAACAATAAGCGACGAATTTTTATGGGCGTTCAGAAAATTCCCGGTGGACTCAACTTCCTGCGCTCTTTGATCCTGCACGCGGAGGCCGCCTGGTGCAGCACATTCCTGGCCGTCGCTCAGGCGACGATAGCACGCTGGCCGGCGAGTTCCTCAGGCGATAAGCCGTTAACGATGCCGCGCGGGCACGTTTTCTCGACACCTTTGAGCGGACGATCTTTCTAAGAATGGGCGCGCGTGCACTGCATGTACAACTTCGAGCCTAAGAGGCCCTTTGTATATATGCGATCAGAAAGTGTCGCCGCTTCTGTAAAGTCGGCCCGTGTATTTCAGATACTGACATGTCTTTAACACGCTCTTTTAGTTGTTTACTTATCAGATAATTTCGGGGAGATTACATTGATTTCACCCTTGACGACCGTTTTGATGTTTTCTTTTTATTTGCAGCACATTTGTTTTTGCTTTTTTGGTCTCATCATTCTGAGCAGCTACAGCGAATACAATAAACCGCTTGTAAAGCAAAATGCTATTTTCATTCTTCTCCGTGACTGCACCTACTGATCAATCTACATGGAGCTCATGCTTAAAATATAGGCCACAATAATGAAACTTATAACGTACTAACATGCCTTCTACCCAACAGTGTGTTACAAGAAGCGACATAGCCTTTTCATATGTATCGCTACGAATAAACTCTGGTTGGGTTTGGTTTGGTTTGGGAGGTCTAATGTCCTAAAACAACTCAGGCTATGAGAGACGTCGTTGTGGAGAGCTCCGGAAATTTTGACCACCTGGGATTCTTAACGTGCACTGACATCGCACAGCACACGTGCGCCTTGCTTTTCGCCTCCATCGAAAAACGGCTGCCGAGGCCTGGATTTGATCCCGCATCCTTGGGCACAGTAGTCGAGCGCCCTAACCACTGCACCACCCCGGCTTTTTTTTTTTCTTTATTGCATGAATTGGTACAAATACATCAGTAAAAGCAATGGCAACCACTGCACCACCCTGGCGTGGCACGAATAAACTCATTTTATTTCGGCAAGCTAATTAAAGCAGTGCGCAGCTAATCCGATGAACCCATTTTAAAGAACAGGTTCTCCTTCTCAATCACGTGCAGCCGATGGTACAGAGACAACATGCAAAAAACAGTCAACATACCATTCATGATGCGAAAAAACAGTGCTAAACAAGGTAAGCCACGCCTAATTATAATGAACACTTTAGTTCCTGAACAGATCATTCCATGAAGAGAGTCGTCCATAATAACGAATCGCGCAGAAAAGCATATTAAAAAATCCTGCCATGATTAGGATCTGCTTGCATAGTGGTATATGAGAATAATAAAATTGAAATTACACAAAGTTTTGGCAGCTACTGGTTACCGTTCTAATGCTTGAAATAACATGATGCATCTTAATGCGCCTGGTAATCTATGATACGCTTGATGGCGTCTCACAGCTAAAAGATCTAACTCTTACTGTGGCTATTTACAACCCACTACCGGGTCGACCAACAGATTTGGAAAATTGCGGATAGGCTGCACTGAAAGTTATCGCGGCGAATGTTTCAGCCTCTGTTCGTTGTTCGTCATCGATGCAAAGAAAAGCCACTTGATTTATCCATAAACTGATTGCAAGTTCCGTATACCATGCCTCTATGAAACCGCATGTAATGTCTTGCAGCGACATACGACGAATACCGAACATTCTTACATTTTGAAAACCAACGTGACCTATTTTTGAAAAGATAACGAAGGTTTTCTTCTCAGGCACACTCTATGGAGAAGCCTGCAGATGTGAAAACCCCATTGTTGATTTTGTCATTTTAATAAATTATAATCTTCTAAGCAACTTTAAAATGCTTCCTTTTTATATTTTCATTACAACTCACTTTTGAATTAATTAGTACTGTATAGTCACCAGCAACATATGCACGCTTCATATGAAGTCGACAGTTAGAACGGCTGGATGGCCGGAAGTTTTAAACTGGCAGTTATTACTGCATCCGTCTCTTTAACTACGTGCACGCTCCACGAGCTAAACCATCATAAAATTCGACATTTCTTGCAGTTACAACTACCCCTTGGTTTTCTGCTCATTTTTTCTTCCACAGCTGTCGGGGCAGCACTATTTACTGAACTAGAACGAAACATGTTGTCATTGCTGCTTCCCTCGTCAGTCTGCAGAATCATTTCCTTTCCAGGTCAGATATAGTCGAGCGCATTTGATATTCTTTGCCATCTTCGCCCTAGCCAAAACAGGGCGAAGCGATAAATAGTGTCTCATCTTGACGTTATATCTCACATAACGTTCTGGAGGATAAAACAAAAATGCGTAATTGAAAGCTCCCGAGTAGATAAGCCATTCCATATTGTACAAATCAGCGTTCTTCGTCATAGAAAGTGGAAAAATATAATTATGAAATAAAATTTCCGAAAATTCAATCATTCTCGCCATGCTTAAGAACTAGGGCAACAGCTGCTCCAGAATTTCTTCTTCTAGCCCTCAAACAGCTCCCAAGTTGCTCTAGCGTTACCAGCGAGTTTAATCATAATTTTAATCGTAACTCGTAACTCGTAAGACATTGCTGCATGTTTTGTAGACCCACAAGGCCAGTAGCAAAAAGCACGGAGAAACGGCTGCAAAAAAAAAAAAAAAAATCTTTATTCGTTGAAACATCCCGACTTGATATATTTGCATAAAAACCTGACATCCCGGACTTTAACTCGTGTCCGCTGAGAATACGTGTTTTGACTCCAGTGTAAAATTTAAGCCTAAATCAATTCATTGACTGGTCTTTCGCCGAGTCACGATTGGAGCATTCCTATCTATAGAGAACACTTTCAAGTATTCCTAAACATAAGGAGCTCGTAATTAAAGAAACTATTTGCCAAAACAAACTCTCAGGCTCGGCGAACACAATTTTCTTCGATACATTTCTAATTACACAGCCAATTAACCAATTTCTTAATTATTTCTTTAATTAAAGCAGACCGCTTGTTGATATCAATAGAGAGATGGAAGTCGTGGACAATACGATGCCATATCAGTTTTTGAAGCAACTAAAAGCTGATTTTTTTTTTAATTAAGCCCCGCAGCGCAGATATATCTGGCGCCTTTTTCAGCACGAAACCGAAACTGGGTCATTTGATGCGCAGTAAGCAATGTGTCGACGCGACGGCCTTCCCGAACGTGTAGTAGTGACTACGGCCCTAAATTCGAACTGCGCGCTGTAGTGTGCCGTGTCATATCACTTTACGTTCTTCGCCCTCTTCGAAAAGAAAGACGACCATGCGGTTGGAAATGGTTGTACTGTTCACTGGAACAAGCTGCACTGCGAAATATTATACACGAGATGAGACAATACCACTCGCGGTTCGAATTGGCCGCCGCATGCAGTCACAACGTATAATCGCGTTGCAGTTACACCATCCTTTCTAACACACTGCCAATGGTTTGGTTTTGGCTTGGTTTGTGGGGTTTAACGTCCCAAAGCAGCTCAGGCTATGAGAGACGCGCCGTAGTGGGGGATTCGGAAATTTCGACCACCGAGTTCTTTAACGTGCACTCATCGCACAGCACACGGGCGCCTTGCTTTTCGCCTCCATCGAAAGGCGGCCGCCGAGGCCGGGACTTGATTCCGCACCCTTGGGAACAGTAGTCGAGCGCCGTAACCACTGCGCCACCCCGGCCGGGTACACTGCCAATGGCGTACCTTGCGTAGTTCTGCACCACGTCACACCCTGTGCAGCATAAATCTGAATTGACATACCTGTTTCTAGAAATCCAACAAACTATATATTAGTGTTGCATATTATATTGGTTGCGTTTAACAGGTGCCGGCTCTGAGCAGATTTCAACTGCAAAGTACGGGCTTAAAACCTTTAACTCCTTGAAAGTGCTTGTATTAAATCAGGATAACAAAACAAGGAAATATGGCGCTTCGATTAACGCTGAAGTGCGAACCTTATCATCAATACAGAGCAAGCAGCGTCAACGACCAACGCCGGACAACGGAACGAGAAGCGGCGGACTTTCATCGCTGCAAAGGTCACCAGCACATAAAATAAGGTTTGTGGAAAAAAATTTCATAACGGCGCCCTTGCGAAGTGTGAAATTCTCCAGCGAGGCTCTCTACCATATTAATAAAAAAGAAAGAAGATGGCAACGTAAACACCTCTTATATCCGGTAAAGCGTTGTGGTTTCTCGGCCACGATCTTTGCTCCAAGCGCACGCGTGGAACATATAAATGCTTCATCTTACTACTGCTGTATATAGCTTAAATGCCACAAACAATGGGTAATAAAAACAGGAGGCGTGAAGTACTTCTGACTGCCGTATGAGCTCCCATTAAACAAAATGCAGCCATCACTGCTATATATATATATATATATATATATATATATATATATATATATAGCAGTGATGGCTGCATTTTGTTTAAAAACCAGGCCTCCATGCCATAAACGACGTCGCGATACCTGATTTTCTAGAGACCTCGTCGCCGGACGTTTCGCCCGGACCATTGTCTTCCCAAATGACTTGACACACTTAACACAGCAGTCTACATTCCTCTTTTGTAGTTAATTTTTACACGTAAGAATTTCACCGAAACCACAAAGCATCAAAACCTACTTTTTTCTGTGATGGCCGACAGTCACATGCGTAATAAAGGAACACTCAGAAAAGTGAATCCCAATTATATATGTATACCGTTTTCCGTCAAAATTGTTTCTGCCCCCGCATGCCCAGAAATTAAAAAAAAAAAAAAATATGACACGGGGATCTATATAGTAGCGCCATTTTTTTCTCGAGAGTTAAAACTTCGTAGATCACTTGCTCTATAGTAAATATCGAATGATCGATTATCAATATAGTCGTAAATGGTGGCCAGTTCAAAAAGTGTAAAATAGTCATAGCCCCGTATACATGACAGGTGAAGGCGTCACGTATCGCAGTCTTTTTCAGGTTTATAATTACGGACCGATACCGTAGATGCCAAAAGACATTGTTCTCCGTGAAGGCAGCGCAACGCACTGGCCGGTCAAAAATAGGCACTGCAAGTCGATCACAATCTTATTTCTCCTCGGTTTACAGGTGAGGAACTGCTGTACAGCGCAACGCTGCATATGCAACACTGCGCCACTTTTCTCCTTCTCATAAAGAACAAAGAGTACCGCATATAAATGATGAAATTGTGAAGCACGCTAGCACTCTGTGTTAGCAAGCCTGCATGTAGTTCATTTGTAGGGAGGGGCGCCGCAATCACTTGCAATTTTTTGAAACGTGCCTCCGCCTGTTAAGTTCAATGTTATGAGCGGGAAAAAGCGCTGTAATTTATCCTAAAACAAGGCTGATATTAAGGCACGAAATGAGTAACATTAATTTTCCGAAAAAGCTTTAATATGGTGGTATTTATTTTTTATATTTTTAGGGATCGCGTAAAGTCACCTAAATAAATTTATGTTGCTTGTCTAAGGTACACTGCCAGAACGCCCTGTACGGAGGGTTACACTTGTCTCAAATTGTTTAGAGTTAGGGTGATTTATTTCCTTTCAGACTACAGCTTCGATTGTTAGCCCGTGGTCTCTAAATCTCCTCGAAGCACCGTTGAAGAGCTGTTCCTTACCTACGGCAGCGTGTTCATCCCTATTAGATATGAATTCACGGTCGCGCTTCCTCTCGTTGCGCTCTTTAAAATGAATGAGAATTTTAGCCTTCATCATTCGGAAAACGCTCCTTCCGGTACACATATGCCGCCTGAAGCATGTCGTTACGCTATATATTTAGGCTTATAGTCAACGCTTGAGAAAGCTCTACTCACCCTGCAATTGCTAGAACTGCCTCGAGACAAAAAAAAAAAAAAAAAAAGAAAAAAAAGAAAGAAAAAAAAAAGAAAAAAAAGCTGTGGTTTAGCTTGTCGTTAAACCTGGAGTTACGCGAAAGCGACCTACGCTTAGGTTCGGCTTCAAAGTAAAGAAATGGCTTTTGCGCATAGTAGTTTAGTTTATGGTTTCAGCTTTATTTATGCCAATGGAGGAATCACTTCATGTATGAGCACCCCTTGCCTCTCGTCGCTGACCATTCTCATTCGGTTGTAGAAGACTTCTAGTGGTATGACATCGTAGTACGTCGAGGTCCGGGGCACACCGCTGTCACAACGTTCGAACGAACCTTCTGTCCTAAATCGCTGTTGTCGTTCGTCTCTACCAACTGCCGAGTTATCTGTCTTCTCTTTTTCGTCTTTTTCTTCTGTATTTCTTTTTATTCTTTTTCCTCTTCTTCTTCTTCTTCGTCTTCCACGGTGCCACGGTAACACGGTGCCACGCCGACGGCTCGAAAACCTACCGCAGTGCAGTTTTCGGTACACAAAAACCACCAGTATGTATGTATGTATAACTTTATTAGGGAGCCGGCAAGCGACGGGTTAAAGCGTCGTGACGCTGGCCAAGCGTCTACCCGGGGTTAAGCCTCTGCACTACCTCATTTGGCCCGTTTGTGGTGGGTTGTGAGGCTTGTGCTTTTCGAGCGCACCCCGGGCCTGCTGGACGGCCCATAGTTGGATGTATTCTGGTTCTGTTCAACTATGTGTATCTACACCGCACAAATATACAAGGATGCCTTTTCTCCTAGTCAGTCCTGTACAGGCAGAACACTTCATGAGATAAAAGGGATTAGTTGTTTTGTTTTCTGTTGTTGTTTTTTTTCTTACGTGCCAAGTGCCATCGCTCAGGATCGGTAGCGGGATCTTAGACCTCGCTGTTTGAAGAAAATCTAGCTCTGCCATGAATCGAAAAGGCGATGTGAGCGTTGAATGGGGAAGAAAAGTACTTGCGACGTCTACCAGCTGCAGATATTGCATTTCTTATATAACGAAAAATACTGCTCACAACGCGTGTTTCACAAACTCATTTCTCTATGCAGTAGACTGGCTTTTTTACACTGTTGCCATACAAACAAAACACGGAGGAAGGAAGTCACACTGCAACATATCTTAACGCAATCGCGTTAAAATCTCCGCTCACCGAAAATCCGGTGTCGTCTTCGACGTTGCGAGATTGCCTGCGTCACGTTTGGCAGGAACTGCTAACTCGGGACTCTGCTTTCATATGGAACATTATACCAGAATCAGCATGCCAGGACACTTGCATTCGTGCACGTATACGCACGCACGTTATTACGGCTTGGTTAAAGCGGGGTTTTATATGTAGGCTTTGTAGCCTATATGTCATAGCGTCATCTCTTAAAGGCGAGGCTTAAGTGTCCCCTAATTTATTTATTTTTTCTTTTCTCCTTCCAGCCGGAAATTCTACTAACGCTGTGCGTCCCCGGACTGGCCGAAAACCTCCTACACCTTCACCGGCGCAAAAGCGGCAAACTCGAACCAGTGTTGACGAAACAGGTGCGTACACGGCGGGGGAAAGGAGGCAGTTTTGTAAACAAGACGACGCCGCGCAAGCATCATAAACAGAATCCGTGGATTAGCCACAGACATCCGTTGACAGGCAAGTGTGTAACACGTTGTGCCTAATCTGCAGACAAACACATTCGCATGGCATCCCTTTGAGTCAGCCTCACTACAACACACTTTCCTCACGTGCTACGAGAAATCGGGGCACGCAAATTACGCTAGCCCCCGGCGTTCGCGAGTCCGTTGTTGTTTGCTCAGGAGCAAGATAAGGAGCGTGTACAAAAGGCGCCCATTCCGCTGATCACGCACACGGTGGTTTAACTACCGCCGAGACAAAGGCGCCTGGGAAACGCGCAAGCCAGTCATCCGCGCGTCTAGGAGATAGGAGGCGATAGCCTGAACAAACTGAAGACTCGTACCGTTGTCTCTCACTCTGGCGCTATAACGCGTTTTTCGACGGTCCTTTATCTGGCTCCAAACTGCACGAGTAGCTCTGCGGGGATCAAAGCGACCACGCACAGGCAAGACACACATACACACACGATATGAAGCGTGCGCGATGGCAGTGAACAAGGCTGAGTGTAGCTTCCCACAAAAAAGACAAATATGAAGAATAAAGAAGCTAAGAGAAGTGCGCAGACGCGCGCTAGCGAACAAGTTTGCGCAGCCTTGTCGGTGCGACAGCGCTTTCGCTGGGTCAGAACCAATCAAGAGCCAGCGACTATCGCCGGCTTTTGCGCTTTTGTCTTTTCTCGTCGACGCCGCGGGCAGTGGCGGCCAATAGCTGCACCGCACAGCTTAGGAAGAGGGTCTCCAGCCAACCGGTTTTCGAGGCGGCAGTGATTTCCCCGAAAGCACGATCAAGCGCTGTTCTAGAAGCGCGTACGTTCAAAAAAGAAAAGATATAAGAGGAGGAGAAGGAAGCCTCACACGGAAGACCGGATTGGGGCAAGTGCGTAGGAAGGCCCATCGTCCCTTTGCTGTTGCCGCTGGTGCACCTCAGTGTTTTTCTTTCCTTCTTTCACTAATTTCGCCGACTCGCAATCATCCACCAAGCCTGCGTGCGTTTCGCGAGAGCGGTCACTCTCTCTCTCGCCGACTCAGTAGGGAGACCTGCGCCGCGAATGCGGTGAATCACCGCGGCGCTTCAACACAGCTCAGCATAAGCAGCTTGTTTCGTGCTCAGCCTCAAAGGCACGCACCAAGCCTGGCCGCCTGCTTTGCAATCATCCCGCAGCGGCGCCACCACTCCCCCATCACCCGGCGAGCGGCAGGCGACGTCAATGCACCCGTATATTTGCATCACTCTAATGAATGACTGGTCCGAATTATGTAAGGACGGCAGTAAAACGCACCGCTGCCTGCATTCGTCTGCTGGGTCCACTACACTTACTTCGTTGGAGGCAATGGCGGATACAAGAAGGCGCGGCACAAGAGCTATTTCTTCTTGTTTCTTTGCTTACACACTTCGCCGCTTTCTCTGCACGTTTTCCGGACTCTCCTCGCCCGCGTAAAGCGGCTGCCATTCGCCAGGACCAGCTTTCCGAAAAGCGGCTTAGCAAGACATGGAGTGTCTGACAGCGTAAGCTGTAAATTTCTGCAGGGCTTTTCCCATTTTGTTTTTTCTTTCTTCTTCAAATTAAAATTGTTGCTTCCGCTGTGGCCGTATAGATCGGCCCGACGGAAACCATGCGTACAGGGTCACTACATGATTTTTCTTTCTTTTTTTTTTTTTCCAGCCAGAATTCATACTGTGAGTTCTTTCAAACCCTTAGCTATTACAGCTATAGAACATATGGCGACCGCGCAGAAGCAAGAAATGGTTGAGCCGTTCTTCCTTGCAGCCACCGTAGCTGATCATAAAGTACACTCGGTAGTTCTGTATAACCCAGGCACCATTTTATTCTTGAAAGCAGTTTCGAGCAGCACAAGCAACACACGAAAGAAACAGAAAGAAAAGGTAGACAAGAGGGCTTCATTGAAAATTTATTTCATACGAACAATAGTCGAATTGAAACCCACTTTATAGCAATACCAGTTAGAACAATATGCAGGGCATAACAATGGACTACCATGGCACCATCAGCTTTTCCATGTTTTCCGTGGTAAAATAAACTGCGTGTAGCAATACTGTCGAGGCTATAACAATGAAACCTGGCCACTGAGAGCTAGCCTTAAAATAGAAAAAAAGCTGTAGCGGCAGAATCCAAACCATGTACGCTGACAATGAGAATTAAAGCGCACAAGAGGAGCTGGCCGAGCAGACGTCCGATGGATCGAACCGGTCTGTGAAACCGCAAACGTTACCTTTTCCGGAACCGGTACCACATACACAAACGTCATGTGCGTTGCGGACGCTGACATGACACTACGGCACAGGACTGAGACTTGCGGGTTCGCGAAGCCTATTGTTAATGTTTCTGTGGCTATATACCTCTCGTAGAAAACACGCCGTGGCACTGGCACTGATTCACAATGCGTAGGCCTCATGCGGCATAACTCTTTCAGTCATTGAGGTGCACGTGTTTTGTTTAGATTACAGCTTTGTTATTTTTTTTTTCCTTCTCTTCATTAATGTTCCATCAGTCCTGCAAGCCCAGCGGATCTCCCGTCAAGAATTCCTTCTGTAAACGGGCTCCTCTGAATGTCAGTGACGCGAATGTTCGTACGTGAAGCTCTCGCCGATGCGACAATGACGGCAGCATGTCAAGGCTGGGAGAATTTTCGCATTTTGATGATGCAGCCGCGAAAAATAATTACACAGACGAGGCCATTTTCTCAGCTGTAATCTATGGAAACAGTAACGAAGGACAGGAACCTACGCAAAATGCGCCTTACAAGCGATGAGAGTGCGTTGTAGACGTCATTTTTGCTAAAGGAACCCCCAATCGGGTTTGTGCTGCAGGAAACCGTCATGTAGGGCGATGTAAACAAAATATGCCGCGAACCGGTCTGAGCTTACTGATACAGATTTCTTTTTACTGCAAAGAAATCCACATTTCAAGCTACTTTCCTGTCATTACATGCTCTGAAGCGTGCCATTGCTTTTGCGTAACCCGATTAGAACAATTTCCTGGCACTCCAATATTGTTATAAATGCGTTCGAATGCACTAGTATTCTCTGCAGATATATAATCATCCCATGGGATACAGTCACTGATCTGCAAAGTATAGGTAAATATTTTTTAGCATGTTATTTGACTCTAAGCTTATGCAGCACATTCCTGCCTGAATAATGTCTACTTAGTCGCAACGATCTCCTTCTTTCCAGCTTGGTATGAATTCTATGAAATAGGGTTGTCTACTTTTTTTGTGGAGTGTTTACCAAGCTTGCAGTAAGATTTTCTTTTCCACCCTTTCTCAACCCTCCATCTGTTGGGTCAGTTGTAATCTGGACTTTGTACCCTGAATTTTCTTTCCTTTAAATTTTCAGAACACTCACTCCGATCGCACAGCACATGATTCATGTGGCTAGTTTTATTTATCAATGTGTAAACACTATAAAGGTAAAATATGACCGAATTATATTGCAATATCAAATGGCATGGCTGAATGTTGATTGGTCTTCAAGTTATGTGACAGCGTGTCGACGTCTGTTGCACTGCAGACTACATTTTTTTTTTTTTTTTATTGCCCAAGAATTAGAGTTTTTCACTCCCCATACTCCTGCACCTTTCCGAGGATACTGCGGGTCAGATTAAATCAAGCTGAGAGGAGGACGACCACAATAAATAAGGAGCCGGTTGCGGACGGAAGAGACTGGCGCCTGAAAGCACAAATCTCTATAGACCGAGAAATAAAGCGTGGAGGTCAAGTATATTGGGCAAGCGAGAAAGAACTGTGCAAATCTGCAAGCGTATAGCTTCAACAAATTCGTAAAAGCCAAGTGATAGCTCAGTGTTCACGCGATTTGAAATTTCATACGGCTACGGAGTATAATTTTTTCAGCTTAAAATAAAACTAGTTGGAAATTAGTTAGAAATTAGAGAACGTAGTCGTGTATATGTCCTTACCCTGCCCACGTTTGTTCTGGTTGCCTTTTGTTTAGATAACGTCTGGCACGCGTATGCTAGCCATCAGATTACTAAAGGTTCTCTGCTGCACCTGAGCGTTTCGAATAGGTTTGAAAGTCAGTGACTAATACAGAAGCCCATCCATGCCTTAACTCAGTGCTTTTGAGTTGCCAAACTATCAAATGCATACACAGGGGTAAGACAGCAACAAACCGTTTTTTTTTTTTTTTTTTCGCTATGGAAGGTTGATTTCAACAGGCAGCATGCAGCAAGTGTTTACCTTCTCCAAAGATGTTTAAGCTATATCTGTTCTGGTTTCCAGGCTAGCAAATCATTAAAGTAAGCGAAAAGATCCCCAACCCTACTCACCATTTCTTTCTTTTTCTTTTTTTTTTTTTAATGCAACCGCTTTCTTTTCTAGGGTGAGACGAAATGTACTTGTTGTCAGGTTATAAATTGTTATCATGAAAAAAACAACATTAAATCCCACGTTTCTACCAAGGCATCTAAATAAAAATCACCATTATCATCATCAGCAGGGCTATACCCACAACATGGCGAAGGCCTCTCCCATATTCTACCATTAACCCGGTCCTCTGCCAGCTGCATCCACTTGATTTCGGCGAGCTTCTTAATCTAGCCCACTCACTGAATTTTCTGGCATCCCCTGCTATGCTTCTCTTGTCTTGTAATCTAATTTGCTAGCCTCTGAGACTATCGGTTATCCTCTCCTCGCACATGTCCTACCTATGCCCATTTTTATTTCTTCTTCATTTCCACTAGAACTCCATTAACTCTACTTATTTCCCTGACTCACATCTGCACACTTTCTACCTCTTAACGTTATACCTATCATTTTCCGTTCCATGCAAAATAAATTTGCGGTTAACATTCGCGAGCCAGAACTGGCATCTAATAGCACCATGTAGCCTTCCTTAAGCAGTGATATTAAATTAGATAATTTCGAACACTAGCTGGGGGGGGGGGGGGGGTAGAAAATTGCCCATTGCCATATCCCCCCCCAAAAAAAAAGAAAAGGAAAAATGAAGTATTTCTATTGTGGCCTGCTTCGAGTATAGTGTAGAAGTCGAGCAACAAAGCGCAGGTCTGCAGTATGGGAAGAATTAGAAGACAGAACTGATAAGAGGCAGAGGCTACACGTCCAGCTCTCCTTATTCCCTAAACACCGCCCGAGAGCCATCCCTTTCGTTCTAATAAAGACTTCATTCATTCATTCAATCAGAAAGAATGAGTATCTCGCAGTTATATCGCAGTTATATCGCACTATGCCGCCTTTATTTGTTTGAACAGCCATAGCCCCTCGTCTACCTTCTGGAAGCATGAGTGAATTAAAATATGAACAAATTAATCACATTAATTGTAATTAAGGCAACGCGTTTCTATAGTTAAACGCACTGAAGTCGACAACTCATACCCTTACTCCTCAAGCCACATTTAGTTACTTTCAAGTAGAATGCTGTTTTCGTTTTTGTTTTTTTGTTTTTTTTTTTTTTTTTTTGCATTTACAACGGCAGCTGCTTGCTTACGGTGTACTTCGCTTTCTACTTTCCAGGGCTGGTCACAAGGTATACGCTGACATCCGCATCTCTATTGCGGGTGTACCTTTCAATGCAAGTGGAGAACATTCTTCGCGTTGTTGGTGGTGTGCTCAGCGACCAGGTCAGTATACGCTTTCCTATGTGTAACAAGCTGCAGTGACGAAATGATTTCAATATTCTGTGCATTCCCCCTGAAACGCTGTGGAATAAAACCAACTAGACAAACACTTCGTACAGATATGCGTGGGAAAAGAGACCCATATTTTTTAACCGCAAATATCTTTGGACATTAGTCTCCAATGTTTAGGATTATTCCCCAAGGCGTAGGAGAACTAATAAGGGAGTGATCACTCACTGGCATATCGATCTAAGCGCAGCCGAACGGCTAGAACGGAAAAGCTTTAAATCGTCCTGGTCCGAGGTTCAAAACCCGGCCCACCGACTATCCGGGGCGGTCACTCTACCAACTGAGCTAACCAGGAGGGCAGGTGGAGTATAGGGCAAGAACGAATTGATCAATAACTCGAAGTGGGAGATGTCTCTTTTTTTTCTATTTTCTAATACTCTACATAACGTAAGAATTAAAAGGCAGCAGTCAACAACGTATTAGGGGGAACTTCAGTTATTCATCAGCCTTGAGCAAGCAAATTCGCCTCATTGGAGGAATGCGCCATTTTAACCTATAAAAGTCAAACCAGTCAAAGTTCATGTTTCACAGTGGCACAACAATTGTCCAAAATAAGTCAAATGAATATTCTGTACTGGCGACAAAGCAGAAAATCTTCAGGCGCCACTATTATGCGTGATTTAGACATTTGGAGCAGGCTGCGACGACGACGTATATCGAAGGTAGAAAGTGTGGATCCAATTTCAAAATGCGCCGTCACGTGCCCTCGTGTTATCCGTATCCTCCTGGTCCTCACAAGTACACAGTGTGCCATCGTTTTATTTTTCTTCAAGGGTTCAGGACAAAATATCTCAGGGCCGAATATAACTAAATATATTTTGCTAAATACCAAAATTTTGGCTTTGTGCTTAGAAATGTTCAGTGCAGAGAGAATAATAAAATCGAACAAAATAGAGCAGAACACAGAGATTTTCTTATTAAATTATTTTCACTATTTGAACACTACAAGAGCTTAGAAGTGCTTAGAGCCTCCCGAAATCAGCGGGATTCGGTTTGCGTATTTTTTGCCGTCATTGTAACTATTCGAGCAGGCACTCAGCTTACATCAAATGGGAAGTAAACACTGTGACCCCAGGATCACTAAATAACAGCATATATTGTAAGATTAGGTCGGGAATATGAATTTTTTTCCCATTGAACTACCTTGTCCAGTATGCAAAACTACACTGTCCAATATGCAAAACAAATTTGTCATTGGGGGATCTGTGGACACAGTAATCCCAAATTTGTTCTAATGCACAAATAATTAGGTATTGATCAAACAGCCCGAGTTTAGGCCTCATATCGTGCATTTCATTAATAGCTTATTGTCCACAGTAAGGAAATTCACCGTAAAGCAGGGTTCACCGAAAACATAAAATCAATAAATTAAAAAGAGCTAACAACACAGGCACAGTCCCCGATCATCACATTCGCCTACGATCGCTGACCCAGTGATTGAAAACATAAAATAAAGTTAATGAAAGTCCCTGCATGATATATAGTACTACACTTAGTGGGTTCATAAAAAGCTCGGCCTACAAGCTTTGCAGGTATACAAGTTCCCAGTTTTCTAGCACTCAGATGAAATGCACAGAAGAAATAGAAAAATACATTTGTGCTATATATAGGTTTAGAATGTATTTACACTAGACCATGGTTGTGCAGATTTATCATTAGGAAGTGAGCGAAAAAAAAAAAAAAACACTAACAGGTAGTCTAACAATCTCTCAAGCATGCAGGATTGGTTTTAAGGATATTGAACGTTGATAGCAAGAAACTGATGAAGTAAATGCAAAACCTAAAAGGTTTATTAAATGATATACCGAGACTCCCAGTAAGCATATTGGCCTAATACATAAAAATTCATGCCTGCGAGTGCCGCAGTGCTGCTGAGTAGAAAGTCGCAGAACTATTTATTGTGCATAAACCAGTTAGTATTTCATCGGAGGTTAATTACTGGCTCATATACCTTAGTTGTACGGGCTGTAAATTATCACTGCGCACTTTATTATATCAAAGTTAGTGACAGAGCTCACGTAAGCCAAAAACGCAATCCGCAGGAACCAACATTGATTTCCTATGGGCTTGTCGACTGCATGGTAAATAACTATTGGAAGCCTTCATATAACGTTGCACAATGCCTTTATATTCAGTATCAAATGGTTATCATTATTTTATTTGTCTGAGCCAGTCGATTGAGACCTTAGGGCCAAACCTCACTTTAAGCTTAAGCACTTTTGTTGCTTTTTGGTTTGCTCTTCGGTAATGGACCAGTCATATGGTGGATGAATAATTACCTGCTTGCAGGGTCACTGTCGATTGCGACTATTTTGTGATTATTGTCATTTTCTTGCCTCAGAAAGAGTAACAATTCTAACAGGGTCCACCAATAGTTCCACTGTTACTCAGATATTTTATTCATGATATATTAAATGAAATTAACAATAAAATTCCGCGATTCATGTATGGCTGTGGGCATATTATGAAATAAGGGATCCACTTGAAATTTGAATACGCTGATACGGCCTGGTTTACTTGCACTAGACATAACATAAGAGAGGCTCAAATCATGAAGAGTAAGCCCCGCGATTTATCTGCAACTGCTGTCGACAGACTCATTGCCCTTCAAATTCTATATGCTCGGTCAAAATTACATCATCTCCAATCGTTATTTTATAATCATTAATTAGTTCAAAACACCTTTCCAAAACATGTTTACGTTAAATGTACGATAGAACTCGACGCAAGCATACGCTCACAATAGAAAAATTCTTCCATTACATTTTACTTTGCAGCATTCTTTTTTTCCTGCAAGTAGTTCGAGATCAGAACCAATTATACCCAACGATTACTGCGCCGCCAATTCTTGAAAAATGCATTGACCTTGAAAAAAAATTTCTCTCAAGTTCCTTTCGGCACCATCTGTGCTCATTAAACGATTTCATCCTCGATAACATTATCATTGTGTTTCTCCTAGTACATTTCACAGGTGCAATTCCAATTCATTATTTACGTTTATTTCTACCTCTGTTAGCGCTAAACTATTGCCATCATTTTGTTGAGGGTTCGAACTGAAGGTAATGAAATTGCAATCAGGTAGGTATTACTCTATAACCCCTTTCAAATTCCCGAAACGATTTGACAATACTTCGAGATAAATTTTAAAACCCGGTACAGATTCGTTGAAATACCGTGCATAAGTTCTTGGGCTTTGTGCATGCACAGTAGCAGCTCGCTATTTCATGAAGAGTATGCCCGAAAGGATTTACCCGTTGTTAATAAAATGTGATGGTAATGGCAACCCACTCCAGTATTTCCTGCCAAGAAAACCCTATGGCCAGTCACAATACCATTAATGATATGGCGCCGGAAGATGAGCCCCCCAGGTTGGAAGGCGTCCCACATGTTACTGGGGATGAACAAAGGGCGATTCCTAGTAGCTCCAGGACGAATGAAGCGGCTGGGCTAAAGCCAAAAGGACGCTCAGTTGTAGATGTGTCGGGAAGCGACCGGAAAGTCCGATGTTGCAAGGAGATATATCACATAGCAACATGGAATGTAAGATCTATGACGCAAGGTAAACTGGATGTCGTCAAGCGAGAAATAAACAGATTGAACATTGATATCTTGGGTATCAGCGAGCTCAAGTGGACCGGAATGGGAGAATTTAACTCCGGCGACCATTATGTATTTTATTGTGGGCACGAATCCAAGAGAAGAAATGGGGTCGCTTTCATAGTAAACAGAAGAATGGGCAAAGCAGTGCTAGGGTACAACCCCATAAACGACCGAATGATTTCACTTCGGATCCAAGGTCACCCTTTCAACATAACAGTTATCCAAGTCTATGCACCGACCACTACTGCTGAAGAAGCTGATGTTGAGAGATTTTATGCGGACCTACAATGCCTTTTAGACCACACTCCATCATCAGACGTCGTTTTTCTCATAGGAGACTGGAATGCTAAGGTCGGGAGTGAAGAAATATCCGGAATTACAGGCAAGTTCGGTCTTGGTGAGCCAAATGAAGCTGGGCAGAGGCTAGTAGAGTTTTGTCAAGAAAACAACCTGACCATAGCGAATACTCATTTTCAACAGCACAAGAGGCGCCTGCACACATGGACTTCACCGGACGGTCTGTAGAGGAATCAGATCGATTATATTATTTGCCGGCAGAGATGGAGAAGCGCTATACAAGCAGTAAAAACAAGGCCTGGGGTCGATTGTGGCACCGATCATCAGCTTCTTGTTGCCAAAATTAAGCTTCGATTGAGGAAAACACAGAAAACTAGAAGGCCTTTCAGGTATGATCTGGATCAAATTCCATTAGAATATGCTGTGGAAGTGAGGAATCGATTTCAAGAATTAGATCTAGAAGACAAAGAGCCCGAAGAGACGTGGACTGATGTTCGTGATATATTACAAGAAGTTGCTACTAAGGTAGTTCCAAAGCAAAAGAAATGCAAGAAAGCAAACTGGTTATCTGAAGAGGCTTTGCAAATAGCTGAGGAAAGGAGGATGGCAAAAGTTATGGGGGAAAGAGAAAGATACAAGGTTCTCAATGCGGATTTTCAGAAAATAGCAAGGAGAGATAAGAATGCCTTCCTGAACATACAGTGCCAAGCAGTTGAGGACAACCGCCAATTAAGGAACACAAGAGCTATGTATACGACAATCAAAGATATCAAAGGAAGTTTCTGTGCTAAGCTGGGCGTGATAAAGGACAAACGAGGCAAGGACCTCACTGAAGCCTCAGAGATAAAGAAGAGGTGGCAGGAATACACAGAAGAGCTGTGCAAGAAGGACCCGAATGTGCAAACCCAACATAAGACGGTTGTGATTACTGATCTCGAGCCGGGCATCCTGAAGAGTGAAGTTGAATGGGCCTTAGCCAGTCTTGCTAAGAACAAAGCTAGCGGAATTGATGGCATTCCAGCTGAGTTGCTTCAAAACCTCAACCATGACGCTGTTAACATTCTGCATACATTATGTCAGAAGATTTGGACAACCCTGCAGTGGCCACAGGATTGGAGGAGGTCAGTTTACATCCCCATTCCAAAGAAAGGCAGTGCCAAAGATTGTTCCAAATATCGCACGATCGCGCTTATTTCGCATGCTATAGCAAGGTGATGTTGAAAGTCCTCCAAGGTAGGCTGCAGCAGTATGTGGATCGGGAGCTTCCGGACGTGCAAGCTGGGTTTCGCAAGGGCAGAGGAACTAGAGACCAAATTGCCAACCTTCGCTGGATCATGGAAAAAGCAAGAGAGTTCCAGAAACCCATCTACTTCTGCTTTATTGATTATGCGAAAGCGTTTGACTGCGTAGATCACAGCAGATTGTGGCAAGCTCTCCAAGAGATGGGAGTTCCAATTCACCTCATCTGTCTCCTCAGGAACCTGTATGAAGGGCAAGAGGCCACAGTTAGAACTGGGCATGGTCTTACTGGTTGGTTTCCGATTGATAAAGGAGTGAGGCAAGGCTGCATACTGTCGCCCTGCCTATTTAACCTATATGCAGAATGCATCATGAGAAAGGCCGGTCTGGACGAGTCTTCAGCTGGAGTGAAGATTGCTGGAAAACGTATCAACAATCTTAGATATGCGGATGATACCACTTTAATTGCAGAAAGTGAAGTGGAACTCAAGAGACTTCTGATGCGCGTACAAGAAGAAAGTGAGAAGTTTGGGCTTAAACTGAACATTAAAAAGACAAACATCATGGCGTCTTGCCCTATCAAGTCCTGGAGCATCAAGGGACAAGAAATGGAAGCTGTGACAGATTTTCTCTTCTTGGGCTCCAAGATTACCTCGGAAGGAGACTGCAGCCATGAAATTAGGAGACGCCTGCTTCTGGGAAAGAGAGCAATGGTTAGCCTTGACCGCCTAGTAAAGAGCAGAGACATTAGTCTGCCAACCAAGATCCGTATAACTCGTGCTATGGTCTTTCCAGTTGTGATGTATGGATGCGAGAGTTGGACTGTGAAAAAGGCTGACCGCCGAAGAATTGACGCGTTTGAATTGTGGTGCTGGCGAAGACTCTTGAGAATTCCTTGGACTGCCAGAAGATCAAATCAGTCGATATTGTCGACCATAAACCCTGACTGCTCATTGGAGGGTCAAATTCTAAAATTAAAGCTCAGCTACTTTGGTCATCTGATGAGAAGAGAGGAGTCGCTGGAGAAAGATTTGATGTTGGGAAAAGTTGAGGGTCGCCGGAGAAGGGGGAGGCAGCGAACGCGATGGTTAGATGGCATCCTCGAGGCACTGCAGATGAAGTTATGTGATGTTAGGAAGATAGTGACAGACCGGAAAGTGTGGCGTGACATGGTCCATAGGGTCACGAAGAGTCGGACACGACTGAACGACTAAACTGAACTGAATAAAATGTGATTTCCTATCCTCAATTGACAAATTTCTTTTACGGTACCCGATAATTTAAAAGTCATTCTGAATGTAGCCCGTCCTATGCATGTATATTGCGGAGGTACGTGAGATGCATAGAATGTATTAGTATACCAAAATAAAACAGGATTGCAGCTATACGAACTTATTTTTAATCACCTCTATTTGTCGTGCAACTTTTACGAACGATGTATGAACTGGCGTGACCCTCTGACAAAAATCGTTACCAAGTTAGGCAAGCAACATTCTTACATCTGCGGTGACAGCACTTTTCTCTCAGAAATGTTGACCAAGTACTAGATCGTATATGACAATTGGCACTCAACTGTACCCATAGCACCTGCATGGGTTGTAACCTGCCAATCAGCATGGCGGGGCTGCCACTTCAACAGGTAGACGAAGCCTGGCTACTGCACTTCTGAAGTCTCCTGAAATGCACTGACCGCCGCCTCACTATACCATTATAAACTTCATCTCTGTAGGCCTTCAGTAAACAATGACAGGTATCAATGGACGTATTATTAGTTTAGCAGTGAAAATATCAATAACATGCAGCTCTTTCGTACACGCCTCTTTTACAGACGCCATTGTGGCATAAAATGTGGCTTTGTTGCCATATCTTTGACGAAGACTAAGCAAACAGAACATTCGCAGTAAGTATATTGCAATCTTGACTATACCACGCCACCAACCTCCGGATTGAACGACGTATGTTAATTGAAAATGAATTTTTGGCGTTACTCTCTGGCTCATCCCCTCATATGTCCACTTATCCAACGAAACAAACGACACGATAATGGGTAAAATGGGAAGCACCTCTGGGCTAACAGCAGGGTTAAGATTCAAGAAGAAATAATGGAGTTGCTCTGTTGTCGTGCCAGTCTTAACTCATATGTTAGAAGTCGTTTTCCTGCTTGATTTTTATTCCTGCTCGGTCAACATGTAGCTCAAGTCCAAACCCCCCTTCATGTTTTAAAACCATGGAAGTGCACAAATATCCAGAAAAGTTATGGAGGTCAGTTAGGGGTGTTTACGTGCCGTGAATACAAGATCCTGAGTTGGATTCAGAATTGGTCTAAGGTGGATATGAGTGAACTTAGGTGGATTATACAACCGCCATGAGAGATTAAGCTCGGTTTGCAGTAGTCGCGTGCACATACTGCAATGACTATATATAGGATCACCGCAAGCATGCGACTACCCCATGACGTCACGTCAATATTTCGGGACCACTCTTTGCGGAGTCACCGCCGCCAGGTTATGTTGCTGATAATGCATACGACGTATTCGCCTTAAAATGACATTATCGCGGCAAAACGAACACCCCATAATGACACCTCATTTTTAAAATGGACTATGAAGACAAATTTCTCCCATTTATGTTTTTATTTTCATTGCTTTTGTTGGCCGAAAAAGACATTTATCGATGCAAAACTTGCATATGACTATGGGATATCAGTCTTCTCCTCTTAATTCAAACACGGGATGTTTTTGATCAATGACGTCAAACGCTTTAAAATATACTGTGATCATCAATAAATATTTATGCGGTGTATAGAGTCAAAGCTCCGCATTCTAAAAGGAAAAAAAAAGGTCTTGATGTCATCGCAGTTGACTTGTGAAACCGGCCAGCGCACGGCGGCGATCATCATCAGCCCAGCCGTGTCTTCTGCAGGGCAAATGTTTGGTATGGTTTGGTTTAGTGTAGTTTATGGAGTTTTGCGTCCCAAAGCAACTACGACTATGAGAGATGCTGTACTGAAGGGTCTTGGAAATTTCGACCAGCTGTGGCTGACCTCGCATAGCACACAGGCGCCCTGCTTTTCGCCTCCATCGAAAAGCGGCCAGCGCGGCGGAAATACATCCCGCATCCTTGCCTACAGTACAGTCGAGCGCCCTAACCACTGCGCCACCGTGACAGGATACATGACAAAAGCTGTTCCCATTCTTTCTCCCCTGCAATTACTGCAGCCGCCCTAACCCGCAAACTTCATCACCTCATCAGTTCAGGTGAATCTGTTGTCATTTGCTTCTTTTGCCTTGCCTTGGTATCCACTTCGCTAGCCTTAGCGACCATCGACAATCTGCTACAGTATCACATGTCCTGTCCATGCGTATTTCGTCATCTTGATCTCATTATGGACTATCGCATAGTCTTTGTTCCTTAACACAGTGTGCCCTAGCTCTTCTTGTCTCAAGTTACACCTATCATTTTAAATGCCCTACATTGTCCTCTATTTTTTTTCAAGCCTTTTTGTGAGCATCAAAATTCCTGCCCCTTATGATCACTGGCAGTACAAACAGTTCTATACTTTTTCTTTGTGGGTTACCGATCAGGGAACAAGTTGAGTGTTTTTGAGTAATTACTGCTTCAGTTTTGACCTCCTATTCTCGCATAACTTTTGTCGGCTGCTACCCTCCGCTTCTGTAAGTCCTCACCCGGAACAGTTAAGGGGACATTAAATGATGGTGATGATGATGTCAATGAAATGCGCTTCCCTCGTTCTTATTCTTCTAGTTATTTCGTCCTCGTGGTCCGGACATGCGGTCATTGCTGCTCGACCTAAGTATGTTTTGCATTACCTCATCTAATATCTCCCTCTCTATTGGTTCCTCCCTGTTGCTTCCTTGCCAAACTGTTGAACCACAATTTAGGTTTCCTGACATTAATAATTTCCTGTCCACTATCATGCTAGTTCACCGTTCTACATTGAGCGTTCGCTTCTGCAACAAGGCTTATATTTGTACCCTATTTTTTGCCTACGCTGTGTCGTCAACGTCATCACCAAAGCTGATATTATTATCATACGCTACATTATCTTTTTTTTTGTTTTTTCTGTTCTACCTTCTCAATTACAATTCCAGACAAGCTATTGATAGCAGTGGAAGAACTGTGCCCACCGCCTGACGCCTTCCCTGAACTGGATCCGATCATTTCTTCTGAGGAGGAGAATGGTAGCCCTGCTGTTAACTGTAAGCATTTTCCGATTAAGTTTTACATTTACCTCTTCTGCATCCTATTTAGGTTATTCCTGCATGGCTGTTGATGTCTGTATTGAATAAAATGCTTTCTCATCATCTAAGGCTATATATGAAGGGTCTGGCTATATTCTGCGCATTTCTCCAGCCTAACTGATGGTGTCCAAGGGAATCTAACCTTGTGCTTGGTTGAATTTTATTAGTGATTTTCTTTTCGTAGTTAGCTTGAAAACTACAAAGATCATTTTTTTTTTTCATTTCTTTTGTATCCTACCTCTTTTACGAATGAAGATAATGTTCACTTGATTGCGGTACGGATGAAGTCATGAGACATTGCACAGATAAGGAGACACGAGTTTGTGTATAACCGTTAAAGACTGAGCCATTTATTTACAAATGCTACGATGGAGGCCGAGAGCACGGGAACCAAACATCTACTTCTACCTGTATACTCTGCTCTCTCCTCCGCTTCGTTGTTGACATCCACAAGCCAAATTTCCGCCAATAGATTTGTCTGTACCTGTTCTTTCTCTGCCATTATTTCTCTCTGCAGCCTTCACAATACTCTCCCTAATTTCTCATTCATTGCCTGCCAGATATTCACTTCCTATGCCCTACTGTCTCTGTCGTTAGCGCCATTATTAATAAAACTATTGCACACTGCTTGGCTGTGTTAACGACCTGTTGTATATTCGAAATGACAATCCCTCCTAGTCACATTTTCTGGCGTGTTTAATTTTGTGCAAACTTTGTTCGTAATATAGTAGCCGATTTGTATTTAAAGCAGGTTGCTCAATCGATAAGCCATACTAATATTTTCTTCAGTACCCCTTTTAACTTTGTAATAGCCTCTAAGTGACGTTAGGTGTATTTCTTTGCGTCTTGTGAAGCTATTGCAATTCCTTCAGCTGGTACGTAGCAACGAGCTCCATAATAAGAAACTTCAACCATCACAGAAACTTGATATTACATATACATTCCCGCGATGTTAAATTATCGCCATCTGACGAGCGAATGTATTCCAGAGTTTTTAAAACTGCACAGACCATGTCCGTTCAGTTGAAGTACAGTTTCGTGCGAGGATAGACAATCAAGAAAGAAAAAAGTGACATGAAAATGAGAAATAAAAATTTGCGCCACAAGAATCCTTGTGTAAGCAACAAGGACTTCATTCTGAAGCGGCATGAAGGCAGCCATTCAACAAAAAAAAAATATGGGGCGATTGAGTTTGCATAATGGTGAAGCAACCTCATATAAACAATATCGCATAAGAGCTTAAGCCTTTAAAAAGACTCGTAACTGCGCGCATCAACATGAAGGGAGGAAGGAAACATTTATTGCATATAAAAACTTCTAAGTGCGCTTTTGAACATTTGTCCTTAGGCTCAGTTCACATCTCGTGACTATAGAGTGCAACAGTTGAAAGATAGTTGGGGCCTTGGCCATCATTGCGTATATGCACAATAATGTAATACACATATATATAATACACATCAGTGTGGTATCAGGTTCATTTGTATTAACAGGTAAGGAATTAATAACATAGGTGACAAAGAGACGACAGTCTACATTACATGTCAACACATTTCAGCGTATATTCCTTCTGCTGCATTATTTACTTATTTCTTTACAAGATCACGAGAAAATTAGTACACATCAGACACAGACACAGACACACACACACACACACGCACGCACAAACACACGCACGCGCGCGCGTGCACACACACGCACAAACACACGCACGCGCGCGCGTGCACACACACACACCAAACACACACACGCGCACACACACACGCGCGCGTGTACATACACGCGCGCGCGCTACAGACGATTATTCTGACAAAGCATTTGCAGGAATTATTCAGAGAAAAATTATTAATGTTGTGTATGAGGCTCAGTATTAAAAATATTTCAGTACGCAATCATCAACGAGAAGAAAAAATATTTGGGCTATTTTTATGCGTTTAAACGAGTTGAGTCTGAAAAAGCATTTAATTCATGATATAACAAGATACTATCAGTGAGCAAGAATGTGCGAAATATTAATGTTGTGCACAATTTTCACCTCGTGAAAGAACAACGTTAATCGGTAAACACAAAACTCTGTAACATATACAGCCACATGAATTATATAAATATGACTGCCTTCTATCTAGTTTGCTAATATCGACTGATGAAGTGTTCCCAGATAACTACAGCATATTCAAACAATGGACAAATTAGGGAGTTGACAGAGCGTGAGCCGGCGGTGCAGAAATCTTCAACGTGTTTAGCGCCCAAAAAAAGATACCAGTTATCGGCAGGGCCAGACTTTTATACTGCGTTACTCCTGGTGGAAAAATATTAGCGGCATGCACAAATTGAAGATAGATTTAGCGGGCGTACCTTTTATCAAAATCGTTTTTCAAATGTAAATGGCATTTGCCATTGAATTTTTTTTAAAAGGTCATTCTTCAATCCTACGTGCATGCACTTGACCAACAACTGTACATACGTTTTGGTGCGTTCACAAGATCATCCGCAGGTAGCTTAAAACTGACAGTTTCTAATATAGTTGTTAGCAAACAAATATAACAACGGTCACAGCGCGGATCCCTAGATGAAGTCATCGTGGATATAGGTAGAAAAATTACTTGGTAAAATTGCAAAAAGACGATGCTTCAAAGACAGGCCACGATCTATGCAGGTATCTGGTCCATTTTAAATATTTAACTCAATTTCGGAATTAATTTCCCACGGCACTCGATGTCAAATACTTTGCAGAGATGCAGTAATATATTATCTGTTTTCTCGCTTTCAGTTACTGACTGCGCCAAGCCATGCAGTCTTTACTAAATACCTGCTTGTAGAATGCATGGTGCTAGTAGAAAACAGTGCCAACTCAACCAAGCAAAAAAAAAAAAAAAAAGACGACGAAAACATGTGCAACAAAAGTAGGTGTGCTGTCTGCCCTTTTCTATTATGTTCAGGACTGCCCACGGTGTTTTCTGCCAGTGTCATTAATCTCCAATCAGGAGAAGACTTAAAAGGAAAGCGGTCACTCGCCCACCGTATCCTTACTAGCATGAATATTTACGTAATAAAGTCATGCTAAGTACCATTTTATGAAGAAAAATGTCCACGAAATGCATAGTTAAAATGGCGCCACCGTCCTTTCTCAGCATCCTCCAGGAGTTAATCTGTCCCTATCTCCGTCAAGTAGCCCAAAAGAACTCTTATACTTAGTGAATAGCTTAACCTGAAGCCAAATGTAGGCATTTTTTTTTTTTAAGCACGTTGTGTTCCTCTAAACAATTAGGGTCAAGAATTTTGAAAGTCTGCACTCTGTTCATGTCAGTCATATCGGTGCGAAATTTGTAATGTTTTGCCTTGACTCCCGTTATATAAAAAGCTTTGACCACAGCTATTCTCAAAATTTCAGGTAAAAAAAGTGTCTTGCAAAGGTCTACTGAATAAATAATAAATACTGCGCCAATCGATATGTGTAGAGTTTCAAAACGCTCAGATTGCAATTGGGATTATCATCCAGGCTGAACAAAGATCAAACCTCGACTCTTAACAGCATCAGGCTTGGAGGACTGCGATATGGAAAAGACCAGAATGCAACCATTATCCCATGCGAATGCTAACTGAAAATAATCATTAAAACCAGAATAAAGAACTGTTTTGATCATCTATATATATGCACTCATTTGGTGCCAATTATAAACGCACCAGTAGAACGAGACTTCGGCGCCATTTCCGCTAGCACCCCGCTATTCCAACCCGTTGAAGCCTCTGTAACCAAATAACAAAAAAAAAAAAAACGTCTCCTAATATTCTTCTCCTTGTGTCATTTTTGTATACGATCAGTGATGAGGTTTCTGGGTGTTTTAATCTATTTCATAAATTTTTAACTTTCTCCTCAAGCATACGTTATGCCTTTTGAAATGTTCGTGGTGTGTGATGCACACGTTTCTTTTCTATTTTAGAAGGAAGAGGGTGAATACATTCGTGTACAGGTACGGCCAAAATATTGCGGAGCACGCTTCTGGTGCTTGCAATTTTCTCGCGTGACCTGTAGAGAAGACATGATGGTCAATTAAGTTCATAAGCGAGCGCACCAACGGCATGTGCTAACGTAGGTATAAGATACTTCCTAATAATTGCTATAGATTACGAGCGCCAAAACCTTTTATCGCTGAGGTGTGCTCCGTATTATTATGGCTGGAACTGTGCAACGCGTTTGAAGCCTATAAATAAATCAACCACACTACAAGTGTTGTTGCTGAAATCATCCTGCAGCACTGTTCGACCTAAACCTGAATACATATACTGTTATCTTGGTACTCCTACCAAGCTCATCCCATTTACCTCATAGAATCCATCCAGAACTTGTAGCGCATTTTCATTTTTGATTCCTCATTATATTTAGTAATATATATTTAGTATACTACTTACCCCAAAGCGCAAGCTAACATTGCTGAACTTCTACGTCGACGCAAAGAAGCACACCCCTCTCTCTTCCATAAATTCTACCCGAATCCTCCCGTGACTCTTCTGTTTTAATAGTACACAGTTACTCCTGCCGCCGCAGTCGTGACAGGGCCGTGTCACGTTCGTCAGCTAATCTTTATTTATTTTTGTACAAACTGCCAAGGATTGGAATGACCTTCCTGATGAAGCTGCTTTCATTATCCGAAATCGCAACCATTTCAGACGTTTTATTGAAGATCTGGCCTGTATTTAATTTCCACCCCCATGTCAAACTCTTTTACAGGGGCCCGCTGCGGTAGCTCAGGGGTTAGGGAGCGGGATTGTTGAATCTAAGTGCGCGGGATAGAATTCCGGACGCATTGGCCGCTTTTCGATGGAGACGAAAAGCAAGTCGGCCGCGTATTGTGCGATGTCAGTGCACGTAGTGGGAGCCTCCGTTGGTCGAAAATTTCAGAGCTCTCCACAACGGCTTCTCATAGTCTGAGTCACTTTGGCACGTTAAACCTTACAAACGAAATGAAGCTTTTCACGTGGAAATTTTAGGTATTAAAATAAATAAATACAAGTAAAAATCAAACTTATCTCAGCTTCGTCAGCTGCATGTGAAAAATTGGGAAACAATTAAGCTCTGATCTTGTAGTTTAAACACATATTCGACAATCTCGTCATTAGAGACTTGTGGTCGAAAGTGCCAGTAGAGATCTAGCAAATTATCAGATTTAGAATGGCTGCGCTTATCAAAACAGATCAAGGATTGACCTTGCAACCCCCTGGATTGCTTTGAAATTATCACTTGCAGTAGCTAAATGCAAGTGTCATGTCGAGCATTCTGCTTTCATTAACATGGTCAGAATGTGATGTGCAAGTGTGTAGCCCATGTTTGCCAAGTTATGGTCGCAATACTGCTAAATTATTCTATTGTTCCCTATCACAAAACAGACAACGGAGCTTAGTAGCAGTTCAAGAGCAGCAACAGGAGAGTTCGGAGGTCTATACACGACTCCAAGAACATAGCGAAATATCGTTTAAGTATGCTTTGAACAGTTTTGATGCCTCATGCGTTATAGGCATTCCAAAAAGCTCCAGGTGTAATGACTTGAAGGTTTTTTTTTTTTTTTTTTTTTTATTGAATAACGCACACTCTTCCCTTCTCAGTTTAATCTCGTGTATATTGCACCCACTGCGTCTATAGATAATTTGCCAAAGGGGAATATCAGTTATTATTGCTACACGTTGCGCATTCCTTCAAGTGCAGTGACTAGAGGCAGATATTGCGACAAATTAAATGCGAAGATCATGTCATTACAGACGTCAACGTATTTGTCTTCTAAGGATAAGAAGAGGCATGCCGCCAGAAAAGCAAACACCGCCAATATCATTTGGTTGGCTATTCCAAATGCTAGCATATTTGTTGGTCTGTTTTACTTGCGGTGCACTCGGTTATTTAAGAATATCAGCTTTCACGATACATACGTGTAGCTGCTTAATTCTGGCTGTGAATTTAAGTTCACAAGTTTGAAATCCCGCCTCACTGGTCCGAAGAACTAAGAACTTTAGCCGGACAGTTCTATTATGGTACCCTTCATAGTGCACACCGCAGTCTTATAGCGCACGAAAACAACTTTCTTTGCACTGCTTTCAAACAAACGACAAGTTTAGATAGAGCAAAAATGCTGTCTGCTGTCGTAAATTCCGCAACTATAATTCTAAATGTCGAATTAAGCGCATGCAGTCCGTAAGAACATTGCTACTGAAAACATCGTTGCTACACAAGCTCTCAATTGCATGCCCCATAGATGTCCTTACTTTGTATACATCTCACATGCATTAACCAGAAACTGTCGCCACTAAGCTTCGCATAGGTTATTTACTCAATACAAATTATTCAGTTGCCGAAGTGCTCGATGGGCAGTTTATTTATTTATTTATTTATTTATTTATTTATTTATTTATTTATTTATTTATTTATTTATTTATTTATTTATTTATTTATTTATTTATTTATTTATTTATTTATTTATTTATTTATTTATTTATTTATTTATTTATTTATTTATTTATTTATTTATTTATTTATTCATACATACTGCACTCCTATACTATTGCAGGAGTGGTACATAAAGAAAACAAAAATAGACAAAAATACTGGGATAGCAGCACATTTCGAGCACATAAAACGAAATATTGTTAGATAATGCAAAAACAACTTAGAAATGTTGTCAATGAATAGCATAAATTTATCTACTTACAGTAAACAAACTGAGCCAAGCAATGAATTCCAATGATCAATGGTACGCGGGAAAAATATTTTTAAAGGTGATAGTGCGAGCAAAGTAAGGTGCGAGATTAAGTTCGTGCTTACTTCTTGTTAGCGTTGGTTTGGCGCGCGTGATGCAGCAGTCGCTTGAGAGACGATAACGCGAGTGAACAATGGAGTGCATAAATTTCATTTATTCGTTAATCTTTTAATCTGCCAGGCAATGTTATTGTAATCGGAAAGCAATATTTCATTGGTTGTTTCTAGTATGACACTTTTTGTGTTGTTCAGTACTCCCCCTCCTTTATTACACGCCTTAAATATGCCTAATGGGGCTTAGCAACTTCAGCAGGCATGGTCTTAGAAAGTAATCTGAAACAGGCACTAAGAAGAAATTTTTAGTTGCGTTTGACCTCAAGGAGGGACACATGGCAAAAAAAGAGAGTGTGAGGCTGTACTCGGTGCTTTGTTTTTATCCCAGTATCAGTCATCAAAGTTGTCTAATAGATGTCAAATTTTTGCTTAATTTCCTTCTGTGGCGTCCATCACTAAAACTTTTATTGAAAACCTGGCGAGAGAATAAAGTAGCCAGTCAGAAATAATTTTTGATTTCTTAATTTATTGAAATATCAAGCATAAATGAAGAATATGGCATTTATGTTATATGCGGTCGTCGAAAATCGTGAGCTATTCCCCTTCCTAGGGATCCCGGTGCATTGCTGATTTGGCGGATTTCCAAGATGGGACACCACCACCTAATGGTCATCACCAACAAGAAATATAGTCACTGATGGTTACAATTCCGCGTTCTTCTTACCAAAGGCGAACGAAATGAGACGATAATCAAGGCAAAGGAGAAAAAAAAATGAGTTGATTTCATCAGCACTTTTTATGCGATTTATATTATTCGTTAGTACAGAGTTTTGCAACGACTGGCCGATGAAGGATTTGCTTGTTGCCCACGAGCCCTGAGACGTTCAGCAGCTGGTGTAACGAATCAGCCGATGTTACTATCGACTCGCAAGAATTATTGAAACTTGTTTTAGTACAAACGCTTCCATGGATTTATATGCTAAAATTATTATTATTTTTTTTTTTTTTTACGTACGAAACGTCTACTAAATAAAGAATCTGTAACTTTATTGCCCAAAAAAGGGGCTTACCGAACATGCTGACATGAAAAAACTTCCGCACATTCTCCCTATTTGCCTCCCTGGAGCGAATTTTCACGACGGTTTTAATTAGAATAACTCCGAAACGGTAGGTCCGAGCTAAAAACGAAAGTTCCGAAATACACATACAAAGCTGCGTACTGCTGCCCAATTCGATTAAAATTCACGTAGAATTAACGAAAACAGTTTTGACCGGCCGCATCGGCTCCTATAGCTATTATTTTTACTTTACGAATCTTGCGGACTATACATTTTATTTTTCATTGTCTTAACTACACCACAAAATGTACAAAGCAGTTCTGTGTACCGGTTGCAGATATCAAAACTAAAATATTCTTTAAGCTGGAATTTAATTCTGCAGACTATACACCAGTTGCTAGCTGCATAGCGAAAATTACAGCATTTCTGAGAGCAAAATATAGAAATATAGGATTTAATTTCTAGTAAAGGCCGATATCATGCGTACAGAAAAATTGTGGATGAAAGGTGTCCGCGCGCAAATCGCACAATTTTTCAAATGCAGACAGTATGTAGCTGTCATGCGCAAAATAAGGAATGCGAAATATCGAAATATCTTGATAATTTACAGAGGTGCAAGAATGAAACGGCAGAATGCTCCTCTGGTACCTTGTTCCCACACCCTACTGTGCGCCCATTAGTACTGACTTATTCATTAACCAGTCTTCAATGCTACCAGAAGCTGCCTGAAATGTCGCAGAACAGCAAATTTACTGCATTTTTACCCCTCTGCTTTTTAGGCCTCTATAGACAAAAAAAAAAAAAGTGCGGCATTTAGTAGTGCCCTGAGCACATCATATTCTTTGTACTCAGGATATTTCTGTATCTAAACGCAATAAAAGCAAAACCCTCCATGCTATATGTTTCCCAAGTCGCATGAAGATGAAAAGGCCCACAGAAGGTCTAAATCTATTTTCTATCGTACATCATATAGTCATTGAAGTTATACAGCATTGAAGCTGTAGAGCTAGCTAGCCTATGGACCAGCGTGGCGTGACATGGTCCATAGGGCCACGAAGAGTCGGACACGACTGAACGACTAAACTGAAACTGAAACTGAAGCTAGCAGTACAGTCTTCAAACTAAACACTGAATACGCAGTTCGCCTAGTTGATGTAAACGAAACCTTGTATAGTTTCCTAAGTGATATACAAATAACCATGATGGCATATGCTCCAAAACTAATTTCATGTCGTACCTCACATATACTATACATCTTATTGGGTCAGAGCACTAAGGCTGGCAATAAGTCAGCAACTTAGAATTACAAAAAGGGTTTGCACTGTTCGGACCAATATTACATAGTTTGCTAAAGCGCGTTTAAGTGTACAAGGAAATGCATGTTGATCAAAAGTTCAGATCCTCGCGAAGCTCTTGTAGTCGCTCTTATAACAGCAAGGGCCGAAGCGAAACGCTCGTTACCTCTCGATCTCGTAAGGCGCACAAGCAGCTATACCACTATTGATATACCACTACGGATCTCAAAAAGGCAGAGAAGAGCTCAGATGCAAAGCTTGCGTGCACGAAACCACTGTCAGTGTTTGTATGTGGACAACGTTGACTTCAAGTGCACTTAGTTACGCTTTGCGGAGATAGCTTTAGCATTGTTGCTGTTTTTATTTTTATGCTTTGTTTTTCGCTTGTTTCGTTTCCATAAAAACTTTGTTTCCCGTAAAGTTAAAACGGCAGTTTCGACTGGAAGCCTGTGGCACGGGGGAAGCATATGTTATGCGTATTAACTCACAAAAGTAAGCGGCGGGAATGCTAGTTTTCTCTCTTTGCTTCCGTGTTTGCGCGTTTCTCAGCGCAACCTAACCTGGGTATCTCGATGACTGTTTTTCATATCAAAGATTGAACAAATATCAATCACTTATTAACATCAGTTCACTTATTGATCATGTGCTGCCTAACTTAATTACCTCCCCCAATGCTGGTGTTACCGATGTTACAAGAAAAGGTATTCCAACCATTGCAACCCATGATTAACTGGTGTTCTCTTGAAATGTCTATTAAAAAAGGAGAACCTGTATAAGAAGACTAAAAAGCAGCCATTTATTATTCCTTTACGGACGTGATATACAACTTATAGCAATGTACTCGGAAGGCTACTCAAAACTACCAAAAATAAACATTATGAATCTGAAATGAACCAAGCTGGTAGTGATTCTAAAAAACAATAGAAAGCGATCAACTCATTCTTAAATAGGACTACTGCTACAGCTTTATTAAAGGAAGTTCAAAAAGATAACATAATTGTCGTGACACTCGTCGTGACATTGCGAATGCTCTAATTGATTCCTTCGTCATCGATCAGCCTAACGTTCACACCCGTGTGCTCTCGTCTACATCATATTTCCTTTCTTTTTTTCCGATTTCCCCGGATGAGGTGAGCACCGTCATTATAAACCTGAAAGATGCAAGCCCAAGTTCTGACAACTTCTATTCTTGTCATATCAAGAAAATATCTTCTCTGATTTGCAATGTGTTCTCTTACATTGCCAAATAATTCTTCAAGACAGGCATCTTCCCTAGGGCACTAAATAAATCCAAACTAATACTGATCTTCAAAAAAGGCGGCACGAGCCTAACAAGTAACTATCGTTCCATTGCTATTCTTCGGTTTGGTTTTGGATTTTTGGTTTTTAACGTCCCAAAGCGACTCAGGCTATGAGAGACGCCGTAGTGAAGGACTCCAGAAATTTCGACCACCTGGGGTTCTTTAACGTGCATTTATATCGCACAGCACACGGGCGCCTAGCTTTTCGCCTCCATCGAAAAGCGGCCGCCGAGGCCGGGATTCGATCCCGCGTCCTTGGGCACAGTAGTCGAGCGCCCTAACCACTGCGCCACCCCGGCGGGACTATTCTTCCCTTCTTTAGCAAAGTGATTGAAAACTGTTCGTCACCCGTCTGGCAAATTACCTTACAAAGTTTAACATCATATCTTGTAATCGGTTAGGCTTCAGGTCTGGTTTTTCAACTGAATTAGCCGCAATTTCATTGACAAATACAATTAATGAAGCTATTTGATTGATCAATTAACTGGCGCATTATTCATTAATCTCTCAAGGCATTTGATTCAATTAGTCATAACATACTTTTCAATAAATTAAATGCCTTTGAAGCATCTGGTCCTGCACTAACATTTATCCGCAGCTATCTACTTAACCGAATCCAAGCCGTTTCCATCTCTGATACTTACTCTCAATAACTATACTGTTTGGCGTTCGCCAGTTTTCCATCCTTAGACCAGTTCTTTTTCTAATATACATTAATATGCCATCGTGGCTTAAATCTTCTGAACGTATATAATACGCCAGTGATACTACCATACTATAGCATCTGACACGTGCATACATTCTTTAAAACATAAATTGAATACCAATGCAGCAAACTTAAAAACCTGTTGTCGAAACAACATGCTTACTATTGATGCCTCTAATACTAGCTTTGTAATCTTCCTCACAAGACTATTCTTGCATCTCTACATATTTCCCTCAACTCTCACATACTCTTTGCCACTGATTATGCGTGTTTCTTTCCAAATAGATCTTGATTGCCACTTTAAATTTAACAAACATTCAGCTGCCTTACAAGAAAAACAGAATATGGCATAAGGGTGCTCATTAAGGTGCGAAATTACTTTAATTCACACACGCTTACTTCACTCTATTATGCTTTCACTCATATTCTTATTAACTATTGTATTTCTTCTTGCGGAAGCACATATAGAACACAATTCATCCCCGCTACAACACATACAAAATCAAGCCGTACGCTTTATTACGTCTAATAGCCTACTAATGATGCGCTACTATTACTACAGTGCTGCGCCCTTACTGCAAGCTGGTAACCTCCTGGGAGTCTCATCCGTGTTTTATTATCTTCTTGATATCCTCATATTTATGTTCATGAATGGAAAACTTTCCATTTCAATAATTAACAGTACCCGGTTCCCGAGACGGAGTTCCACTCGCTTTTAATGCAAAAACAATTTTTTATTACCAAAGCGTAGAAGTAATAGCGGCAAATTCACAGTTTACTTCTCTCTTTCATTTTTATGGAATTCATTACCATTTAGTATAAAGCAATTATCTAACATTCATGCTTTCAAGCGCAGTTTTCGTGTTTGTTTTTTTATCGCGCTAAATATTTGCTTTCATTGATAAGAACATATATACTTAGTACACATTGAATTGTTTTCCTCTGTTTACGCATTTATATAACATGTTCCCAAAATATGTTTCGTTTATATTTACGTCATTTTGTATTTCCGCAAGTTCTATATTTATATCACATAACAGTTCCGGCTTCATCCGTTGTTTGTATACAATCCCTTTTTGCATGCTTGTAACAAGAGGTGCCCTGCGCAGCATTTGGCTTTGGGACCTCCTCCTGTATTTACCAAAATCTTTGTATCCAATCATTGCTCGTCGAATGAATTTTTATTCTGATTCTGATATCTATCTCATGTCTTTATTGGCAATGAAGGCTGCAGCCCTTTTCCGACTGCTGCCTATTTACTATATGATATCACTCATATCGCTTTAAATCTCAATGAAATTAACTATATGTTATACTATTTCTTTGACGTTGCTGCCAAATCAGAAAACGTCCCACGCTATAGACTAGAAGACTCGTTTCTGTTCTCGGCAAAAGCAAAAGTTGGCCAAAATCCATGAATAACCAAGGAATTTACTCATCAGGTAAAGCCCAAAAGCTGTTTAATCTGGCAACGATCCAGGTCAGGAATTTTTCACCTACAAGCAATTTCTGAGTTCGTATCTGCCAGTTCGCAATAACAGCAATCATATTGAAGCTAACTTTTCGGGGCGTGAGTAACGCTTCTACAC
Organism: Amblyomma maculatum; assembly: GCF_055883805.1. Classification (NCBI taxonomy): domain Eukaryota; kingdom Metazoa; phylum Arthropoda; class Arachnida; order Ixodida; family Ixodidae; genus Amblyomma; species Amblyomma maculatum. The sequence continues at coordinate 101,502,503 of NC_139349.1, read as the reverse complement.
CTCCCACGGCCACGGTATCACAAAGAAAAAGTATTCATTCACATGCACGCAGACTTGCATCCACAAAGGAAGTAAAGATAAAGGCAAAAGCGCATACTCATAGCCCAATTTAGCAAGCAGCAGCTTTCCTTGAGCGTGCTGTAATCGCCGAGATCAGAAATTGCGACCCACTGTTTCTCTAACACAACAGTCCTTTCCTGATGGAGAACTTCTACGGAATGCTCTCAGCACGTGCTGCGCTGCATGTTCAGTAGCTAAGGGGTACAGTGCAGCGGTCATGATTTACTCCTGCATGATTCTTCTATTTTTACAACTCGGCCTTGTGAAGTAGAAGTCGTTGGCGCAAGTCTGAAGCCTACCTGAGACTCTTCCTGACATGATCTCTGTTTCGTAATGTCTTGCTGTGTACCGAGAAGATAGTTCTCAATTCCAAGGGCATGCGTGATATGCATGTATGCTTCTCGATTTCTTCTGATGTATGCACTGTCCGGCGTGACAGCAACTGCACGTACACATAAGCAGTCGTGAGTTTGCTCATTTACATACAGGTACGGAATACGGTGAATTATATTGTTCTTAAGCACATATAATTTCTGTTATGCGCCCATAGTTTTGTCCTCCCGTCAAAAATCACGTTTCGTGCGACATGCATGCGTAACGTGTGTGTGTGTGTGTGTGTGTGTGCGTGCGTGCGTGCGTGCGTGCGTGCGTGCGTGTGTGCGTGTGTGTGTGTGTGTGTGTGTGTGTGTGTGTGTGTGTGTGTGTGTGTGTGTGTGTGTGTGTGTGTGTGTGTGTGTGTGTGTGTGTGTGTGTGTGTGTGTGTGCGTGCGTGCGTGCGTGCGTGCGTGCGTGCGTGCGTGCGTGCGTGCGTGCGTGCGTGCGTGCGTGCGTGCGTGCGTGCGTGCGTGCGTGCGTGCGTGTGTGTGTGTGTGTGTGTGTGTGTGTGTGTGTGCGTGCGTGCGTGCGTGCGTGCGTGCGTGCGTGCGTGCGTGCGTGCGTGCGTGCGTGCGTGCGTGCGTGTGTGTGTGTGTGTGTGTGTGTGTGTGTGTGTGTGTGTGTGTGTGTGTGTGTGTGTGTGTGTGTGTGTGTGTGTGTGTGTGTGTGTGTGTGTGTGTGCGTGCGTGCGTGCGTGCGTGCGTGCGTGCGTGCGTGCGTGCGTGCGTGCGTGCGTGCGTGCGCGCGCGCGTGCGTGTGTGTGTGTGTGTGTGTGTGTGTGTGTGTGTGTGTGTGTGTGTGTGTGTGTGTGTGTGTGTGTGTGTGTGTGTGTGTGTGTGTGTGTGTGTGTGTGTGTGTGTGTGTGTGTGTGTGTGTGTGTGTGTGTGTGCGTGCGTGCGTGCGTGCGTGCGTGCGTGCATTCAATCGATGAGGCATCCAACTACCAATCCCTCGTTTCGACCCTCCAGGTGACTAGAGGAGCGAAAACGCCAGGGTGAAACCTGGAAAACTTACTGTGCAAAGTGATCCATGTAAAAACGATATGTATAATGAATACTGGCAGCGGAAATCTGTTGCGGTATGATAACTTGTGTATTTTTACGTGTCTGGTAAAGATCTCCTTTGTCTCTTTTCAACTCTTCTAGCACTGTATAGGCCGCTTATCTATTCCTGTTCAGGGTGTCAGCTAGAGGCAAGTCTGCAGATAGCATTAGATCCCAGTAATTCGTAACGTAGTTCAACACGTCTCGGCTTTCAAACGTGCTATAAAGCCGGAACGTTCGCTTTTTTTTTATGACAATATACCGGGTTCATGGACACTGATGTGCCACTGCATGAGAGCCAACAAACACCCTATCTCACGCTTTTGTGCGTACACCATGCACGGCAGTCTGTTTCCTGCATACCGCCTGCAATAAACCGTAATAGCTACTAAATAACACACAGTTCTGGTGATGAGATGGAATCTGAATGGCGGGAATTCCAAAGGCTATGTTTGGACGAAAAAAATGTACTCTGCGCTTAGAGATGTCCCCTCTCAATGGGGCCAGAAAGAGAGAAAACAGTATGCAATTCCTTCTCCTTGCGCGATAGGCACGCGCAAAAATTAGCAGCTGTATGTATTCTAACCACCGTCAGTGCCCCATCGAGATAATCCACATTATGCACCAGTGCTAGTGTCGCGTTCGACAACAACACTCATGGCATATTTTACTGAACATAACACTAATACTGATTGTTCTTGTCCTACCGGAACCGCTACTTGCTTGCTTAAATGTTAAGTCAAGGTACTTCTTGATTAGACGGGGTTAGACAAACTTTTTTTAAAGAACTGTGCAGTATTATATCTGTAGAAAAATAGTAGTGTTAAATAACATAACGAAGAAACTCATAAGTTTATGCTGTAGAAATCAATGTGCAAGCATATGAAACGCAGGATTAAACTTCCATTTTAGAGTACAGTTCTTGACATGACAAGCCACAGCAAGAAAATGAGAGAACATATTGAAACAATTCTTCGAAAATAGGTCTCTTTGATCAAAAAAATGTTTCTAGCCCTATTTGGGTCAATTCTTGATGAGCTCTCCAAGTCTATTCCTTGCAACTGAATAAGTCGTTCACCGTATCTGTTCCCGGAGGTCGGTAAAGCTTATTTTAGTTTTACCTCCATGATGTTATAGGTTCGCTATGCCGAATCTGTTTATGAACTATGGTTCAACGTTACCAAAATGGTGCATTTCACTTCTGATGCTAACGAACGTTTTAGTTGGCATTATTCCCACTCCTTTTTTATGCGCTCTAATTATTTGATTTACATTTATTTTAAATGGGGAATGTCTTGTTGCGCAGCAGTAAGCTTTGTGGGTAACATGTTGCTAACATTAATTTTCAAGTGTAATTTGCTATGTAACGTCAGGCCCAACTAACTAATGGCGCCCATTAGTCCCCCCGTCAACATAAATACGAAGCAATGCGCTGTCTCCGACAGTAATCCCTAACCGCAAGGTTACGCTGTTATATAGAATTTCTTCGGCGTTTATATGCTCCTAACCAAGATAAAAGGCATGGTAATTCGGCATCATTTATATGTTTCTATGACGAAAGTGGGATTTCATTAAGGTTTGACTGTTTTTGCTAAAGTATATCTAATTGCAAACCTGAAACCGAGGCAGCTTCCTGACTTAATTTTCAGAAAGCCATGTGATGTATAGCTACTAGTTCGCAGAACGAGCGCCAAGTAGCGCCTGAAAACAACATCCTTCACCCAGAAGCGGTAATCGAAAAATGGCGAGCAAATGGGAAGAGTGTCCAAACTACGCCTTTATCTATTTTTCTGAAGAACTTTTTGTTTGAAGCGCATCACTGGTCCACCTCTATTTCTTTATTTTCCAACCAAGTAGTGCTTCAATTTGTCGAAGGTTATTTTAGAAAAGCGATAAAAGTATTAAAACAACTACATGCCCAAAATATTTTTTTTTAAACTGTTTCTCAAAAACTAGTTCGTCAGAAAAGAAATTCAGCAAAAATTCCAAAATTTTCTTCTTGAGGTATGCAGCGTCATAAACAAATAAGTTGGTAGCACGCACATTTAATAGGCAATACAAGCCGTAAGAACATGAAATGAATGAACCTAATAACCAGGGTTGTTAACATTGATAGAACTCTAACTGCCTGCCGTGAATGTGCGTTCACTATACAGATGCTTGTTAACTCCAATTTTCGCCAACGCTAAAAAGTTTACCTTGCCAATAAAGTTGCTGGTAAGACTTGTTCAAACGGCGGGCTAGGAAACTTTACTCTGCAGTTTCAATGACCTCAAAAAACATTACCTATTAGTCTGCTTTAAAACATTTTTCTGGAACAATGATAAATTTTCACGCCAATGCAACCAAATCATCAACAGCTCTACGCTAAAAAGAGGCATTTCAAGCTATTTGTTCGTAACAAATGCCCCATTATATCTGCTCAACTAAATACACTTCGATAAAGCAGATTGTTACTAAGTGTGCATTTTGCGCGGACGTGCTGCTTAGCGTTCAAACGACACAAGCAACTGTGAAGCATTACAGTAACGTTGTTGTATTTGGTCGAATTAATGCGTATTGACGCCAACCTCCCTTTTGTACGCAGGGACATCGGCTAAATAGAGGGCGAGGAGGAGAATCGAGATGGTCAGCACGGGAACCTGTCACGGGCCTTCTGCGGGCTTCTAGGCAGGCCATTGGACGATGGCGACAGTGGACGGAATGATACCATCCGGAGAACCAAAGCCGGACCTGCCTGCAGGACCTAAGGGCACCCCCTCGTAAATTTTGAATCCACCCAGTTTACAACTTTCTCTGCCCCCTCGCTCACTTAACGACTGGCTGCAGTAGCCTCGGTACAGCCTTGTCGCCGTCGCCGCCGCTCCCAAACGAAGGCTTGTCTGGAGGCTGCCTGTCCACGGGTGTAATCCGGGCCCATCCGAAAACACAAAGACCTTGCAGAGCGAAGTCCCATTGGCTTCTGCATGAGTGTCCCTCTGCTCTTAAACGTAAGGTGGCAGAAGCCAATCAGAAGTGGTGTGAACGTGAAAAAAAAAAAGAAATAGAATTGAAAAGCGAGAGGACACTGAGTCACAGCTTCCAGACAAGAAAGCCTGAATAGTCATAGCTGAAGGCAGTGCGCAGCGGGACACTTCAATCGCACGAGCTGTCCTCAGTGGGAACGTTTTGAGCTTCGGTGGTTTTGTTTGTAGCAACCCCAAAACTAAGCGATAAGAGTTCTCAAAGCCTTGTGTACGCTTATCCCAAAGGAAGCTGAATTAGGTTCTGCCCACTGCACACGGGCCTGATTCCACAGCTTTAAATGTAGCCAAATGTCAGAAAACGAAAAATAAAATAAATTAAGTCTCGAAACAGAGGTTGAACGACGTGTACCCCAAGTGACCGCCTTCGAAAGATATAGAGTATCCACTGGCGATAAATGTCATGTCAAGTGCCCACGTATTTATATACGAACCTTTCAACTTGAAACAGCTAGCGCAGTCTACGTGAGCAGTTCGCTACCGTGATAAATTAGGTTGGCTGCTTAGAACTGAGCGCACACTTGAAATCACACTGGCCAGTGCTGACACCAAGAACACATTGCTCTTCCGTCAATTCTACTTGACCAGTGCGGCAGCGAAAAGTTGAAGTAAATCTTTATGTACAGTGTGACCTGTTATCCGTGCCGCGTTTATCTATGCCAGGGTTTTGTGAAACATTCCCAGCGGGCTCACAGGAGAGCCGACAGTATTTGCAACTGCAGGAACGAAATACCTCGCATGGTCGTTATCGCCCTTCCTGATCTTCGTGGTTTCTGCAAACTTTGTTGAAACTCTGAGCGCACGAATGTGCTCCAAGGAGCCGTAAAACTTGCACTGAGGCCGGCGCACCCAATGAATATCGCGAACTGTACAGATCGAGCTTCAGGGATTCTCGCAGCTATGAGGCCGAAGCTTGAACACGTAGAACTTTGTTTAAGGCGAATGTAAGGCAGCGAATCATAATTTTTAATTTTGTATTCAAAAGTTCGAGCAACCTTGGGCCACAACCGCCTGAGGTTTACTCTCAATTTTTATGTCGTTTTTATTTTTACTTTTTTTTTGTAAGGAGTCCTTGAAAAGACAACTGTAGGCGTAAAATGGATCTTTGAACACGATCAAGCATAACACTGTTGAGTCAGCTACGCCATCCAGAACAAAATATGCACACTGTGTATCTGCCCCATCACAATCGAAGAAATAAGCTAGATCACTGAAACGAATGGCCTGATGTTGTTGTTTTCAACAGTTCTGGAAGTGTGAACTGCATCCATATCACAATTCTTCAATAGCCATCACTTTGTTGCTCATTTTGTTCCGAATAGACACCGTTTAAAATCTCTCCGACCAAGCATCTCCTACCATAATGCCAGAAAATATTTTTACATATGGCTCTTTACTTTGAGGCTGACGACACCTGGAAGGGGCATGTAGTATTTCTGTCTAATGTAGCTTATCTTCCATCTTGCACGCTACATAAACATGCGACAAATTAGACGCTGGTTATTTGCTACTTGGCCAGAGAAAAGAGCTGATGTTAAAATTCATTGTGTGCGGTCGCAGAGCAGTAGAGAAACAAGAATTTCCGATATGGGCTTGGCGAAAACATTCGTTTAGTTTTCAACCATGGATGCTTTTTCAACTGCTATTATTCACATGCATTTGCTATCAGTGCGAAACAAAGCACTCAGCCTAAACACGTCAGTGCTAACTGAAAACCAGCCTTAAACGCTACATTGAGAGTATTCATTAACTGTGGTTTTTGATTTTGTTAGCCCTGCCTGCAGGCTATAATGTGAGCTGCTACAGGAGCAAGCATTTAGAGTCGTACATAGCGTAGCAAAAAAGGAAGAAACACAAGGTGGCATGAATGCTGCTAGTGAAATAAAACACTGGTTTTGCATGCATATCTAAACGTTAGCCCCTTAAACAAACGTAAATGAAGGCGAGCTAAATACATTGACCATTAAAAACCTTTCCATATAAGAATGAATGTGAAACGACACGATATAAAGATTAGGTGCTTACACGATATATCTCCGCGGATGCGTTTATAACGTATTATCTGAGTGATCAAAAAGTCAGAATCGTTATTTGATTGTCATCGTCAGCCGGATGAGAAATACGGCCGAACATAGGACATTTATCTTTAATTACACCGGTTTCTTTTCAAGCAGCAGCCACTAGCCCTGCAAATTTCTAAATGGTACCCTCTCCACCCGTCAATCTTTGCCGCACTCCACTATTTTTTTTTCCTTCAATTTTCTGCGCTGGTAGAATTTATGCCATAATGGAGTAATAAAAGACTGAATTTTTTTATACGCTATAATATGATTTTGTTACATCATAATGAGATGGCTAGAATCTGGGTTCACAATAACTGATGAATTAAAAGAAAAATAAAGCTGAGCCTGTTGCCCGTCTTTTTCTCTATTTTGATTTTTTTCCTTTCAGAGTACGACATATTTTCACAAATTAAAAAAGTCCTGACGTATAATATTGCTTCTTTTTTTTTTTTTGCTTAAGTGCAATGAGCCGTATGAATAAATAATGAATAGATATCAAACTCGCAACCTTTCGAGAGCTGCGCACGTGATTGAGATTTCGTCAGTTTCTTTGCACAGCCTGAATTTGGCTGTTTGTTTTGAATAGACTTTTCCTGTTTAGGTGTCTGCCCATAACAGGTTCTTCTTAATAGTTTTTTTTTTTTTATCTCCGAGTTTCTCTAAAATCTGGTTCAAGTGCGCACTGTCTCGTGTTTTTGTTGAGCATGTACATTAATTTTCAGGAAGCCCTTCTTTGTTGTGGTTTGATCTAGGTTCGATTCCAAATTTGAATCAAATTGTGTTGGAGACTTATTGTCGGTCTTCTTCCGCGTGTTCTTTCTCTTCCACAAACCGTATCACTCGCAATCAACCTCTGCCTCCCTATTTACGGCGTCTCTCATAGCCTGAGTTGCTTTGGCAAGTTAAACTCCACAAACCAACCAACCAACCTATTTCCGGCACTCGTGTAGCATAGTGTAGCCTATCCCAACGCTCAGCGAGGGTTATCGAAAACAATAACTGAAATCTGTGTTCAAGCAGTGTATCTTGTGAATAATGGCGAAAATGAGCTAAAGACCCTTAGAGTATTCTCAGACAAAAGAGTGTATTGTTTTGTGCAGAGCATTTTCCCACCTTCTAGCTGTCTTCCGTGCTGCTAACTACTCCGCCACGTTTGATGCCGTCGATTTGTATGACATCCAAATATTAACTATCCTCTGGATGGGGCACACAATTGTTTGTCACTTGCTTGTCAATTGTTTGTCTATACATTCGTTCTCAACAACTTTACCGTACTCAAAAGAGCTGCAGCGTATTCCCGATCACCGAGTAATTTGTGATCCGTCTATATTCATTGCAGTTTTATGGCACTTGCACCATTGAGCACTGGGCCAGAGGTGCTGCGACTAGTCTAGAACACAGTTCAGCTTGACAAAGGGTGACCGCCGAAGCGACCTAACTTAGACTCCACCCCTGTTTTCAGAGTACTTCGCAGGCAGTTCACAGACACGTGAGTCACAGTGTTCCCATGCACTTATAGGTGAGCGCTATCGATGACTACCGGCGTCGATGTTCCTCAACTAGACGTTGAACGCGAGCGAAAGGTGCGCTCGAGCACGTGCCTTACAAGTTAATCCGCGGGACGGACTGAAAGAAGCACGTGCACTTCAAATCTTAGCGCGCGCGTGTTCGTTACCTTCCTGCATGTTCTGATCTTTAACGACCCGTTTGGTCGCACCATCTTCGTACCTCGAACGCGTGGAGATTAAGATACAAGCGCGAGCACCGACATGTCGTACGCGATAACCGAAGCGAGGCGTGAGAACGTCTTCAATACGGCATATCTCAGCGACACACAACCCGAAGCTGTGATTGCCCGGCGGCAGCGACGGAAAAATAAAAGTGGGCCGTAAAGCAAGGACTGCCGAGTCCACGTAAGGCACCACCGTCGACGCGGCAGTAAAAGTTCGCAAACGAGCCGCCTGAGGCATTTCTGCCACGCTGCCACTTTGACGACATGGGTGCACCTGGAAAATTCCTAGTGCTCTATATGTAACGCCAGCGGAAAGGAAGTTGTCACTGCCGTTCTTGCGCCTGCGTTCGTTCAACCTTTTAGCGCCATGCGTATACAGTGCACGCAGGAGGCCTGCTAATCTAGAGGCGCACTGAAATGCACAAAGCTTCGCATCGGACGAAGTGGTAAATGCGCGCGCATTTGTTTGGAGCAACTAGGGCGTGCATTCAAGCGTGAAGATCTTTGAAGGTGCTGCGTCGAAGGCAGATGAAGTTGTTTCACTGGTGTTATCAACGGGCTTCGATTAGCGACTAGCTCTGTGAAGAGAATTTTAAACAGAGGATTTCGGCTGACAAAACCGCAGAAACCCTGCTTTGTGATTTGTGATAGCGCGCCCTAGATCGCAGAGCTCTGTAGCAACTGAAGACACAGCGGGTTAAGAAAAGGTTCCGGGAAACTACTTCCGTGAATCGCATTCAGGCTTAGCTATGGTGTGACATTTCTAAAGGTAAAATAAATGCCCGCAATGCACACCACGTCTACTTCCACTAAAGATATATAAGAGAAACCGGGTAGTTTCGTAAGTCTAAAGTTTTGCCACCATAGACGGAACAGACTTGACGTAACTGCTCTACTTCTGCAACACACCTATGCATATATACAGCATTAAAGTTGTACATGAGTTTTCAAAAGTCAATTTATAGGAACGAAGCAAGTTTCTCTCCTTGTACACGTCGCATTCGCCTTTAAGCTTAAATCTAAACCTTGAGAAACATCAACGAATTGATTGATACAAGATATTCTCTCATGCGGATCTATGTGCCCCCAAAAAATGACCCTTCATTCCATCTTTTTCATATATCCGCCTTTCGGAAACACCAGAAAAGCAATCAATACAAAGCCAGTTCGTAATCACCCTGGCATCTGCTAGCTGTTTCCATGACTTCAGTATTCAAAGCGGCTGAGTCACATTGCAATTTTACTTTGACCACAAATATATTACAAAGAACGTGACATCTGCTGTCCAGCAATACAGACACAAGGAGTAAACTACATTTATTCTGGAGGTGGAATGCTACGCTTTCTTTTTTCTTTTTTCATTTGCATTCGACTGCAATTACTTAAAGCTCGATGTGAATGAAACATTTTTTTATTATGCATATATCCGCCTAATGGTTAGTCTTTATTAATACCTGACAGTCACACGAGCATGTAGCTCTTTTCAAAAAAGCGTAGTTTAATTATGCGGGACCAACCAGGTTCCAATATATATGGCTGAGTAAAAGAAACTCAATTACGTGCCTCCTCATTAGAGAGCCCATGGACGAGCATCTCGGTAAGATATGGAAAGTGCCTAAGAGTGCGAGAATAACATGTAATCCTAGTTCGCCATTACTGTCATCGGTGCTGCAAGCGCCGGGTGTTTAATGCCGACTTCTCAATTCCATAGCGTTGTAAGTAAAATAATAAGTAAAATAGGAATTGGACGGCGACCACTTTTCGATGAAACCCAAGGCGCCCGTATTTCGTGCGATGTCAACGCATGTTTAAAAACTTCAGGTGGTCTAAATCCCCGGAATCCTCCCCCACGGCGTCTCTCATAGCCTGAGCCTATTTGGCAAGTTAAACCCCATCAATCAGCCTACGAACCAACCAATCAATAATTCGCAACTCGCTAAAATTCCGCCTAATGTGCTTAAAAACGTAGAATCTAATGAAGGACCATTTGAGCGGGCATTCGCTTTCTGTGAGAAGCAGAAAGTTTTTCACTCGATAATTATCCGAAAATATGAGTCTTTATAATGAATGTATACAGCCATGCATTGTCAAAGACGCCTCAACCGGGTGGTTGTAATTTTGCAGTTGTTGCACGAAGTTTTTCACCAACGGGCTGTCATTACTCGTAACGCGGTAACAAAGAAAACAGACATTTCTTGCTCAGCCCGCAATACATGCCTGAGGCGTTTGATCTCGCAACCAAAGCTTTACCGATTGAGCCATGAGCCCATCAACGTGCATGGTCGTGCTCACATGTAGAGGACAAACAATCTTGCAGGCATGTCTCGGTGCTGTGTGGTAACAAAGACATGTGGCCCCTTCATCCTGCATATCTGCCTTCATGTCTGTCGATTCCTTGAACTAAATAGATCTTCAGAAAAATGTGAGGGCGCAGTTCTATAAATTTTGCTTTTCTGTATGACATATATTCAGCACCCATACATTTAGGTGTTCTGTTTTCTGCAGGATTATGTTTTGCATGCTGTCTTATTGAGTGCATTATTGTCTCTGATCATATTTCCATAAATCGGCTTCTACTTACTTGTTACATATACTGTTTGCACATTTCTCCATGCCTCATCACTGCCTGTATGATAATGCAAGGTTGTGCTAAATGTATTTCCGGTGTTTTATATACAGGCACTTTATTTATTTTTTTTCGCGTGCGCTAATTACATTTTGTGCAACCTGCCCTGACTAGCTTGTGATCAAACCTAGAGTTAAGCGAGAGCTATCTGCAAGGCTACGCTTCGCTTCGGCTTAAATGTAAAGACATGGCTTTTGCAAATAGTAGTTAACTCTATGGTTCAAGCTTTATTTATGCCGTAGAGGGCACTTTTGACCATTAAAGTGCAATGAGGCGAAAGCCTCTATCGCGCGGTGGTCCGACACCCTCCACTACGGCACCTCTTTTTCTCTGTTTTCACTCCCACCTCCGCGATGACGCGATGGCGTAAGCTACCAGCCAACATACAAGGCCCCGCTTTAACTATGCAGTATGATCGTACCTGCGTGGCCCAGGGATAATGTGAATGCAATCATTTTGACAGGCTGATTGTGATATCTTCCCATATGAAATGAGAGACCCGAGTTGGCAGCTTCTGCCAAACATAATGTCAGAAAGCAATACGTCCAGTTAGTGGTAGGCCATGTCAGCTGCCAGCTACCACCCCCCACGACTGCTTTTTCTTTCTTCGCTCTTCGGACAGGCACGGCGAAATGGCGATAATGCGGCCAATGTAGCTTTCGCTACAAAAACTTTTTCCCGAGCCTCCGGTGTTCTTAATTTCTGTACCAGATCGTGTGGCGCCAACTGTTAAATAATAACGCCAAGATGTAGCTTTCTTAAGTCTCACATCAGTACCTATCATCAGTGGATGTCAAATTAACATGAGTCTAAAGCCCTAACTACAAAACAGCTCGGTTTTTTTTAACTTACTAGCCGAAAAAAACAAGCAAGTATGAAATCTGAAAGCGTTGTGTTGTGTTGTGTTGTGTTGGGCTGGGTTGGGTTGGGTTGGGTTGGGTTTATTGGCACATAAGCAGCTCAGGCTATCATGCGCCAGGCACAATGTTGTAAGTGGCGTACACTATTTATTTTACAGTTTCCATAAAACATTTGCTTCCTTTAAAAAGATAAAAGCACATGATAGATCGACAAGTCCGCTTTCACCTAAAATCAAAGCTGGATGGAAAGAAATGTGTTCATAGTAAAATTGAGTAAAATACTCTTTCCTTAGCATTTTAAATCTTGTGCTTCAAAGTAAAATGTGGTTTATTGTGAGTTCCTGTGCGCATTCTTCACACAGAGGTTTGTTTTCTTTTTTCAACAAAAAACTGTGTGTCATATGCGTGTGGCCAATGCGGAGACGGCATAAAATCACTTCTATAAAACGTTCTTGATGGCGACATGATTTCCTTTCCCCTAAAGTGGGCTTCACCAACTGCAGTTTGTTATTTACCTCCCTACTCCATGGTGACTGCCATTCGTCCTTTAGTTTGTTGTGCACTAGCATCATGCAGTCTCTGTATGACATATCTATGTTCTTTATTCGTTTTCCATGGGCCTGGGCAGCGCAAAAGTCTCCTCTCTCATTGCCTCCAATGCCGACATGACTCGGGACCCAACAAAACGTTATTTTATGTCCTCGAGCAGAGGCTGTTGATATGTTGTGTATGATTTCCGCGAGTAGTGGTGCAACTGCATTTTTGTGGTGAAGGGCTGTGAGAACGCTTAAGGAGTCTGTGTATATAATACGGTTTGTAACGTTCTCGTTGACTATTTTGCTTACAGCCACTGCCAGAGCATAACATTCAGCTGTAAAAAATACTTGCACACTGAGGTAATCTCCCAGTTTTTTCCCATTTTCCATGCACTATTGCAGAAATCTGAAAGCAATATATTTTAACAGAACAGCGCCAGAATGCACTGCCAGTAGCATGCATCTTCCAAAAAGCCCAAGTTCGCGGACGTATCCGACTGCGCAAATAATAACAACGACAATTGTAGTAACGGGCACTTCATCCAAAAGGCAGACTTTATATAGTTTCTCTAAGTACCACCTATAGTTACTTTGTGTGTGCTATGTAATATCAACGCACGTTACAAACTGAACAGCCTAAATTGATACGAAGTACTTCAGTACGGTCTCTCATTGCTTGAGTCAATTCGGGAGGTTAAGAACTCACAATCAGCTTTATACCCAACTCTAAACTTCCATCTAGACTGTAGCACATTATTTTATAACCATTTTCTTTGTACAAACTTAACTTCTAGTTGACACAAACACCATATTTGACACTTTACTTTACTTTTTTTCTTCATTTTCCTTTTCTTTATATGAAACAGCAATGATCAGCTTGAGAGAGTGCTGAAGTAATAGGTTGTACCACGCGAGTAATAAATATATATCGTCCTTCCGCGCCAAGTATCATGCGATGCGTCATCTTAATGGTAAAAATTTCGAAAGGCTGTCTTGATTAAGCTGTGTCAATGTTTGCTGATGCTGCAGGCACATGCTGCAGGCGAGTGTGCACGGAAACTATAGCTTTACCGCTCTAGAAAGAAAATGCCAGGTAGAAGACGGCACACACGCGACATCCACCACTGCAGATGGATTTTCCTGCCTATGGCTGACAAAACTCCACGGCAAAAGAGAGAACGAAAAGATTGGGAGTTAGTTTTCATGTCTTTTCCTCCGTGGTCTGAGACAAAAATGAGCCGTTTTTGCAAAACTGTTCTAAGAACTAACTTCATCAATTTGCCCATTATTCACCTCTAATGCTGCAGACTAAAATCACAGTATAGAACTCTGTGCATCCATAATGAATAAAATGCATTGCGAACTTTTCTTTCAGGTGGCTTCTGAAGTCGGGTCATGTTCCGCCGGAGAAAAATGTGAACAAGTTCCCACTAAACAGGTTTCTACTCGTCATGTTTACACTCTCAGGTTTCCAAGTGCAGCTAATGAACTTCTCTACATTTTTTGGAATGTACCATTCGGAGCCAGCGTGAGCAGCCGCGAATGAAACGATTTTCTGAGTAGCCCCGGTGCTGTGACTCAGGCAGTAGAGCTAAGAGCTGATTTTTCTACCCTTAATGAGGTCGCGAAATTTCTATTAATTTGGTGCATGTTTGGTGCTTCACACCATAGAACAAAAATGTACTTCAAGGAGTTTCGAGACTGTTACAGCTGCAGAGTTTACGGACCATACTTATGCCGAATTGAAATATCGTAAGCGAACCTGTTTTTCCAGACACGTGAATAGCATTCAACAGACCCTGTAATTCAAACTTTGCGTGTACTAAGGCCTTGAGTAGACATTGATAGATCTGAATCGGCAGTGCAAAGAAGCTGTTAGTTCAGTCGAGGATAAGGAGCAAGGTTCAGCACTACCAATAAAACCATAGCCAAACGCCTGTCTCATAAAAATAAAAACGAAAATTCGGAACCGGGAATCCCTAGTTTCTTCAGACAGTTAATTTTCAGCTGCAGCTGATGGAAAAGCGCTGACTGCAACGCTATATTAGATTCTTAACAGATAAGGAAAAGAGCAGGCACTCCACTTGGCAACAGTGCTAGACCATGTGCGTATTGCATCACGTGATATGTACACTAAAGATAAGGTGCACAAATTAAAATAAATCACGGCAAAAGGTAAGCCAGTGGCAATTGCAGAGCCTGTTAGACCGAATATATTTCCTTCCTAATTTCTGGCTTCGTATCTTCAAAGCCATTTCCAACGCACCTGCGCATGCTTGCATGCCATCATGCACCACAGTTTGAAGCTATGGGTAGGAACCATGCTCAGTGTCTACCTTGATAAGCGCTTGATTGATGGCTGCGACCAGGGAGGAACCTTCCTGAAGGGCCTGCAGTCTTTCTTGCAGGCATGCAAGCGTCCGAGGGTTCACTGCAGAGCCGAATACCAATGGAGCAAAGCCAAAGCAAGCGGGCGCAGGCCGGGTCCTAAGTGGACGGCTCTCGTTCCAGGTGAGTGGCCTTGAAGCCAGGGACGTCGTAAAGTTCTGGCCATTGCAAAGCATGGCGGAGGACTTGGGCGGGACATTCTCGCTAAGACGTCCGCCACATGCACGCAGCGATTTTTTTGCACGCGAATGGCATGGCGGCTCCTTTTTCTCGTTGAGACGTGGCGCAGAAGCCTGCCACGCCGGAACAGGACTGGAAGAAGCGGAGGAACGGTTCACGGATAGGTATATACATAAGGCAAAACAGGCAGATGACGGCTAAGCAGGTAAAAAGAAGTGCTCCGTTTCCTTTGGCACGTCTTTAAGGAGCGGCCCTAGCGTTCACGGGGGAAAATAAAAATAAAGCTAAGTTTTTACGGCTCCTCTCTTGGTTGAAACTGGCCTGAGGCCTCCGCCCGTGGTAGTGCCATAACAGCAGTCTTCGAGCAGCTTCTGTGAGAGCTGTACAACGTTATTAGATGCCCCTGACGTTTATGACAACCACTTTAGGACTCCTCAATGAAGAGACGAAGAACTAGAGTGGAAAAGGAACAAAAAAATGAGGAGGGGAAAGGGGGCTCGCTTTGTCTAGCTGTACGGTCTATATGCACCAATGCATGGACGCTGAAGCCGCGTGCCACAGACTGACCCATAGACGCCGTGTCACAATGCCGAGTTTCTGGCACGAAAAAAAAAAAAATCTAGAGTTATCTGATTTTGACTTGTCTGCTGACACTGCTCTTTTCCTCTGTTTCTAATACAGGCAGCCGGGGACATATATCACTTGACCATTGTTTTCACGGACCAATTTCGAGCCGAGTTGACCTGTCAGAATTCTTGTCAATTTTCCCGTGAGCACGCCATTGGATGGATCACAGTGTCGGTACTGTTGTTCATTCTTTGGGGCTATTTTTAAATGAACAAGGGGACAAGAGGTTCATTCGACGAACTCGGTGAACTATAAACTTCCTTGTTCTGTACCGCTCTTAACACAGTCGTTCTGAATGCAGTGCCTGCGTCGGTTCATTCTGGGAGTGGTCTGAAATCGAACTCTTTGCTTGACCTATCCAGTGGTGATCCAAAGTTCTCGGAACGGCTTCCAGACCACGAATCATGCTTGGCTTCAAGGTATGTGAAAACAGAATTTTCAGTTTTAAAATGCGCATACTGCAAGGCACGATGTTGTTACCATTTCGAGAACGTTCGTTCCCATTTCAGTTGTATTAGGAGATTCTCTATGGCCCGTATGCATTGTGCGAAATTGAAAATAAGTGTATGAACGATCAACCGCTATGATTTGTTGAATTAAAAAATATATTTGTATTTTTGAGTCTTGACAAGTCTCAATTGAAGTTTCCCCTCGTTGCGACTGATATGCTCGTCGACGGAAAGAACCGTTTGTTGAAAAGGTACAAACCACCAAGTGATACTTATTTCACTTTTATTCGAGAACATTCAGCACCCTCAGGTTAAGCGCAAATTTCAGGACAACTAGCGCCACCAAGCAACGTTCACCCGCATAGAAGCCACTCACTAACGTTCTTGAAAACGGCATATTCAGCTGTCTGCATGCATAACACTGCTTTGCTTTAGCGATGGAATCAACTATAAAAATCCCTGGGTGCCGAAATAACCTGCACGTCAATTGACAGAGACAGCCTGCTTCAAATGCTTCGAACAGACAGTGACCAAAGAGATGGAACCGAAAAACTGGACCATATCGGTTTTATGTTCCACGGTTAGGCGTTGAATAGATGTGAAAGTCCTGAGGATCTCAACGTTTCGTTCATGTAAGACACAGTAAATTCAGCGTCCTAATTATTGAGTATAGCAGCGTCGCCTTCTTGCGATTAGCAGTAGATGCTGATTGCCGTATACGGCATAGCATTGCATGCGTATAATTCTCGTCGTTTCGCTGTTTCGTTTGCTAGTTAAATTTAAAGCAGCAAGAACATATTAGTGAGCTGCGCTGTGGTTTTCCATTCTCGCTGACACCACAATGTGATTATGAGAACATCGTTGACATTGCGTACATCTCCTGGATTATATAAAATCGTTACCAAATTTTACAGAATCTCGGTACGCGAAAAAAAAATTATTTCTTCGCATCACGCAAGTTTGTCACCTGAAAGACCCCAAAGTGTAATGTGCCGTGCATACTCTGACCGTTGGATCAACGGCATCCGGCTTCTTACTCATACGTACTTGGTTCGTCTGTTTAGATTGGGAATCTGTAGTGTTTCCGTTTGATAAATCCTTCACGTGTTTTGCCTACAAGGTCTTTAGCGTATCTGAAATAAATATTTGTTCCTGAGCACGAGCAACATGTAAAGTTTTTGTACCGACCGGGAACGTAACAGATTAAATAGTAATGCATATATTTTAATAATGACCTTCTGCAGAGCGGCTTCGTATAGTGAGATTATTCAAAATTATGGGGAGGCATATCTTCACCTCAAGGGTAGACTCTTTAACACCGTCTTTTCATTGGGCGTTTATTTATTTTAAAATTTGCTGGTTTGAATCATTTCAATTCTAAAATTATTACTACTGCAACTTCAGTACACATCCCAAACACACGACAGTAAGAAGTACACGCACCAAAACGCGTTCACTTGGTGTCCTGCGCTAACACGCTAGGTACCAACAACCGTTCGTAGCCTATGCGTCGCATGCCCGTCTGACATGCAGAGGACATGAATAGAAACCCGGACGGTGACAGATCTATTTCATTGAATTACTCTCATTTCTGAAATACCTTACTAGAAGAACTTGCTCGCCAATATTGGCTTCTTTTGGACCGTTCCCCAATACGTCATACAGTTTCATTTCGGATGTAGGGTGTTTGAAATAGCCGCACGAGACCATGTGGTTGTGACGTCATAACCGTGTAGACCAATCAGGATTGTTCCGAGCGGATATTTCCGACACGCGGCGCCGACTTCGCCGACGGCTGTTTGATGAAACGAGCTTTATACGCTTCGAGTAATATTTTTACATCTTAATTAATTAACTCTAATATTGACATCGGCTTCTGTTGTGCCTTGCAACTTACAGCCGGTAACCCATGACGTATATGTGGCTGCCTTATTGAAAACTGCTATTTCCCACCAAATTGAGACAATAAATTTGTAAGCCATCTTAGCAAATCACATAACAATGTAAAATTTGTCCAGCAAAATTGAAAATTCGAGGAGATTCTAATCTCTCTCATGTAAGCGTGTCATTGGAGAACGCTGGCCGACGCGACATAGGGACAAAATGTAGGAACGCTTGAATCTTGCATTTAATCAATTTCTGTAGATTTAACCAGTTGCAGTACGCCTTAAGACTGCTTACCATCCTTCAGATGATTTTTAAATGCGCCCTACTATTTGTAAAAAGCTCTTAGTGAGTCCTTCCTCCCTTGGATCATAATTTTGCTAAGATAACTAACTTCATGTTTCATTACATTGCTCCTTCGCCTGACAGCATTCTTCACTGCACGAACATTTGCTCTGCGCTTGCGCACTACAGTGTCCAGAGGCTACAGCGACGCCGAAACCACAATGGTAGGGCGAACAAAGAAAGGTCACCAGACCAACCTTTATCCTGCCGAGCCATCTAGAGTTAACATGTTGACCATTTGGGCTAGTTGGAGCGACTCTAACATTGAAAAGGCGAAACACAGAAACACAAGAAGTGCACGGGACAGCGCTGGATTAAATAAATAAGGTTTACTCGAAGAAACAGTCGGCCAAAGAACCAAATGACACATGCGTATCAAACGCTGTCAAGAGGACCAGAAGTGTCTAGTCAACACAGTATTGCGAGGACGCTGGCAATCATAGGCACGCAAAACTTTACTTATGTCGCTTACTATAGCTGCATGCGCACGCTGTTGAATAATAATCTAACCCCTTTACTGGTGATTGATTGTGATGGTGCACTAATGCACTTGTCACTGCATTGCATCTATAATGTAATAGGCCTCCACAAGCTCCCTTTCGCGTCTGCTCTTTCCTTTTCCGATTAATACTGTCAAAGGCAGGAACACAGTTCTCACATTATCTGCTGTGTCGAAGGAGCTTATTTTGGTGTGACACTTTTTTCAGTGAGTTCACTTGTTCACGTGCATGGTCCCTCACGCATCTGCCAGTTTGACCTTTATATACCCTACCACAAGAGAGGGGAACATTATATATGACACGAGTAGCACAATTAACGAACTTGTTAGTATGCTTGGCAGAGCACCCATTGGTAACTTGTTTTCGTGTTGTTGTGTTGTTGTCTTTTCCTCTTGGAAATTCTTGAACACAGGCCTGAAAGCTTATAGGGTGCCGAAAAGACCACTTTCCCACCATGCCGTTGTGCTACCTTTTTTTTTTTTTTTTAGGTTACGGGAAATGCCGTGAAGATAGGGCACCTGATTTTTCTTTCTCCACCTTAGTACCTTTTGAGCCCTTCCTGTTATCGGTTTTCATTTATGCAGCAGCGACTCGACAACTTCTTGCAGCAAGTGATTCGCATAGCCTGCCTCACTTAGGTGAACGGTTTGTTGGCGAAAGCTGTCATTCACTGTATGTGGGCAGCTCTTCAGCAGGGCATTGCTCAGCCAAAGGCTGGCTATTAGCCCCGAGAAGTTTGAGTGGCGCCCTCTGGCGGTCAGCCCGACGTGACGTCACGGCAAGGACTGCCTGCGCCGATCGCTCTGGTTTCTCCGGGTTGCCGCGTAGCTTCGAGTCTGCGGCCTCGGTTGTTCTCATAACAAAGCGTTATGAACAACGCAGACAGCACCGATCGAGTGTCAGGAAAAAAGAAGTATTTAATAATGATTCCTCTTGCTTTCAAAACACGAAACATGGGCTCGTTGCGGTGAGCGCAAGTCTCGCGACTGCCCGAGCGCTCGCCGCGACGGGCGCAGCTGGTGCCATCGCCGCGGCAGGAGCCTTTCGTGCGTCGTCCCTTGAAACTGATGATGTGCGTGGAGTCACTATTTTCATGATTGTATTACGAATGTAATACAACCATGAAGATAGGTCTAAATGTCTGCGACGCGATAAATTTGTACCGTTTTGCTGTGGACGTTGCTTAGAGCGCGCATTATGGACTGCGCGCTGTGAAATTTGTGCACGGATTTTTATTTAAAAGAGGCTACTGATTAAAACTTTATTAGAATTACCTTACTTGTCGAGCATTTTTGAGAAGCAATTACGCATGATTTGCCAAGAGCAACGTCCATTTTGATGGCCAGAAATATGAGTTATTAACCGTGTCGTCGTAAACATTTCAGTCATTCCGTTCGCCTCTGCCTATTGCGCCGCAGCCGTGCGCGCATGGGATGTCTTGGGGGCACTGCTAATTTGCAAATTTCTTTCCAGTCTCCCTTTCACTGAGGAGCATAAATTCCTATGTGGACAAAGCGTGCGAAACAAGTCGCTGCCTTAGTGAAGCAGAAAAATACTTTCATCAATGATTTTTGCAACCGTTATTAGCTGTTTTTGCTTGAAGATGTCATTCGCGCTAAGCTGAATCCCAGCGTCCTTGAAAAGCTTCTGAACCTTCACGGTAACTCCTGAAAAGAGAAAAGCGCAAACTCTGTCAAAAAAAAAAAAAAAAAACAGCTGCAGGTGAAACAGGCAAACAGTGTATAAAACTGTATTACATACCTTCAGAACTTCCTGTGCTTTGGTTAGCGCTGTGTGTTGGTCCTTGAGAAAAAAAAAAAAACGACAGAATTATTATGCCATCTAAACCACTCTTTACAGATACAGAGATATCACTAAATTTCCGTCACGCACTGAAAACTTTTTCGTTTTGTTAAATACTACAAACAGCTCATTGAATCCATATGTGAAGAGGATGAAAAATGGGTCTTGTTTAAACAGGCCAGTCCTTCTCTATTCTTAGGGTAACATTATGCTTAGAGTGATAAGGTTGAAATGCAGTATTTTCCTGTACATTTGGTGACGTGGCTAGATAAAAGAAAATTCCTCGTGTATCTACGGATGACTTGTGGTTTTATTACTTCATTTTTATGTTGTAACAAGCTCTCCACTCGAATTTACTGCAGTAATATAGAGATTGTTTAAGGTATTAATTGTTTGTTTTGATCAACAGTAGTGCTGAGGAAGCAAAAGCCGATAATTTATCACGATTCTAGCTTACTCATGTATTTCAGTTTCATGGTCAGAACTAAAGACAATGCGGGATATATAAATGTTTTTCTTTTTCCTGAATGCTTGATAAAAATCATTCAAGTCAATGTGAATCATCACAAAGGAATAGTGGCCGCATAGCGTATCCATAGGTAGACATACCGTCTCAATCTATAACTTCCACCTCCTCTTCTAGTTGTGCAGCATCGTCCATTGGAACGGCGCTCGAATTTTCACTACTGTCCCCATTCTTGTGTGTTGTCAAAGCCTCTGCGTGTGCGCAGAACTGGTACGACTTTGCGGGAACGCCTCTTTCACCTGGAATCAGATAGTGATTCAGGCTACAACCTCAAAAAACACTGAAACAAGAGCTTAACGAAGTTTGGGCATTACCTCAGAAAGGCGCAGAGCAGCTGCACATCACGTGCACTTTAAAGCCACGCTTGTTGCATAGCACACAAGTCTGAGACGTAGCTAAGGCAGGGCTTCACGGAGCCCGAAAAAAAAAAAAAAAAAAAAAAAAAAAAAACATTTCCTATCACAACCGTTACTGAAGTGCTGTTTTTGGGGACGCGTTGCATTGAATCTGCGCCCCATGTCTTGGAAAATTTGGAAAATATCAGCATTCAAACAAAAAGACCAGCACAGCTGTGCGGACTGTGTCAAATTTCGCGGCATGAATGAACACGAGAACACCACTGCCGTGAGACACATTTTAAACAAAAACTTAAGCAGGGTCACAGTTGATTCAGCTTGGACATTCCGCTACTGAGCAAAATGTCTGAGCTCTCAGTGACACAAAGATCGAGGAAACGAAAGTTTGAGCAATGGCTGATTTACTTACGCCGCCGCTTCGTCGATCCCGGGAGCGATCGCCTTGCATCGCTAGGACGCACGGGAATGTTGACGGATGGAACAGCGTCTGGCAATAGTTTTGTTCTTGTACACTAATAATTAAAAAAAAAAAAGACTAGTTGACAAACAGCCTGTAAAAGCGTCGCTACACGTGCGGCTCACCTAGTATCTTGTAAACCGGCTACACAGTCTTCCTTTTTGAAGTGCTTACTGCACATAGTGGCAATGCCGACGGTTGCTTCCCCATTCTTAACTTTATCAATCTAATCTCCTTCATTTTGAACAACTTTGGGTAAAGTGGAAGCTTACACCGGCTTTCTTCAGTGATTTTCACTGCGCACTGAGCAATAAGAGACCATCATGATTATTCGTGAGCGAAAACGAACGAAAGGAGCCGGCATCGGCCGGGAGGAGCAGCAGCCCGGCTGGCGGAGTCCTTGCCGTGACGTCAGACTGCGGCGATCGCAGCGGCGCCAGTGTTCGCTCTCGGGGCTAATACCTCTTTTGATCAGCTTAGAGTGAGAGGAGGCATACGGCAAAAGGGCTTTTTTTGTTTTGGGTAGTAACCCCAGCATACGTGACCTTCGTTAAACGTTAGCGTTAAGTCTACAAATCGAAGCGTATTGTTACTCGGCATTATACGTGACAGTATAATCATTTACCACATTTAACACAACCTACCTGACGAGCGTGTTCTTCGAGTGTTCAGATATGTTGACGACTTTTTAACCCTTCTGAAGCTCCCACCGGACTTGCTGTCAACGATCGTTAGTGATGTGTTGAATGTGTTTAATGACTGTGCACGTACACTGACATTGACGTGTTAAATCCCGAGTGACAATTCGATTCGATTTCTAGACTTAACGGTAACGTTTAACGAAGGCCTTGTGTGCCGGAGCTACTCACCCAGAACAAAAAATACCCTTTTGCCGTATGCCTCCTCTCACTATAAGCTCATCAAACAAGGTATAGCCAGCATTTGCCTCATCAATACCCTGCAGAATGGCTGCCCACATACAGTGAATGACAGCTTGACAGAATGAAAATGATTGACAAAGGCTGAAAATGCGGCGATGCAGTAAGAGGCTTTCAAGGCTGGAATTTTCCTTTAGAGATGAAACCTGATGGAATATGAGTATGCATGACGCGCGAAACGGGTGACATTGCTTTGAATTGATTCGAGTGCATTTGATAGGTATATCTGAGGTGGGTTCCAGATGGGACGAATTTCGCTTTCTTTTTTCGTTCCCTTGTTCAACGCACCTGACGAGTGTTTTATATGTCAGAAGTTTCACTTGTTGGGGTGCGTGACATGTGATTGAAAAATTGTTGTATAATTGAACGCGTTGTACGGAATGGTTAGCAACTTCATATCAAAAAAGAAGGGTGGTGAGTAAAAGAGATGAGTTTACACTTTCTGTTGTTTAAGTTCATTAGCCAGCTATCGCACCATTCTTGTATTTAATTATTTATTTCTTTTATTTGCAATACTGCCAGTATCTAGTTGAGACTATAACAAGTGGTCATTACATTCGTAATGTCGAACAAAAGGTGATTAAAAAAAGCCAAGGCAGAATACAAAAATAACGTTTTAGGCAATTCATACAGCACAAGAAAACTGAAAATATCTTATTAAATTCGCCCCATCAACTCACAATTAAAAAGTACATGCAAATTCAAAAAGGAAACAATGGGATAGCAGCCCGTCGACTGCGCTGAACAAAGGAACGAAAAAAACAAAGCAAAATTCGTAACCGAATTATTTCTGCTCAAACCGTGTCATGTATTTTAGAACAAAAACTTGAAAATGAATGAACGTTAGTAACAAATGCATGCAGGTGATTCCATTCGCTTGTGCCAGCTGGAAGAAATATTGTTTAAATGCATCACTGTGACATGAATATGCAGTTAGCTTACCCGCGTGTTGGTTTCTTAAGTCTCGCTTATGTGAGAATGAAACTTACAGCGATAAGTAGATGTTAAAGGCGTTATCTAGTAGCTAATTCAAAATTTTTATCACACGAACTTTGTTTCTGTTCATAGCATTTCGAGCCCGGATATTACAGCTAGTTCGGTTGGTGAATTCGTTCGCTTCTACTTGTTGTGAATGAATCTTAGTGATTTACGCTATATTCTTTCAAGCCTTGAAATGGTAGAGACTGGGGAAACAAAACGGTGTTTGAAAGTATTATAAGCTAAATGTTTACTTTGTGCAGGGGCAAAGCGAGAACCTCTTCTAAGAAAAAATAACTTGCAAAAGGCAGTAGAAATGATATTACTGATGTGTTCGCCTCCTCTATGACATTTAGTCAGTGTGATCAGAGATGATGAAGTGATGAGATGAGTCAATGAGATCTTTTGTCGGTGGTTGAAATCATGCTGTAAAGCTCATCGGCACCCATTTGATCAGAGATGTTAGTAATTTTCCGATAGCTTACGCAGCCATCGGCGAAAATTCTTACCTGACATTGTACATGAAGATGTGGGTCATTTGTATATATTAGAAACACGAGAGGGGCATATACAGATCCCTGCGCCTCATACTATTTTACAAGGATTGTGTTTGAGCGTTTGTTATTAACATTAACGAACTGTGAGTTATTAGTAAGGAATTCTTTATTCCAGTTTAGATTGTTGGGATGCAAATTTAGAGCGGTGAGTCTGTAGTAAGCGTTGGTGTGGGGTACCCTTCAAATTTTGATAATATTGAATCAGTCTGCAGGTTGAGATCAACTTTAGTGTGCAGGTTAAAAATAAAGATTGCTAGTTGTGTTTCACACGGGAGACCCTTTCGGAAGCCATGTTTCGCAGGTTGAAAGAAGTCATTTGAACCTACGAAGTTTATGATCTGGGAGTAGATGACGTGTTCCATGATTTTCCATGGCGCGCTGGTTATGGAGATGGGGCGGTAGTTTAATGAGGATTCTTTTGTAATTGAATTGTGGACCGGGATGGCCTTCTCCACCTTGCAGTTATTCGGTAGCGTTTCTGCTGAGACTGAAAATAATAGGGATAGATATAGGGAGGATATGCCCTTAGTGTATTTGAGACTAAAATTTATATCATTAAAGCCAGCGGATGATGAGACCCTAATTTTGTCAGCGAGGGATCGAGGTGTCATGCGTATTCATGTAAACAGAGGGTATTGGTGGAAATTTCACTGACGGAGATATGCTGGGCCCTGACAGGTAAGTTTCTGCTGTGAAGATCGCAGCAAAAGAGCAATTGAAATAGTCGGCACAGTCAGCTTCAGTAATGTCATCTGGTGGGTTAGTAAAGGTAATGGCACTTGTTGCTTGCGGGTTTAGTATTTCCCAAAACTTTTTATGGTTCACAAGTGCGAGATGCCGGGCAAGTTGGTATAGCCTTCTTAAGAAACAGCTGTTACGTCAGCGCCTGTATCCGTCCCTTCTCCTGTGTGTCTTCCTGATGCTCCCTGCGCTGTTTCTACTGTTTCTAGGAATGTTGTTTATCAATATTTTAGGAGGTCAGATCGAAAGTTCTTTTCTTTTTTTGTTGCAACGGAGTGATGTGCAGCATACGTCCTCGGCTGCAAATCATTGCCTTGGTTCTGTATTAGACTGCATTTTTGCTGACTTATAAGGACTTTTCTTTTTCAATCTTTTGACAGACTTGGTGAACCAAGGCTTTCGGCGATTAGCACGGAAACTTATAAAAGGAATTAGCTTGCCAATTAGCTCGTTTATTTTGTTTTTGAAAGTTGGCCCGTTGTCTTCAATCGATCGGTGAAGAAAAATTGATCTGTAAGATGGCAGGAAAATATTTAATTCATTATTAAAACCATCATATTTTTTTATCATAAACGCGTATAGTTCGGCTGAAGATTAGGCAAGGGGGGGGGGGGGGGGGAGTTTGAAGGTGGCGGGAATAAATTTATGGTTACTAATTCCGCGCAGGCAAGTAAGAGACGTTAGATCCTCAGGCCGCATTATTAAGATTAAGTTGATGTTTGATGTTTTCTCAGTACAACATGCTTGGGCTTCGAGCACCATTTTACTGAGCTTCAAATTTAGACATTCGTTAACGAAATTTCTTGCTCCTGAATTTCCAGCCATCAGTGGTCCTACATTTTTCCGGTCAATACACAGAAAGTTAAACTCGCCGAAAAGGAGTTTTGCGTTATATATAGGATGCTTGGTAGTAACTTGTAAAAACGCGTGATTTAGTTTAATTTAGTTTAGTTTAGCGCCTGTTAATAAATGTATTAGAGATAAGTCAGGTTAATCCCTTTTCATCTACCAGGCCAATTGAGAATAGCGGACCTTTGAGACACATGACACTGTCATATTACCATGGCGTAAGTTTACGAGTTCAGGCATAACAAACTTCTACCTCGAATCACGTGCGCTGGCCGTTCATGCCAAATTATTACAGCTTTCAAGGTGCGCTTTGAGGACGTTCGAAAGAGGTCAGAGCTTTCCTGCGTGCTGATCGCCGCACACGACACAACCGCGCGCAGTTTACGCAACTCTCGCTTTCTACAACGGTTTCCTAACAGCGTGGGACCGGCCGCCTCCGCCACGCGTGCTACATAAAAACGCCGTTTGGAACATCTCAACTGCGCCGCCGCCATTGAATTGAGCTCAGCGTATTTATGTGTTCGATATCGTGCGCCGTAATCGGCTGTCATCAGCGCACATCTGCGGCCATGTTTTGCTGGTACTTTCACCGCACTGCTCGATCACCTTCCCGTTGGAAGTATGCGAAAGCAGTTACACCAACGAAGTTGTTTACTCTCATAACATTGGCCTTCATTTGCTTATATTCAACATGAAAATTGAAACTGTGATTCTAAAAATACATAGAACAAAAAATAGTGTATGGAGACTTCAACGGACGAATGCAGAAATTTCGACGCATAGAACACTGCCGGAGTTTAAATGTATAGTGTATTTTAAATGGCTAATAAGCGAAACGACATTAAGACGCAAATTACACGCAAACCGGCTTGCACACGCAGAGTACGTGAGCTTTTCTGAAGTTATTTTACGTGTCATAACGAGAAACCTTCATGCAGAAGCGAAGAAATATTTTGTTTACGGCCTTTTCCCTGAAGAATTGTAGACAATTTCTGTCTTTTTTTTTCTTCTTTATTTTAGGGAATTTTTCATTGATTTTTTTATTCTTTTACTTCGCAAGGAATAATGAAATCCAAGTGCTGGAAAGTTCTTTTAAATTGGTGTACTCAATCAGGAGAAAATTAAGAGAAAATGATATTAGAAGAACGCTGAAAATGATGCAGACGATTGCATACAAGGAATAGCAACAACGGGTAACAGTCTAAAGTGGTTAGAGTACTATTCCGCAAATCAGGTTTTCCCTAAAAGTGTTAAATTACTTAGAAAAATAACTGGAACTGCATGGTTCACGTGGTGCCGAAATGTTGTATGTACACATATTAAACTCAATGAAACTTAGTCGCAACGGCGACACGTTAAACGCACGGCTTTGTCGCGGAGACCATCCAGGCACCTCAGGCTTGATCAAAGATATGAGGTGCATACAGCCGATGCGTCCATGTAAACACTTGAAGGCAACGTCTCGTGACTATCCTGTCTCCAGGTTGGCTAGTCATGCAGTGCGTGCAAATCAGCCCTGCAACCATCTCGCGGAGCAGATATGCAAACCGTAAAACGCATAGCATTCCTAGCTAACTCTTCTGTACACTTATATTAGAGTTTGTGAAGAGACGTGATAGATTGAAATCTCCGCAACGGAAGCATACTCAGCTCTCGGCAGAACAAGGCTCCGGTATTCAGAGCAACATGCATGGCGTGCAGTACCACTAGAACTTTGCATTGTCTGTAACCACATAAATAACTATGTATGTATGTATGTATGTATGTATGTATGTATGTATGTATGTATGTATGTATGTATGTATGTATGTATGTATGTATGTATGTATGTATGTATGTATGTATGTATGTATGTATGTATGTATGTATGTATGTATGTATGTATGTATGTATGTATGTATGTATGTATGTATGTATGTATGTATGTATGTATGTATGTATGTATGTATGTATGTATGTATGTATGTATGTATGTATGTATGTATGTATGTATGTATGTATGTATTGTTACCCTCAGGGTAAGAACATTACAGAGGGGAGAGGGTGGAGTACAAGAATACAAAAAATGCACAGCATAAAAAAGTATGCAAGCAAAAAAAAACGATGTCAGCATAGTTAAGAATTGCGTAATATAGCACAAGTATTATTTCGGACTGAAAAAATGTATGAGAAGATATCAGTACACAATATGTAAACAGTATTTTCGCGGAAATGTTTAAATACAAGGTACTCTCAGGTGAACACCGAAAAATTAAACCAAAAGTTATGGAGTACTAACGAAAATTTGCATGGTCAACATTGCGCACGGCAGAGTGGAATAATGAAAAATTAGTGATGGTTGCAATAGGAGTGGGAAGGCGATTCCAGTCTTTCGATGTGCGGGGTATAAATGAGTCAAGGAAACTTCTACTATTGCATGCAGTTATGCCCACTTTGTGAATGTGGTCTACGCGAGATTATATATAAGAAGGTGGAATGAGCAGTTTATTGCGTAGGTCATTATGATAAAATATCTTATGAAAGAGGCATATACGTGCGAGCTTTCGACGAGTTGCGAGAATTAACAGGTTGAGATTAGATTTCATTGTGGATACGCTGGTAGTGCGGCGATAGTTAGAGAAGATGAATCGAGCTGCGTTGCTCTGAGTCATTTCTAGCTGGTTAATAAGATCATTAGTGCATGGATCCCAAACTGACTATGCGTATTCGAGTTGCGAACGAGCAATGGTTTTGTAGAAGAGAAGCTTATTGTTAGCAGGTGCTGAGTGAACGTTCCGTTTTAAGTAGCCTAACAGGCGGTTAGCTTTGTTGACAATACATTCGACGTGAGTTTTCCAGCTAAGGTTAGATGTGATGTGAATGCCTAGGTACTTGTATGACGTTACTGATTCGAGAGCAACGTTGTTAAGATGATATGCAGGTAAGTTGCCAGTCGACCTTGACACTCGTAAGAATTTAGATTTGTTAACATTTAGTGTCATTTCCCATGCATTGCACCAGAAAGAGATATTGTTAATATCGGTTTGTATTGCGCGTACGTCATTATCAGTTTTTATGTATGTATGTATGTATGTATGTATGTATGTATGTATGTATGTATGTATGTATGTATGTATGTATGTATGTATGTATGTATGTATGTATGTATGTATGTATGTATGTATGTATGTATGTATGCATGTATGTATGTATGTATGTATGTATGTATGTATGTATGTATGTATGTATGTATGTATGTATGTATGTATGTATGTATGTATGTATGTATGTATGTATGTATGTATGTATGTATGTATGTATGTATGTATGTATGTATGTATGTATGTATGTATGTATGTATGTATGTATGTATGTATGTATGTATTATGTTGCGAAGATCTTGGTTCTGGCAGTCTTGAAGCCATTGGCATGGCGCAAGCGGGTTCTCGCATAGCTTCCGTCCTCTCGTACTGACACGTTCCACGTGACGCTTGCGGTAACAGGACGTTACATGCCTGGCACTGTGGAAGAGGGTTGAATACGGTAGCCCTGGTGAACACTCTCAAGGTTCGGTAACAGGCAACATTAATACTCAAGCAAGTAGAAAGTTGGACAACCATCGATGTAGCTTAGCTGGCAAGAGCACCAAATATGATATTAGAATGTCGTGGGTTCGGTCGCCACCATAGGCACGTTGTTTTCCTTCTACTTTGTATTTATCTTTCCCCCAAAAAAATTAGACTAGCTCAGGTTACTAACAACTGTAAAAAGTTTTTTTTTAAAATCCCCTACGCTTTTTTTGGCCTAGCCGGCTGTTCGCTTATGAACTCCTATAGTGTATGTAAACTTGCCTAATGTCAGCTCTGCATGACTGTCGCATTTAAGGCCAGATTAGTTAAAGCGTCGTACGTGTCACTGTCCCAATTGTCACTGTCCCATCTCGTATCGTGATGCGCGGCGCCGTAAGGTACGCGCTACTGAAGGCAGTGTTGTAAAGAGAAAGCCTTACTTGGCTATGTTTGCGAAAACGTGTCGGCAAAATGTGGAAGCAATATAACGCGTGATATGACGTCACATTAAAATGAGACTGGCAGTCGCGAATGTGTATGTTTAATGACAAGCTGAATATAAAGGTCATGTCATGCCTAGTCATGTCATGCGAATCAGTATAGTGTAGTCATGAGTCACAGTCACATGTCGTGAGTCATATCGGATATTTAGTGTGCATGACTTTGAGTCCGTTACTTGTGTAAGCCAATCAATATAATGACCATGACTAGCGCCTAGTCAAGTCTCAAAAGCGCTGAGTCATGCCACTCTAGGAGCTACTAAAGAGCAGTCGACATGCATGCTTTAGCCTTTCTCCGATGCAGATCTCTGCAGTGCTCTCAAAGCTCTTTTTCTTTTCATCCATCGTAAAGACAATCGCAGACGCTATATACATAAAGGTGCAGGTGAAACCCTCTTCCTATTGTTGTACTGATGTTCACCATGTTAACGGTAGCAATTTAATGCTTAGTTAATGATGCCCTTAAACGGAAAGATATCTCTAATAATGCTTAATTCATAAATTGAAATAATAATGAATAATAATGAAATAATAATAATAATAATAATAATAATAATAATAATAATAATAATAATAATAATAATAATAATAATAATAATAATAATTGAAATGAAATAATGGCTGAATGAATTGTAAATAGTCTGTGTACATAACCCTTTTTGTATAATAAATACCATGTCAGAAAAAAAAGAAAAAGAAAGCGGGGTGGCGCAGTGGTTACGGCGCTCGACTACTGTTCCCAAAGACGCGGGATCGAATCCCGGCCTCGGCGGCCGCTTTTCGATAGAGGCGAAAAGCAAAGCGCCTGTGTACTGTGCGATGTCAGTGGACGTTAAAGAACCCCAGGATGTCGAAATTTTCAATCGACCTGTAAAAGGTTGTTTTTAATCTATGTTCTCTCTGATAATTACTAATTTTTATGCTGGAGAAACATCAACATAGTCAGATATAGCAAGAGAACCGTTTTTTTTTTTTTCCCTTGGTTTCCCTGTAACAAATATTTTAGGCGATTAGTGTATAAATTAATTCAAGGTGGAAGTTAACTTCGTCATTTACAGCACATTTCCGCGAATTTTAACCTGCGGCCGTTAACAGCGACTACAGTAGCAGCAAGAGAAGCGGCACTGATTAATTGTTCTCTGATGGTGGATTTTAGCCTGTACGTGATGAGCTGAAGTGTTGTAGGCGTGCCTATAGCGTCAATTTCTTCACGTTGTGCACCTTCTGCAAGTTGGCTGTAGGTAAAAGAAAACGAAGAGCGGATACTTGTGCGCCAGCAGCGAAGCGCAGCAACATAATGTTAGCAAAAAAAAAAAAAAAAAAAAGTCGACGAACATTCCACGCTTATAGTAATTTCATGTGTTTCGCTGAGTGTTATCCATACTTGCACACAGGTGGTCACGCAGTAATACGCACGTAAATATACGTACTTACTGATTACATTTTGCTTCTGCCGCAGCCATATTAAAATCATATTAAAATCATATCAACCTCCCGACGGAATCTCAAACACACCTGGACGTATACTGAGGTTTGAATAATTTATCCCTCCGTGTTTAATATATCGAGGTGCTTTTTTTGCTCTAAATGAGCGTGTTTGTGTTGTATTGACTCAACAAGATTCGCACCCGAACCTGGTATGAAGATTTTAAATCCTGTTAACAACGTTTGGTTTGGTTTTAGAAGGTTTGGCATCCCAAAGTGAGACAGTCTATGAGAGACGCCGTAGTGGATGGCTCCACAAATTTCGACCACCTGGAGTTCTTCAACCTGCAGTGACATTGTAGAGTATACTGGGCCTCGTGTTTCGCCTCCATCAAAACGCAGCAGCCGTGGTCGGGAATAAACCCGCGTCCTCTGATCAGCAGTCGAACGTCATAACCACTAAGACACCTCCTCAGTGCGCTCAACGATTATGGTACCGAACGGTTGTTTCTGGTAACATTTATACCGATGCAGTACGACAGCTTGAGAGTTGAAACAACATCCATGGTACCAGGGGTATAAAACCATACAGGAATATTCAGGAACGTCTCGTCTATACACATATTTTGTAGCTTCTTAATTCATATCGCTAACTGTTCACACAAATTATTGTCGTGGACGTTTCGATTAAGGCTATGGTACTTGTTGGTGCATTACATATCTGCACAGTTTATTTGCGAGTAATAGGCGGCCCATTTCGGGACAGCGGGACAATACAGCCACACGGCATATATTGTAGTTACAAGAGCTCGTTGTATGATGTATCACGTTAAGACGCTTTCTGTGTTCTCTGCTCGACGGCCAATAAGCAACTGCAAGTCTCTAAATAACTCATTGTCATACTCTTCAAAAGCTTCGAAGAACCATTTGTTATATAATAAAGGCGATGAAAACATCTGATTTTATGATGAAAGAAAAACGCTTGCAGTGGTGCTTCATGAAGGCCTCAAGAAAGTGGCGCCGACTATGAGTTGCCGCATGAACAACGGGCCAAGTGGTGTTAGGTCGGCTTGAAATTCTTGTACACTCCTTTGCCATTTCGTCACCTAACGACATGCTTATTTTCTTTGTTACGTACAAGTGTTCGTTCTGCACTACCTATTTCTGGCTACTTTGTCAACAACTAAAGGAAGATCGGCATTTCATTTTTTTTTTCTTTATATGCACTATCATTTACTTATTCTTCTTGGTTTGTAGCATCTTGAAAATGTTCTCTTGTATGATGGAATACACAGGGCAGTAAACAGGCATATTCTACTAAAGTCCCGAACGACGGCAGTTTATTGCAGCAAATGAGGCAAAGAAAGCAATATAGTTTTTTTTTTCTTCAAATTACGAGTACAAGTCTGCGTTATGGTTAGTAAGTTTACAGTTATTAAAATTAATAAGTAGATGTTTCCTTTATTTCTAAACAGGCCTTCATACTACGTTGGCCTGTTTCCTAGCCGCTAGCGGTGGCACTCATAATTTGTATTTTAGAACTTGCAGTATTCACGTTAGAGCTGTTATCATAGCTCTGGCTCCCCATGCAAGCTCTTTACCTTTAAAAGCGGAAGAAATACAAGTCGATAACAATTTGAAAGCATTTAAATTTTACATGTCAGAGGCATATAGTTTTCAAGAGACAATGACCGTACTGAAATCACTGATGTAATTTTCAAACACTTGCTAAATACATGATAAACCGGGTAGCCTTAGAAATATCGCAAATTACCTTGCGAGAACTTCACTGAACGGCGTTCATTTTTAAGCTACTTGTATTTGAATTTTTAGCCAAACAGACCTCGGTCGAATGTTTGCTCTCAAACTTTCTAAACGAGGAGGTTTCAGGTGAGCGAGCGCGAAGTGTAAGGGATAAGGGAGGAGGAGAGAGTCGAGGGTTCGAGGAGAAGTAAGGCACGCAAACATGGACCTTGCCGCACGAACGGAAACGGTAGAACAAAACCGAGACGTTGCAAACTGTGCGCAAGTATTAAACTGTCAAGAAACTAAAATCGTTTCGTGAACATCCTGCACGTACTAAATGCAAGGAAAACGTAGCACACACATCATTTCTGTGAAACAAAGTTGAGACAGATGTTCTTGCGCAAAATCTGCCTAACTCGCCGAGACATCTAACCACATGTGCGATGTCATTTTGGCAGCCAGGTGAAAACCAGCGCGTTTCCCACTTTTTCATTTCAGCACATTTCGGAGCGTTCCGGCACAAAAAGACACAGAATGTAGCAATCCGGTAGGAGACTGTTCCCACAAAGCGGAATGTGCGTAAGAATATGCTTACCTTTACAGGCGATTGCGTCAGCCGTGCAGTACGCTGTCCGCCTTCTTATCACCGGCACCGAACCAACCAGTGCGATTTCAGCGCGAGTGAAATGTAGTCGGCACATATACCCCTTAGTCACGCAGAAAAAAAAAATCGCCCATGCCTTCTCCTTTCGAACATCTCAAACATGATCACGGTGCAGCAGTGCCTGAGCAAAGCACAAAGAAACACGGACAATTGCCGACACGATAAATGCCCGTTTGCGTTAAACACCACATGTAGAAGACACTTCACAAGCGTACACACTTCTGTAGCAGATATGCACGCAAAACGCAACACATTTCACGACGATAAACAATCGAAGAAGACCATTCAGTATTCGCCGAAACGTGGTCGAAACGCACCTCATCATGCTAACGGCCATATTGTGAAATTTGGAAAGAGCGTGGGTAGCTACCGGCGGCCTCCTGGCGGTGAAATTTTGTTTCAGTTTCAGTTTCATTTTTAGAAAACACTTGTAATTTGAATTTTAGCATTATTTTTCGTGCTTTATTCAGGTGCTGGGTTATATCAGCAGCGCCGCTTGTGTACAAAAGGCTACGAAGTTACGCAGTCCCACCCCAGCATGTTAAGTGATATCCTTGCCCGTAACACCCAAAGGCCATTGTCCAGCCATTAGCACTCCTTCGGCACGCAAGAAGTGATTTGCAATGGCACAAACACCCAAGACTCAGAGTGTAATCGTGTTTTGAATGAAACAAATGTCCAAAAAGGTGTTTTTGTTTTTACAGTGTATGCTAAACAGAAATTAAAACATAGTAAAGAATATATATTCCCTTAGTGATGTATACTTTTCCTCATTTGAGAAAGTCAAGGTATCTCCACATTAGCTCCTATACAAAAATACTGTTGTGTTTTCCAAGCACGAAACTTCTTGTGTAATCTCAAATGAAAGTCTGTTGCGGATGTCATGTTAAAACACATAAAAGTTCTTTCTTAGGCAACACCCTACATATGCTAAACAAAAATGAAAACATAGTGCTCTGAAGTGTGCAGTTAACAAGCAAAGAATATATATTCACTTAGTGATGTATACTTTTCCTCATTTGAGAAAGTCAAT
>NC_139349.1:101442691-101462691 GCF_055883805.1 Amblyomma maculatum | reverse complement strand
TTTACTTCACTAGTGCTTTTTCTGCTGTTTAATTTCTGCTTTTGTCCCCCTGAATACTTTAGTCATTTATACATGTTTTCAATGAAAGTGTATACTTCTAAATCTGAGTACTCGTGTTTGATTCTTTGTATTGTGTTCGTTGATTGTATATTATTGTTGCAATTGAACACATTTATGTTAGCATTTTAGGCAATTTGTATTCGTGGGCATTTGGATTGATTGATTCTTGCGTCTATTTTGCTGTATACACTAGGCCCTTAATATGCAAGGTCGATCGTTCTTTGTTCTCTTTCACTTTTGAATGTTTTCCTGCTTTGTGTTCCGCAAGATGTGTTTCTTATAGAGTTCATTATCTATGAGACGGATTTCACATGAAATTCCGCTTTTTGAGTTAATTCTTCCTTATTAGGTTATTAGCTTTCTATTTGAAGTTTTGTGTGCATTTTTGTTATTTCTGCAACAATACCAATACCAAGATGCATGCTTGTCCTGTGCACGCTAAATATAGATTGACAATACCCCTAGCTGCTAATAGAAAATTGATGGTTTATTGATTGATTGATTGATTGATTGATTGATTGATTGATTGATTGATTGATTGATTGATTGATTGATTGATTGATTGATTGATTGCGAATACATCGGCCGACTAATTTAATTAGCAAGCTTTTTAACAAATCGGCAATAATCATCCGCATCTGAAATGGTTGTTTTTAAGAACAAAAAGATTTCTTCTTGCAACTGTTACTTAGTCCTGTCTGGCGCCATCCAAAGCCGCAATGTATCAGCGGACCTCCTAGAGTTATCATAAATGCAACCTATCCATGTACCGCCCTAGACGCATGTTCATTTCTTTTGTGGTCCCCTGCCAGAGTAACAAACACTACATGTCCTCTTTAAATCTTCTGATTCGTCCATGCTTTCTTGAAGAACGTCGTCTATACTCGCATTTGTTCCGCAATCCGAGCTGCTCTCTCCTTCGCTATTTGCATTTACATTCGCTAGTTTCCTTCCAGTTACTCTCCGCCCTTCCGACATTCACCGTTAATTTTTAGTACACACTAAACAATAATGTTGGAATAAGCGCCATTTTGACATGGTAATATACAGAACATACTCTTTTTTCCTGTTTGAGCACTTCAGTTTTTTGTCTTGAAGCCATTGAGTGTTTTACTCTTAGTCAACTCGACCTCTTTCTTTTTGTTTCAAGTCCGCCGTTGATTCTAACCTTTCATCCAACAAAGTTTTCGTCCTCATATATCGTAATTCTTTTGTGGCACGCATGAAAAATGTTTACAATCATCGTCAGTGAGCCACAAGAAACATCGCCAATTACATGAGGTGATGCCAAGTTCCTTAACTTGTTTCCCGTGAGCTGACTGTTGCAATCGTTTTGCGTACTTTCATGCATACCGCGCGTCTTCTTATCGCGTATTTTCTATTTTCTCAAAGCAGAAACTGTCAGCTGGTTTGCTGTTATTACTAGCTGGCTGCAATCGTCGTTTCTATCCTTAAAGCAAGCGTGTGTAGCATTATTCATTGTAATGCAAGCTGTAAGCATAGGCCCACTATTTCTCGTTAGTATGGGTGTTCTTGACGTTGCAGCTCTTTTTTACAATAGCAGCGGTTGCCTGCCGTTGTCTACTGCTGTGTTTTCCCTCACTTTTTGAGTTCGTAATATATTATTGAAAGCTGTACGTATACCTGCTTAATAATTCTCTATTTCAAATCGATAGCGTTCATCTCTCGCATGATAATAGAAGACCTGAAATGTTTTATGAATAGAGCATCCGTCGACGCACTAAAAAGCATTACAGTGTAATCCACTTATAACGATACCAGATATAACGATATATCGGTTATAACGATCAAATAATTTAGATTTATCAATTTTCCCATTGCCCCTATGTAAAAATAAACCACATATAACGATACGATTATCGGCGATATATCGGATACAACGATAGAATTTTGACCGCCTGGAAAATATTTACTAGCAAATTTCGTATAAATATTTGCGAAAAATAAGATTATTTGATTAGAATGACGCGAAAAGTGCCGCAAATAGACCGTTGTGGAGAAATCCGCAAGGAGGCGATGCGAGCGCCATCATCATCGCAATCGCTGAAGAGAGAAGGTGGGGAGAAGGGGAGCGCGTCCTTGGCCGTTGTACGTGGAAGATGGCGCCGACTAAGCGGAAGGCAATCTCTCTCGAGGTGAAGCACCAAATTCACCGAGATTTTCGGCAGGGCTTCAAGGTGGGAAGCCTCACTAAAAAGTATGGGCTTTCGCAGTCGACGGTTTCAACCATAATCAAGGCTGCAGATGTCCTCGAGAAAGCCGGCTCCAGCGGCCACGACGACCAGCGAAAGAGGGTTAGAGACCCTTTGTACAGTGATGTGGAAGAGTCTCTCTACCAGTGGTTTCTGAACGCTCGCAACCAGAATGTTCCCATCACAGGACCGATTCTTTGTGCAAAGGCGAAGAAATTCGCTTTTCTTCTGGGACGAGAAAACTTCGAGCCCGGCGGAGGATGGATCCAAAGATTCAAAGATCGCCACGGCATTGTTAATAGAAACGTGGTCGGGGAGGCTGCCTCGCTGGACGTGTCGGCGAAAGACGAGTGGCTGGCGACGAAACTGCCCGAGCTGTTGGAGCGCTATGAACAGAAGGACATTTTCAATGGGGACGAGACAGCGCTTTTCTACGAAATGCTGCCTTCAAGGACGCACGCTCTCAAAGGAGATCCGTGCAGCGGTGGGAAGCACAGCAAGGTCCGAGTGACTGTGTTTTTGTGCGCCAGCATGGACGGTAGCGAGCGTCTGAAGCCTTTTGTGATTGGGAAATCGAAGAGGCCCCACTGCTTCAGGAACCAACACATTCCGGTCCGCTATCGGAATAACAAGAAAGCGTGGATGACTCGCGACCTGTTTCAGGAATAGCTGCTTGAATTTGACGGCCTAATGGAGCAAAAGAAGAGGAAAGTGGTTCTAGTCCTCGACAATTGCACAGCACACAGCGTCAGCGTGAAGCTGACGTCTGTCGAGTTGCTCTTCCTGCCCCCGAACACCACGGCAGGTCTGCAGCCCATGGACGCAGGCGTAATTGCCAATTTCAAGGCCCTCTATAGACGTCGTATGCTCGAATGGCTGATCTTAAAAATAGACCGTTTGGGATCGCCAGAGGATGCTTCAGGGCCTGCTCACCTGAAGGTGAGCTTGATCGAAGCGGTGCGGTTTGTGTATGGTGCGTGGTACGAAGTGAAGCAGTCCACAATCCAGAACTGCTTTAGAAAAGCAGGCTTCGTGCGCCACGACTGTGCGGTCTCAGAAGGGACAGATACAGATGACTTGCTCCCCGAAAATGCCGATGTGTGTGCACTATGGGATCATGTTGCATCTTCCGACAATGCCGGCGTAGCGCTCTTGGACGACTTTTTAAACGCTGACTGCGCTGCTGCTTCGTGTGAGGAATTTACCGATGAGGCCATTGCCGAGGAGCAGCGACAAAAAGCGGCATCGAGCGATGGTGAAAATAGTGACGACGATGACGGCACCATGGACAACGATGGCAGTGACACCACTACGCCAGCTCCATTGTCGTCACGAAGTGCCGTACAGTCCATCCAGTCGCTGATAGGCTTCATCCATGCTACAGGACTGCCGCACATGTACGCGCAACAGCTGGAGACTATGCAGACTGAAATTATCAAGCGTCAGCTGCCGCTCAAGCAAGCGCGGATTTCAGACTTCTTTAAGCGAGATTAAGTTATTTATTCCCTTTATATATAGTACAGCAATAAAGTGTTGAGTGTTCTTTAGTGACTAGCTTTGTTTTATCCGATTGAATCGTCGCTAGCAAGTAGGTAAGTCTGCATGCACGGGCAAATGTATGTGCGCCCTCTTGTTTTTTTTTTTTTTTTTTACTTTTTTTTTGCCGGTCCAGATATAACGATAATCGGTTATAACGATCGGATTTTCCCGTTTTCTCAATATCGTTATAAGTGGATTGCACTTATAAGGTGCTATTTCAAAACACCATAAGACGTATAGAGCACTGTCATAACGTCTGTAGAAATCAACAAAATTTACAATTATAATAAATTCCGAAAGCAGCCGCAATTTGTGAGCTCCCTAGCTTCTATGGTCTGGCCAGTAGGCTAAATCAGCCAGCTTTGGCGCGTCTAATGCCGAGTCCGGACAAATATATTTATCTAAAAAAACATGTCGGAAGTTGTGCTTACAAATGCTCTACCAGATGATCGCTATAGAAAGAGAGAGAGAGAGAGAGAGAAAGAGAGGCATCGCAATCCGATTTTAATTGAGCTGGAGGCGAGCTGTTTAGTGAGTTTAAAAGGCCAAATTGTTTATTTCGCGCCTTTTTCTTGCTTTTAGTTTGGATGTAGTTTCTGTTCCGTTGCCGTAATACTTTTTCATATATATTATTATTCGATTTCTGCCAGATTCGTGCCACTTTTAATTAACTCGCATGTGTTAATTTTTCTCTTGCTCACAACGAGATAGATACACCATCCGATACAAGCAGGTCCCTACGTGCAGGTATGAATATAAATTCAAGTGAAAACCTTAACCAGACTAAGATCCAATTTCCGTGGAAAAAATTTCCGGAGCTCTCCACTACGGCGTTCCTTATAGCATGAATCGCTCATGTAGGTTAAGCCCGGTAAACCAAACCGACCATGAGATAGTGGAACAATGTGGCAGAAATTGATGTGAGCAGTGTCAAAGCAACAACCTCATTTTATAAGCTGACAGTGGTCACTTAAGCTTGTAAATCTCCAGAGCTCCAGCAGGATCTTGCAGTCGCTCCTGCAACGAGACAAGGATAAATATAGGACTTTCTGGAGTTTGAGCTTAATAGTGCCTTATTGGTACTCATTATCTGAATTATGAATTCAGGTTTCAGATTGAGAAAACAGCTGAAAAAAGGACATACTAAACAGAATAGACACAGAGCGTGAACACTTGTAACGCGTAATGTTAAAGGCCCCATTCCGATGAAAATTCGGTGTCGGCGTTGTGAGCGAAAAATCACGCGTATACCTCTGGCATGTGGTTGTTGGCAGGTGTCAAAGGCTTGCACTCATTGGTCATCGGGTTGTGTGACGTCACGAGACCACGTGACAGGGTCGAATCGGCCGGCGCTGCAAGCTCTGCATTCGCTACAGTGATCGGAGGGAGGGTCAAAATTCAGCCTTCCACTTGGGAATCCTGAGTTTGACACGCTGTCCTTATACCGCACTGGCACGTGCGTTCCTAAGACTTGATTTAATGCGGTACTTTATTAGGACGAAAGCATTTAATGGCTCTCGCCAGTGTGTCTGTCCGTGCGTTCGTCCGCGAGAAGTGTCCCACGTCGCGAGATTCCGCTGGATGCCGCGAGACTCTGACGTCACAACTAGTCATGACTGGCCTTGACGTCACCAGACGATTCACGCACATACGAAGGTGACCCCGCCGGACGTCCGACCCAGGCGTCCGTGCGGCGCCTTTCATTTGCCGCTTCCTCGAACGCCGCATCACAGAGCAAACAGCAGCAGCCGCAGTACAGCAGGCATCAGCGGCATTTCAAATTGGTTTACAGGAAAGAAAAAATTAAAGAGCACTGCAGAATCTGCATTAGAGTAATGGGAAAGCACGGGTGCTGCTGTTTGTTGCTTGTAGTTGCTTTTAGTTGCTTAATTGATTTTTGGTTACACATTTTAGTCTTTGGTACTTTCAAATTGCACGCCAATCCCTTCTTATGTCCTTTTTCGGTGTGTGTGTGCGTGTGTGTGTGTGTGTGTGTGTGTGTGTGTGCGTGCGTGCGTGTGTGCGTGCGTGTGTGCGTGCGTGCGTGCGTGCGTGCGTGTGTGTGTGTGTGTGTGTGTGTGTGTGTGTGTGTGTGTGTGTGTGCGTGTGTGTGTGTGTGTGTGTGTGTGTGTGTGTGTGTGTGTGTGTGTGTGTGTGTGTGTGTGTGTGTGTGTGTGTGTGTGTGTGTGTGTGTGTGTGTGTGTGTGTGTGTGTGTGTGTGTGTGTGTGTGTGTGTGTGTGTGTGTGTGTGTGTGTGTGTGTGTGTGTGTGTGTGTGTGTGTGTGTGTGTGTGTGTGTGTGTGTGTGTGTGTGTGTGTGTGTGTGTGTGTGTGTGTGTGTGTGTGTGTGTGTGTGTGTGTGTGTGTGTGTGTGTGTGTGTGTGTGTGTGTGTGTGTGTGTGTGTGTGTGTGTGTGTGTGTGTGTGTTCACTCCAGCTAACCTGGTGTGAACACATTTGCTTTATAACTTCACCTCAGCAACACTGGTTTTTGAGACACAAGTTAAAAAGTGCGCCAATCAGTGGGAGACAATTAGCTTACCAATCAGTTATTTGGTCAAAGGTCGACTACGCTACACTGGTGTGGGACCCTCACATGAAAAATACATTGCGCAGGCAAAAAAAGAAGTTCAAAGGCGAGCTGCGCGCTTCATCTATAATAAATACCGAGATTCTGTTCTTCATATTGCTACTTATGATAACCAACCAAATGAAGATGACGAAATATAACAAGATGAAAGTTTTTACACTCTCTAATTCACGGAAACCTCGTAATTTGGGAACACTTTATGTCAGACTTTCTTAACTTGAAAAACAAACACACACACACAACTGCAGCTTAACTCCCCATTTTGCCACTACCAACACCCACAAATTCTTTCTTTCCAAAAACAATCACTGATTGGAATTCTCTGCCAGAGGATTTTTTTTCATTACTGAAAATTTCAGAAATTCCATCAAAAATATTTTTGACCGTTAAGACAGTTTTTAACTCGCTTTAATGCGCATTATTTTTGGAGGGATGTAATCAAAATGGCTTTTAATGCCCCAATTCATACTTGAATGTTATTTTCAATGTGCTATCTGTGCGTAGCCTGTAAAAGCGTCCTTTCTTTTTCTCTGATTTTGCTCGTCCTGCTTGGACCAAAAAGGTTTGCAGTATCATGTAAATAAAGTTAATAGGCAAAGACCTGAAAAAAAGAAAGCGCTCTGGTCTTTTTTGCTGTATAGTTCATAGGAGCCCCTGCCCCTTTGCAAACTATTTGCTAATCGGTGAACGGCCGAGCTGTCGATTAAGACGTAATATACGGAGAAATTCCGCTTACAAAGGCCGCAAAAGTTAGGATTTTAGATGCAAGCAGATAGTAGTAGTTGCCATACACCGCCAGTCTGCGTGGTATCCGCTTTCTACGTACGTCTCTTTTCGCGCAGATAAAAATCAGGAAGCTCACTGTTGGGAGTGTGAGGTGAATCCTGCCAATTCATATTTGCAAAAAATACCAGACGCTTGTGACGGCAGTTACTTTATATAATTTATAATATATGGTTGGACAATACTCACCCAACAACTACAACGTCGGTTGATGCACTTACCAGTTATCATCATGCCTCGAATAGAATGAAAAAGCAGACAACAATATGATAGGTCATGCAGCGCGAGTTGTTCTGTGCACGTTTGGTTTTCATACTTATTTGTGCTCTCCGGGGGAGATTGAAGGTGATCGGATTATTTTTGATCTCACCGGATTAAAGTGTTCCCTATCAGACTACATTTCCTAGAAGACTGTATGTAAGTGCGCGAGTAAGCTCACCATTATATTAAAGCAGGTGGCAGCTGCATCTGGAAGTACCTATTGGTTCTGTTCGACATGCACGCTTCCGGTCGCCTCCACGCGGATTTGGCCTTCACCGTTCTGCAATTAAGCGCCGCGCCGACTGCTGTCAGCACAAAGACTCAAGCTCATATATCTCAGCCAGCCACTTAGCTCGTAGGGCAAAAATAAAGAAGAAAATGATATTCACTGTGGCTCAATATGCGCGGGGTAAAAGGAAAACAAAATTTTTAAGACAGCTCAGCCTGATGCCCAGTTTCTTTGCGATTCAGCTCAGCGTATACGTTATCGACATGAAAGTGCACAGCCTGCCTCACAGCTGCAGATTTTATGTTAGAATATACGGTAGCTCGCGGAAAGCCGACTATATATACGATAAAGAAAAAGGGAGGGGGGGGGGGGATATGTGCGTAGGCTTTGGCCGAAAGCCACGTCATGAATTTTCACGAGTGCTGATTGACTTGCATTTGCGAGCCCCCGAGTTCACAAGAAGAATAGGTGGTTTTAAACGTTCTTCGCGTCGCTACTACACCGCACAATCATTATCATGTGACAACACCGTTTCCTGATAAGGCTGAGAATATACGTCTTAAAACCACAGTCTGCATTTGTAGACCATAATTCACTCGGTAGTGATCTTGGCCAGCTGGGCCAACCGCGGTCTTTCCGGGACGCGTCTCATTCATATATGCAAGGAACGCTGCCAAGTACTCTGTAAAGTGAACGGGTTAATTACATATTCCACGTGCAATCAACCTACGACGCCTTTCAACGTTTTCGCCGAGCAGGAGTGTCATCTATGTAAACGAGGAAGCTGAAGTGCATGTATAGGATGACCCTTTCAGTTTCAAATGTATTATTCAAAAGGAGGAAATTTAAGAGTGCGAATAATTTGCAATGGGCATCCTGATTTACTACAGAAAACTTTGCCGCCTATTCAGCTGATTGTCCATAGTTTTTGTCGGATGTCCATACGTCCGCGCAATGATTCATCGCTGCTTTCAGAGTTTTAGCCGCATTCTCCCTTACTGTCCTTTTTTTTTTTTTTTTTTTTCATAAGGAACATGCGCACAGCAAGTTGCAAGCGCTGATTCACGATGAAAATTTTCAGAAAGGCCACGAACCAAGCTTCCCATCCTCACCGCATGTAAATCGTATTGTCGCTACACCGACGGCTTGTGGAGCTCATGAGCAGTGGACTGACGACCTTTTAATACAGGACTTTACCGTGCACCGTTTCCGCGTGTACCGCTACCACCACTCACCTGCAGGACATGAAAGTATACTCTTAATGGACCAAGTGCACAGGTGCTTGATCCCTTCAACGATTTGCGCGTGAACTCCTTGCGGCTGGTGCTGTACGGTAGTGCCATAGACGCTTTACAGCCCAAGAGCATGGGCGCCGCCATATTTGGCCACGTGACCATTCAGCCACCGCCGGTCTTCGGGCCTTTTTGGTTTCGACAGTGGCAGGCATGCAAGCCTGTATGCAAGGCGCTGTTCACGCTCTTAGTGGTGACAACGAGCTGGCAAAGAGCACAAAACTTGGTATGAAAGCGCATAGTACCATGTGTTCATGCTGAGAAATGCATGGTTTAACCACCTATAGCTCATTACCTATGTCCCCATGACTGCCCTCATCGGCTAGAAAGTGTTGACAAACCGGTAAGTTGTCTGCGCGTTCTTTTGTTTAAATCAGTTCCCTCTGTAACTGTTTTCGTGCGCACAGTTTGCTGTGAGATTGCGTAGTTTACAAATAGAATATCGCCTGAAAGCTTGCGTTTCAGAGCGCAGTATAATCTTGCGTGTTCGGACTGCGGTGGCTCAGGCGTATCAGGAATGTTGAAAGCTCAGCTCAATTTACAACTGAAAGTGGAAGTTCATTTGGTCCCGCGACCATTAGCCAATTCTTTATCTTCTTATAGATGCTCCGACTTAATTCGAAGGAAGGCTATGCATGTTGGTCAAGACGCAGTGGTTACGGCGCTCGACTACTGCGCGCAAGGATGCGGGATCGAATCCCGGCCTCGGCGGCCGCTTTTCGATGGAGGCGAAAACCAAGGCGCCCGTGTGCTGTGTGATGTCAATGCGCATTAAAGAACCACAGGTGGTCCCATTTCCAGAGTCCTCCACTACGGCGTCTCTCATAGCCTGTGTCGCTTTGGGACGTTGAACACCAAAAACCAAACCAAATCCAAAAGCCGTTTCAAGCGCTCAGCGGCGTTCGGCTGTGGTCTGGATAATGGTCTGGCGAAAGTAGAAGGCGTTCTGCAGCCGCAAATATAATAAGGTGTAAAATCATATCAGTTATTCGATCTATTGGATCAATGTTTATCTTAAGTGAGCAGGGTTA
This sequence comes from Amblyomma maculatum, assembly GCF_055883805.1. Taxonomy (NCBI): domain Eukaryota; kingdom Metazoa; phylum Arthropoda; class Arachnida; order Ixodida; family Ixodidae; genus Amblyomma; species Amblyomma maculatum. The sequence continues at coordinate 101,452,695 of NC_139349.1, read as the reverse complement.
CAGACAAGCACATATTTGCCTTGTCGTCCCGCTCAATTAATTTATTAGGAATGCATCTAACCCCCAGCAATATAAATTCTAATACAGCGCGGAAATAATCCGTTTCCATTGTACTGCGATAGTCAGCACTTCAGCCATCGACATGCACCAGTGCGTTGTGCGACGAAGACAAAGAAGAAGTACGCTGGGCTCGCCGTTGCAAAGTCCTCTCCTCACAGCTCTCCATCTGAGCGTCAATAAACGCCCTATTACAATTGGCGGAGGTGCCGGGTACGATCCCATCCAAACTGGAACTGCGAAGCCGTACACTGCCCTCCACGACCGTCATGCAAGACGAGTCCACTTCGACGCTGCCGGCCGTTCCACCCACGATCATGTGTTCTGGCGTCGTGCGCCAGCGTGACCCTTGCATCTTCAGTGGCACGGCCAATCAAGATGTCGACGACTGGCTGTCATCGTATGAAAGAGTAAGCAGCTACAACAAGTGGAATGACTCATACAAGCTCAGTAACATCATATTCTATCTGACGGACGTGGCGAACCTCTGGTTTCGCAACCATGAGGCTGACCTGTCATCTTGGTCGGAATTTAAAAAGAATTTCGCGGAAGTGTTCGGCCGCCCGGCAGTGCGTAAGCTTCGTGCCGAACAACGTTTACACGATCGTGTTCAGCGCGCTGATGAGACCTTTACCAGCTACATAGAAGACATCGTTGATCTCTGCAAACGAGTCGACCCGGCCATGCCGGAAGCGAACAAAATCCGCTACATCCTCGAGGTCATTACTGAGGACGCCTTCCAGATGCTGGTAGCGAAAGATCCCACCAGCGTTAGTGAAATCGTGAAGCTTTGCCAGAGCTACGACGAGCTCCGCAAGCGGCGCGCTTCTAGGCGCCGCTCCAGTGTGTGCGACGAAGGCGTATCCGCATTAGCCCTGGGTGGTTCGCCAACTTCTGAAGGGAGCCCGCTGAATCAACAGATCAAAGATTTTATTCGTGAAGAGGTCGCACGTCAACTCTCACTCCTTCCCCATTTTCAAGACTCGGGCCGCTTCGTTCCTGAACTGGCTCCATCTTTGGCCCCAACTATACGCCGTGTCGTGCAAGAACACGTCGCTGATGTCTTGCCGTCCAACCCCGTGCTGCCGCCTGTGACGGCACCTCTCGCCCAAGTAACGGCTAGGCCACCACCTTCGCCCACGTCTGGCTCCTATGTGCAGGTCCCTGCCTACCGTTCACCGCCGCATGCTGAGCCTTCGTTCCAAGCCCCACCCTCAAGGTTCCGCCCACATCCTATGAAACCTTGGCGTACTACGGACAACCTTCCGATTTGCTATGCCTGCGGTCGGCCGGGCCATGTTGCACGCCTTTGTCGCCAGCGCCTCCAACCTTCACAGCCTGACATTCGACTTTACCCGTACGATACCGACTCTCGCTCGCAAATGATTCCGCCCGGTTCTCAAGTTGTCTCACAAGATCGCCAAACCTATGCCAGTGGTAGGACGTCGCAGCATTGGAGAAAGCGATCGGCGCCGAGGAGAATGTGATCGACGAGTGGCATAGGTTTGGCGATCTACCAGCACCGTTGAGGGAAACTAACAGTCGCAGTTCCGGGGGCAAGAACTGCGCTTGTTTCGAATTCCTCAAGTCCTCCGTGTCGTCCCGCTAACGTTATCAAAGTTTCTGTAGAAGGCGCCACAGTTCTCGCTCTCGTCGATACCGGTGCAGCCGTCTCCGTCATCAGTGAAGCGCTCTGTCGTCGAATTCGCAAAGTGACCACTCCGATTTCCGACTTTTCGCTCCGCACCGCCTCATCACAGCACATTCACCCCTCCGCATCTTGCACAGCCCGTGCGCTCATTCAAGACGTCTTGTACCCCATCGAGTTTATTGTTCTGCCGAACTGCTCGCATGATATCATCCTCGGATACGATTTTCTATCGACTCATCAGGCCGTTATTGACTGTGCTCGCGCGCAAATTGCCTTCGCCCCCCTCTGTGATGCCCCCTTCTGTGATACCCCTCCCCGCACTGCAAAACTTCTCGTCGCCCATGACACCGACATTCCTCCGTTTTCTGCTGCCCTCGCACCACTGTCTTGTGAGTGTGTAACTCCTTTGACTGCGATTTTTACACCTTCCGAAGCCGCCTTCCGTCATCCATGCCTCCTTTTTCCGTTCGCAGTTCTCGAAATTCAAGACGGCAAGAGTGCACTTTACGCCTCGAACCCATTTTCTTGCCCAGCAGTCCTGCTCCGTGGCGAATGCATTGGACGTCTTGAAGAGCTTGATCCCGGTCATATCACCACTCTTGCTGACTCAACCCCCTCCTTCGACGTTAGTCTGTGCTCTTGCGATGTTGCGACCGCTTCGACGCCCTCCGACGTTTTCCAACATGCTATTGATGCTGATCTTCCACTTGCGCAACGTGATCAACTTGTCGCCCTCTTGCAGAACTTCGCTTCTTCATTCGACCTTCCTCAAACTGACTTGGGCCTCACGTCTGTCGTAGAGCACACCATCGACACCGGTAAAACCGCACCTTTGCGCCAGCGCCCCTATCACGTGTCGGCTTCGGAGCGCCAAGTAATTGCTGATCATGTGGACGACATGCTCCGTCGTGGTGTCATTCGGCCATCCCACAGTCCCTGGGCGTCTCCAGTTGTGTTGGTACCTAAGAAAGATGGCTCCTTCCGGTTTTGTGTCGACTACCGCCGGCTCAACAAGATCACGCGCGAGGACGTCTATCCTCTGCCACGCATCGATGACGCACTGGACTGCTTGCAGGGCGCCGAGTTTTTCTCCTCGTTGGATTTACGATCTGGCTACTGGCAGGTGCCAATGGATGACGCTGACCGCTCTAAAACTGCCTTCGTCACACCAGATGGATTATATAAATTCAACGTCATGCCCTTTGGGCTTTTCAACGCCCCGGCCACATTTGAACGCCTCATGGACATTGTGCTTCGTGGATTCGAGTGGCGAACCTGTCTTTGCTATCTCGATGATATCGTAGTCTTTTCTACCGATTTTCAATCCCACCTGCTCCGACTGAAGGACGTTCTCACTTGTCTCGCTACCGCCGGCCTCCAACTGAATCTGAAGAAGTGCCGCTTTGCTGCTGGCCGACTAACTATTCTAGGTCATGTCGTTTCTAATGATGGCATTCTTCCCGATCCCACCAAACTTCGTGCAGTTGCCGAATTCCCACGCCCAAAATCACTGAAGCAGCTACGAAGTTTCATCGGCCTGTGCTCCTACTTTCGCCGCTTCATCTTAAATTTCGCCTCTATTATTGCTCCTCTCATCCAGCTCCTCTCCGACAGCTCCGACCTCTCCGCATGGACACCTGCTTGTGATGACGCCTTCAACACTTTACGCCGTCTTTTGGTTCCGCCTCCCATCCTCCGCCACTTCGACCCGAATGCGCCAACTGAGATTCACACTGACGCTATCGGTATTGGGATAAGCGCCGTTTTCACCCAACGCAAACCTGGTACCCGAGACTATGTGGTGGCGTACGCAAGCCGCACCTTGACCAAGGCTGAGTCCAATTATTCTGTTACGGAAAGAGAATGCGTGGCCATTATTTGGGCCATCGGCAAATTCCGTCCGTATGTCTCTGGCCGACCATTTTATGTGGTCACTGATCATCACGCTCTGTGCTGGCTGGCGTCCCTCAAGGACCCGTCCAGCCGCCTTGCTCGCCGGGCTCTTCGCCTCCAAGAGTATGACATTCGTGTCATATATCGCTCAGGCCTCAAGCATACTGACGCGGACGCTCTTTCGCGCTCACCGCTGCCTCCCTCTTCGTTGTCTGATGAGATCTGCGCCTACGATTTGTCTTCGCTTGCCGCTATCGACATGGCCATGGAACAGCGGCCCTACCCGTGGATATCTACACTTCTGGAATTTCTTTCAAGTCACTCTCCAGGTCGTTTGTCTAGGGCGCTTGCCCGCCAAGCTCACCATTTTTCAATTCGTGACGGGCTGCTCTATCGCCGCAATTATCTTCACGACGGAAGGAAGTGGCTTTTAGTCATCCCCCGTCATCTCCGCGCCGAAATTTGTGCTGCTTTCCATACTGATCCCCAGTGCGCCCACGGCGGAGTGTTGAAAACCTACACGCGCTTGCGTCTACGCTTCTTCTGGCGAGGAATGTACCGCTTTGTCCGCCATTTTGTCCGCTCTTGCCAGTCTTGCCAACGCCGAAAAACTACTCTCAAGTCTCCTGCTTCGTTGCAGCCGTTGCCCTGTCCTGCCCGTCCGTTTGATCGTGTCGGCATAGATCTATACGGTCCCCTTCCTACAACTTCAGCTGGCAACCGCTGGATTATCGTGGCAGTGGATCATCTGACCCGCTACACTGAGACATCAGCATTGCCCTCTGCTTCCGCACGCGACGTGGCTGCCTTTATTCTGAAAAACCTGGTTCTTCGCCATGGTGCCCCTCGCGAACTGCTTAGTGACCGCGGATGCGTTTTCTTATCAGACGCTCTTGAGGCTCTCCTGAAAGAATGCCGCATCATACACCGCACCCACCCTCAGACGAACTGACTGACAGAACGTTTCAACCGCACTCTCGGTGACATGCTGGCTATGTACTTGAACACCGACCATTCCAATTGGGACCAAGTTCTACCGTTTGTAACTTACGCATATAACACCGCGACACAGACCACTACTGGATTCTCTCCATTCTTTCTCCTTTACGGGCGCGAGCCACCCTGTACTATGGACACACTTTTTCCCTACCGCCCTGACGTTTCCGAATCTTCCCCGCTATCCGATGCCGTCACGTACGCAGACGAATGCCGTCAGCTCGCCCGCTCTCTCACAACAGAAAATCAGTGGCAACAAAAATACCTCCGTGATACCGGCGAAGCTTCGTCATATCTCCCGAACTCTCTGGTGTGGCTCTGGGTGCCCTCCACAACCCCTGGCCTTTCAAATAAGTTTTTTGCTCGCTACCACGGGCCATATAGGGTCCTCCAGCAAACATCTGCAGTCAACTACGTAGTTGAGCCCGTCACGCCCTCTGCGGACTTGCGTCGCCGTGGTCGTGAAACAGTTCACGTGAACCGATTGAAGCCATTCTATGACCCCGCTGTGCTTTCCGCGTCATAAGTCGCCAGGATGGCTCCTTTTTTTTTTACCCGGGGGGAAAATGTACTGCGATAGTCAGCACTTCAGCCATCGACATGCACCAGTGCGTTGTGCGACGAAGACAAAGAAGTACGCTGGGCTCGCCGTTGCAAGGTCCTCTCCTCACAGCTCTCCATCTGAGCGTCAATAAACGCCCTATTACACCATGTAGTATACAGCGCCGTAACGTATAACTGCTGTGAAAACTCGTTCTTTCCCCTCATTCCACAGCTCTTCTACTGGCGTTGAAGCTGACGCGAGAGCGCTTACAATACTTTTTTTTTTTTACCTGTTTCCTACAATAAATCAGCCGATCTCTCCATTCAGAAAGACGCATGATATCGCAACGTGTACCCGAGAAAAACGGCGTCCTGAGGCACGATATGCGCCATAAGTTAGCGCTTTGTTTTTCACCATTAGACCACTAAGCATTGCTCTCCATCCCCTCCCCCCCCCCCCCCCCTACACACACGCCCAACATGCTCCCGCACTTCTCTTCATTAGTACAGATGACAGATTATCATTGAATATAGTACAAAACAGTGGTGTTTAAAATTACGGGACTGCATGAGCTTAAGTCTGCTTAAGAGCGGAAATGGCGAAAGTCACTTTACAGGACTGTTTTCACTAACTGAATAGACCTTGTCATCCCTACTGCCATCATCATTATCTCTACTATTATCATTATCAACTAAATGCACCGTCATTGCCACCGCTACTGTCATCATTATGAGTGTCACTGACTGCATCGTCGTTGTCATCACTGCTCTCGCTAGACAAAGAGAATTACAATCTGTTTATCACGAGCCCGAATATCGAATGCAATTGGATTCGAAATCCGTCTTTATTGCCGGTTACAATGCATCCCAAAAATAAACCCTTTCCCAGCACTGTAAAAAATCATAATATTATGTTTCCGGTTTAGATTAGGCAATGCGCTTCTCCTGGCAAAAAAAAAAAAAAAAAAAAAAAAAAAGAAAAAAGAAATTTCTTCCTACCAAAAACATCTTTACTGGTAACGTTTCCGGTATGTAATTTAAAGAAAAAAGTCTTATAGCTTCTGGCGGCCGCTGCTTTTTCTTAACTCTCCTTACGATGTCTCTGCTTGGGCCTCCGCTGTATAAAGCCCAAGGGTTCTGGAGAAAAATATCACAAAGATCACGGTACAGCTTTATCCGCATTTAGCCTTATCTTGTTTGCTTCTATTCTCTATGTCGTGTCTTTTGACTGGATTAAAATTAATGCTTATCAGCTTTACACCTAACAAATATGCAATAGGAAAACGCGCTGAAATAAATAAAACTCTTCCGACAACCTCCCAGTAATGCCAAAAAATCCCACACGCTACCCTTGTCCGGTGGATACAGCAAACTACGGCAACAGGCGCCGCAGGTTAACTTGGCAGACTGAGCGCAAGAATGGGTCGGAAAAAACGTCTGATTAACCTAATTGGCTCTAATTGACAAACTAATTACTCCGGATGCACCAAATTTTCCCCAGTGAAATTTTTTCATCCTCTATGCAGTGGAACCATTAGTTTTGTTATCACTCGTTTCGTTCGAACGTAATCCCGCCACTGGTGACGCCATATCCCTACGTCTGATTGACTTAATTGACTGTATTTATTAACTGATTAATCTGCTCGCACGAATTTTTCCCAGCCAAATTTTTATCCTCTATCCAGTGCAACCATTCGTTTGATTATCACTCGTTTCGTTCGACCGTAACCCTGCCGACAGACTTCTAGCTGACACGACCTTGAAGATATACATATCTACTTAATGCTTACGCATAACAAGATTGGATAAACTAGCTCTGGCGGAAATCGATACGTTGGCGCCTTTACACTTCTCTGTTCTCTCCCGTAGCTCTTTCGTTTGCCCCTTCCAGTACTGCTTACTTCGGCGGTAACCGTCCTTCATGATGCCTAAGAGCCTTTGTCGTCGTTGCGGGAGATTTAATGTCACGAAGCCAAGCTAACGTTGCTGATCATGATGTCCCTATATCTACATAGCCATGCGCTCTTCATGTTCTGATTGAGGTTTCTTTTTGTGAAATGTTGTCAAATCCAGGCAATAAAAAATAAAACCAACGTGGAGTAGTGGTTTGCGCGCCCGGCTGGGGATTGGAGAGATAGTGGGTCAGTTCCTGGGAACTGACCCACTTCCGCGGCTAATGAGCCTAGAAAGGCTTTCGCCATGAAGCTCGTTGGCATGTGTACACAAGCCGCGCAGAAGACGGTCGATCGCACTGCTCACTGGTGTTTTTCCATTGGCCGGAAATTACTGCCGTCCTTGTGGCGCCACCTGTAGTGGAGAGTGAGAACTGTTCCTGGTCCATATACAACACTGTCGTGACAAATTCCTTTTCTGATTTGTCCACTCTCCTAACAGAGCATAGCGGCGTTTGTCTCCGCGCTCCGCAAGTGAGCCCGGTTGCCAGTAATAGTAAATGGCGTTTTCCGCATGCTTGACACGGTTTGCCCGCACGTTGCAGGGTTGGAGCACTTGAGGCTGGAGACGTGGGCAGAACCTAAGTGCATTGTAAGGCTTAGTTTTTAGATAGTTGACGGGAAACTTTTAAGAAGGCAAACTCAGTATGAGCGTCCAAAAGACACCTTGTAAGCGGCAGGAAATAGGTGGTTACATCCCAATGTCGTTGTCACGTTCGCTGGCTGCGTCATGTTCGATGCAGGATACCACCGCCTATAACACCGATCTCCAGTCGGCCTTGTCTTGCGACGACCACTATTCTCCCTACCAACTTCTCCACCCTTCCGTCATATTCCCTTCGTTATGGTCTCCGCTTTGCTGTCCTAACAGTGCCTCTCTGAAGAACGTCCTGTCCAAGCTATATAGTTACCTTCTCTGCACTTGCGCATAGGATCCCTCAATGTATCCGAAGACTTCCACTTGTCCGACTAAACACGTTTCGGCCAGTTCAGGCGCGTCGACTTACCTGAACCCACGGCGAGTCCCTGCGCGACAGCGCGCCACTTCTCCCGCTCTTGCGGCTGCTCCAGGAATCCGGCTGTCCTCGGTCGTGACGACCACGGCTGGCGCGAGAGATGGGGACGTCGCGCGCGCGCGCGGCTGCCTTTCGCGCGCGCAGCCGGCGTTGGTCTGCGGCGAGACCGCTCCGCAGCGCAGTAGGGCACAGACCGCTTCGAAGAAGACTCGTTCGCGACTTGATGCACATTTTATAACTCCCACGGCGCGTTTATACCTATAGACGGAAACGAGCAATCGCCCCATCAAAAAGCCATTCCGGGCGGCGATTTTTTTTTTTTTTTTCAGCGCGCGATGGTTAAGCCAAAGCAGCCATCAATATGCAATGGCCCGCCGCGCGCGTTTATGATCGCGCGCCGTAGACCATTGAGGGGGCCATGGTGATCTCGCGAGCGCCTTTTACTTGCACGGAAATGGCCCTCTTCAGACGGAAGGTTATTACACCCCCTTTGTGTCAAGATGCGCCACTCTCACTCCGTTATGAGTCGCTGCCGCCGTCACCTTCGAGGGATCGTTGTTTTCGACAGACGCACGCGGGTACACCGATCGCGGACAGCTGTGGAAGCATATGTGCGACTAACGAGTGAACATAAACATTAATGTCCTATAAAACGCAGCTAACATATCAGTTAGCTTCATCCATTTTGTACAGTGAGGTCATTTCGTGTATACGTAAATCACCAAATAACTGTCTCTAAACCCTTCCCCGAAATGCCTCGTAATGAAATACGTATTGTTTGCGCCAACACGTTTAATATTGAGGGAAGAGTTTAGGACCTAGAGAAGGAAGTTGATCACCGACAACTTCAGAATAGCTTGAGCTATATTTATGAATTTGCTGCTCTCATTTTTCAACGTGGCCACAAGGAATAAGGAGTTGATTTGGTGCACCGGAGATGGGTTGTACATCCAGCATATGAGTGAGGTCAATGGGCGAGTGGGCATTTGAGTAAGCTATTAAGTGATCGTGTGAGCGAGTGAGTAAATTACCGATCGATATGATAGCTGAATTTGCGCGTTTTGGCCAACCCTTACGGTTGAGGTCTCGAGCTGCCTGAGAGCTGTTTCATATTAAACTACATGGTTCCATATATTTTTACAACCTCAAAAGTATGTCACCACTAAAATACGAATACATTTATTTATTTTTTTTTATTTATTTATTTATTTGTTTGTTTGTTTGTTTGTTTGTTTGTTTGTTTGTTTGTTTGTTTGTTTGTTTGTTTGTTTGTTTGTTTGTTTGTTTGTTTGTTTGTTTGTTTGTTTGTTTGTTTGTTTGTTTGTTTGTTTGTTTGTTGCACACTGTTGACCTCGCTTTGAGGCCCTAATAGGAGTGGGCTTACATGAGCACAGCAAAACAAAGACAACACAGAAGCATTAAGGCGAAAGCCTTTATTGCCTCATCGTTGTCGTCAGCAAAAGTGTCACGCTTTTGCGGCGCCTGTGATTGGTCCAGATGGGATGACGTCATGGAGGTCTCGACGAATCACAGAGCACCGCCCTAGTATGCGCGAATGCGTGACTTATATGGCCATGTGCCAATCAATGAGCAATTACAAACTAATGTTAAATAATTAAATAATTACTAATTACTAATTTTAACTCTTACCAGCTCAAATAGCTCATCGCGCATAGCGAGAAAGTTGTCGTTAGTAAGTTGATGAGTGGGCTGTAAAAGTAATTGGAAATAAAGTAGAAAAATGTTGCTACAACTATGTAAAATTTGTCAAGAGTGGTTTGCATGCAGAGATATTATAGGCCTTTATTCAGCACTATATTCAACGGACTTGCCGTTCCGGATACAAAGTGTTGACCGGCTGAGCAGTATACAGCCGCGCCGGGCTTTCTCCCGTGT